>NC_045547.1:32024734-32357234 GCF_009769535.1 Thamnophis elegans | reverse complement strand
TCCTTTCACAGTCAAGTATATGTGGAAGGAATATTAAAATAATATTAATGTCTGGCTTTGCAATTATTCTTTGTTTCTCTATGTTGTCTGTGTGTTTTAATTTTAAAAATGGGTTATGAATAAAATGTCATGACTTCCATTTTGTAACCATAGTTTCTTATAAGAGACGTGATGGAGCAGTAAATAGAATGCAGTATTGCAGGCTAATTCTGCTGACTGCTTATTGCCAGCAATTTGCCAGTTTGAGTCTCACCAGTTCAAGGTTGACACAGTCCTCCATCCTTCCGAGGTTGATAAAATGAGGACCCAGATTGTTGGGGGAAATATGGCAATAATCTTAGAAAGGGCTGTAAAGCACTATGAAGCTGTATATAAGTCTAAGTGCTATTGCTATAGTTTGTATCATATATCATTCCATTTCAAAAGACAATCCATTCGTTTATAATAACCCCAAGCTTTTTTTCTGGTGAATTATTCCACTACTTCCAAATCTGAGAACAAGCTGAATAGCATTTCTGAAGCTAATCATAATCCAATTCACATCGTGTTTCTTTTACAGTGATTAGATAGAATGGCTAACTGATAATTAATTCTGCAAAATCAATTCTGCAAAAAGCAAAGCAGTGTATAATTAAGCATTAAATATAAATGCAGTCAATCCTTTCTGCTGGAATTAAATAATTCTAATTAACTACTAATGCTAATAAGATGGTTACTCATTCAAAATTGTCATTTTAAGCTAAAGATATTATTTTTAAAATTCATTAAATTTTTATGCTGCCTATCTCCCCTAGAAGGCAATTCAAGGAAGATTATGTGTTATAAAATTTATATTTGTTCTAATTATTTTTCTAATAATTAAAATATTAAAACTATGCAAACTGAAAATTTTGAAACGTTACAAAAATCAAAACTAAGAGACAAGGTCTTCTTATCCTGTCAACCACCTCCAGTGATAAGCATTCCCCTCAGGACTTCAAGCCATTTGGCAAAATGAAGTTTTAATATGCTTTTAATAGGCCAAAAGGGTGGGAGCAATTCCCACTTCTGATGATAGAGGGTTCCACATAGATGGGGCGATGGTGGACAAGGCTCTTTTTTTTGACCCTGCCTGTGGGAATTCCTTAGCAGAGAGGATCTGTAACAGGCCTCTTCTGCTGGCATAATGGGGTGGGCTAGTTCCATTGGGGACCACACACAGACACACACATTTTAATTATAACTTTGCTAAATTTCTGTTTTAAGAACTCCTCAGTTTACTGTGATATTTTTGTAAAAATGATGAAAAAGATACAGGTATTAATACAAAATAAACAATACATATTAGAATAATACTGATCATAAACGATTACCATATTTTTTGAATTATAAGATGCCCCCCCCCCAAAAGAGTGGGTGGAAATGTCTGTGTGTCTTATAGTGAATGTTGCTGAAGCCCTGCCCACCTGCTGACCCTCACCCTTTGGTCTCTGCCTCCCAGCAATTTGCCTCCTTGCAGCAAATAGCAAACAGCCTGGCCAGCTTCAGCACAGCCTGATTTGGCACGAGCAGCTGATTGATGGTTGGATCAGCATCTTGGAATACCTCTGATCAGCTGTTCCAGGCTGCGGGCATCGCCACCATACACTGGTGCCACCACCTATCGCTGCCTCCGCGTGCTCCATTTTCGGTCTCCACACCCCATTTCAGCCAGTTCCAGGTGGTGGAAATCACCGCTGCGGCCTATCAGCTGCTCGTGCTAAATCAGGCTGTGCAGAAGCTGACATGGTTTTTTCTGTTTGCTGCAAGGAGGCGAATTGTTGGAAGGCAGAGGCAGATTTTTTTCTTCTTGTTTTCCTCTCCAAAAGCTAGGTGCATCTTATAGTCTGGAGAGTCTTATAGTCCGAAAAATACAGTAATTATTTAACCTACATAAAAATAGCAAGTTAAAAAAAACAATTTAAAAAACATTTGCTACAGTATTGTTTGGTTACAGAGAAACTATGGCAATGAGTTGTTTTTGAGATTAAAATCAGTTCCAGTCTATGTCTTGGTAGAAAGAATACCATGGAAATAAGCAAGAATTGTTTTCATTCATTTGAAATGCAAAACAGCACACTTTGAGTCCCCCAAGAAGCCACTTTTTAATGAATTCTTTAGAGGTTCCTTTCTGAGATTATACTGCCAAAATTCAACAACAAATCACACACACACACACAAAAAAAAAAACCACCCTCCCCTCAAGACCTGGTCTTGTACAAGTTTATTCTTTAAATTTATTCAGGAAAAGGCTAAAAAAAATGTCCCCAAGCACTTATTTAAATCCAGTCAAACTAGTAATCCAAGGACCTCTTCTCACATCTTGAGTCCATAAATCCCTATTTATCCAAAATCGATTTCCCCCCATCCCATGGCTGGAAAAAGCGAGATAATTTAATTTGTTTCCTATATATTTATTTATGAGTTTAGATTCCTAATTTTTCTTATAGAAACAGCAGCAGCTTGTGTGGCATATCCTTGAATTAAAAAAAGTCATTTACACATACTGTATCTATGTGTTTACTCTGGATACTACATGCCTAAGAATACTATTAGCAAATATTAGCACATACATTTAGCAACACTGACTCCAGCTGTATCTGATAGTTCAATGTCCTTGATTGTTAGAAGGCTCATTCTCCTCCCCCCCCCTTTCCACTGTTCATCTGCACATTCACATCAAAGACTAAATACTGTAACTCTAAAATCTGCTCTAAAATTAAATTCCTAGTTGCCTATATAAATACTCAAGATTGTTCTATTTAGAGGAATGTCCCTGTCAATCTCACAAGAACTTCACCTGCCATGTAGTTAAGTTTGTATAAGCATGTTTAAGCGTATAATTTAGTTCCACACCGTACTTCATATTAATATGTATGGATCCAAGACAGAGGCTCCATCAGCCAGCCTTTTGCAACTTGCATATTCTCAAATGTATGGATTCCAACCTCCAGAATTTCTAAATCAGGGGTGTCAAAGTTGCATCATCACGGTGTAGTTATGTGATGTATTGGGACTTTCCCTTTTGCTAAACCGAGTGTGGGCATGGCCAGCATGTGATGCATCTGGCCTGCAGGCCGCGAGTTTGACAGCCCTGTTCTAAGTCAAGACAATTCTGAAAGTTGGAAGTCCATGCACCTAGAGAAAAGATGAAAAGTAATCTTGATCAAGCATGGTGTCTGCTACTTCATGGCAATTACGGTGGTTAATTGTCCTGCAGCCCCGTTTAAGATCACACCTCAGGTGAGCAAGTACAATTAACACCAGAACAGTGACACTTTTGGATAATATTTTACTAATGGTCACTCAAACTGAGCAAAGGATTGGTTTCTTATATGCAGGAAAAGTGATGAAGCTGCACCTTGTATTGACATCTAGAAATCATTTTGGCTTGTGGACTCTGATAGAGCACTAGTTACTTGGGATAGTTTAGATCCATGCACCTTTTGGTTCTTTTTGGTGGTCTATTTTGGGGGGGGGGGGATAGCAGTAAATTCCTGGGTTCAGGAACTGATTATTTCTTCAGAGGGAGGATTGAACTGGATGCCACCTTTAAGGAAGCATTAGTTTATCTTTATTGAAGAGCCTTCCCTAAATTCGGCTTCTTTAAACAACTAAAGAAGGTGAATGTTGATTTAACTGCAGAGGACCCTAGAGAAAGATGATTTGTCTGGATCCTTTTCAGTCAGAGTTCATGCCTGGGATTATTGCTGCAATGGCAATGATACCCTGGTGGATGCCAAGAAGTGGATAAAGGTGGGTACAACTCCTAGTCCTATTTGATCTCAGTGATGTTCAGTAATTGAATCCTTTTGGTTCAGAGTTAGGGAACTGAAGTATTGTTTTGCAGAAGTTCTCCTGAGGTGTGATTCTGGGTTTGGAGTAGTAATGAGAGATTGACTTACCAAGTATTCTCTAGTGGATTTCTGATGAATTAAATTCTGTTTCTGTTTATAAAACTATATTTTCTAGGAACTAATTTTTTGAGTTTTCAACAATTAATTTTAATAAAAAATTCAAAATATACATTATTGTTGTTTTAAAAGAGGAAACTAGGAAGTACTTACTAGGTTTTATGGCATTTGATGTACTGGAGGATCCATTTCCCCATGTGGTAGAAGTTCCTGCTTCCTCGACTTCACCCCAACCAGGACTGGCTTCATTTGGTTCACCCCAAGCAGCGGTACCATTATCTGGTGCAGGAGGTGTACTTTTGTTCCAGACTAAATACAGAAAGTTTTAATTCTAGGCTATTTATTCACCAACAACATAATCACAAAATACAGGAAGCCTCGTTTAATGACTGTTCAAAGTTAAAACAGCACTGAAAAAAGTGACTTATGAATGTGTTTCAAACTTATGACCATTGCAGCATCTGGCTTCATGTGATCCCCTTTTGTGATGTTCTGTCAAGCAAATTCACTTAACAACTGTGTTACTAACTTGAAAACTGCAGTTATTCACTTAACAACTGTGGCAAGAAAGCTCATAAAATGGGGAAAACTCACTTAACAATTACCTTGTTTAGTAACGAAAATCTGGGCCTCAATTGTGGTCATAAATTGAGGATTATCTATAAAACTTTCTCTTTCTACACAGCTGATACTATTTTATCATATCTACATGATAAATATTATCATATATATCTATTCTAAACCCTACATCATTATGCTAAATCAAGTAACAGTATCACCATTACAGTATTACATTAAAAGTAGAGTTTGATTTTACAGTCAATAGAATTCAATATAATCACAAAATGAGTGTAAGAGAGAGGACTTCAGATAAGAATTCTCTGAATGAGATCAGAAAAATGTTAATATAATATATATGGAATATATTATACCATGACTATATATAATCCATGTTATCCACAATTTGCTCAGAAAAATATGATTATAATAGCACAAATCTGTATATTGGCAAAAATATATTTTCCTCCATTGCCTTTTTGACACAAACTGTTCATATAACAGTACAATACAAGGCAGGAGAAGCACTTAAGAGAGCTTGGGTGCATCTAAGTGGAATGTCATATCCTTTTTAACTTCCCCTTCTGACGTCTGGAAATGCAAAATAACTAATTGGAATCACAAACGTTGCTCAAAGGTTCTCCACAGATAAAATTATTAATATCAGACTCTGTAACAAAATAATTACTATTACTGTTATGAACATTTACAAGCACCCAATCTATAGTATAGTGGTAAATTGTACATGTTAATAGAACAGTTAGCCTTAAAAGGACCAATCTGTTGGATAGAGCATTAGAAATCTGTTCGTTTATGTTCATGCTCCCTTCTTCTAAACGAGAATCAGAAAAAATTAAATATCCAATAATTTGTAGAATATTGTATTAAAAAACCCATGTAACAATAAAAAGATGTGCAATCCTGGAGATAATAGGTTCCAAGGATCCAACCAATTCTGATCTAGCGGAGAATCTATCTTCTGCTGTTCCTATATTCTCCTTGACAGAAATTGTAACAAGGAGCTCATAATTTCTGGATGTAAATGCTTTATGAATTTTATTTTCATTAACTATACATTATGCATGTCTTAGTGTGGAACATCAAGGAATCTGATTCTTTGTCTAATGCGAACGAGGTTCTGGCACAATCTGGGTCATTCTATTCTTTTTTTAAAAGTTAAAAGACAGTCTAGAATTCTCCTTCCTGACAAATCAGACACAAGAATAAAATTGTCTATAAACAGTAAGCATTTCATAATATGTTATGTAACACTACTGTATTCAAGGTTTACGGTCTGTTCTTTCAAGGACATATTAGATATATGGCAAGCTACAGAACGGATTTGAAAATTATTGTAAATCTACAATAATTTAGTAAGAAGATAAACTGTTTGTATCATCATGAAGATCATTAAAAAAAATTACCTGAGGCTGTTACTTTGCTTGGCCTTGGAGGAGGGTGGTTCTGTTCTCGTGAAGCTTGTCCACTTTGTGAGTTCTTGTCCCACAAGTTCACATTCTTATAGTTGTAACTATTGGGGTCTCCCCAGGCTGAGGTGCCATCATCAATATCCATTTTACGATTAATTGACTGGGGAGATGGTTCTTCCCAGCCACTTGGTTCTTCATCCTTTGAGATAGTTGACTGTGGCCCACTGTTCCAGTTAGAATTGGGTAGCCTTCCATTACCTGGAGGCTGCTGTGGTGGTGGAGGTGGTGGTGGGTCCCAGGAACTGGGTGCCTCTGACTGCTGATGGTGCTGCTGTGGATTATTCCAGGAACTGGGTTGTCTACCAGTATCATTCCATGCTGGAGTTCTTTTATTATTATCCCACCCTGCTTTAGAAGAAGAGTTTGAATTTGCATTATTACCCCAAGTGCCAATCTCATTCTGGCCAGCTTCATTCCAACCTGATTTATTTCCTGAAGTTTCCCAATTGCCATTTTTTGGCTGGTCAACTTCTTCTCCCCAGCCATTCTTCCCAGAAGACCATCCCTGATTAGGTGGCCGCCCATTCCATCCTGGGTCTTTGTTGGAATTCTCATTCCAAGATGTTGTGACTTTTTCATCTGGTCTTCCCCCTCCCCAGTTAGAACAATTGCTCTTGTAATCATTCCATCCTCCAGTGTTTTTGGGCTCTTTCCATTCTGTTGGAGTTGAAAGCTCACCCCATCCAGACTTGATTGGATTGCTTTGGCTGGGTGCATCTCCCCAGCCCCCTGAGTTCTTTGTCTGTATGGTAGAACTCTCCCACCCCTCAGTACCTTTATCAGACTTTCCTTCAGCTCTTGGCATCTCTTCTATGTCCCAAATAGTATCTTGCTTGATTTGAGTTTGACCCCAACCGGTATTTGAAAGCACTCGGGGATCTAAATCAGTCCTGCTTAATAAAGTTTGCAAAACTGCCTGACAATCAGGATGTGTAGGCCTGTATGATCGGCGTCCAGAATTGTGACTATCACTGCTTCCTGCTTTATGGTTGCTTCCAGTGCTTTGACCTCCAATCTCACTTCCTGCGGAACTAGAAGATCGTCCCCAACAGGGAGCCTGGGAATTACCTTGGTTTTCAGGAAGCGGGTGGCCCCTTTGATTGTCCCATGCTCCAGTGCTAGAATTTGGTTGGTTTGGACCATTCCATTCACCAATCTTCAGTTCATCAGGCCCAGTCGGCTGTTTCCATTCTCCCTGAGACATCCCTGATGTCATTTTGTTCCCTTCATTCCATTTACTTTCACCAGAGTGTTGAGGGCCAACGGTCCAAGACCCATCACCCGTAGATCTATTATTATTATCCCAAGATTCATTTCTTGACCCATTCGATTTTTGAACAGAAGCTCCCTTCCACAAGTCTTCCCTATCCTTCCCATTGTTCCCATGATTTCCAGAATTACCTTGATTAGAAGCACTGTCCATTCCAGAAGGCCCCCTAGCTGTACCCCAAGACCCAACGTTCCCAGTTTTTCTCTCTCCAGTGCTTTGTGAAGGGGTATCAGTGCTCCTGGAGGGGTTCCCAAAGCCCATTTCAAAGGACATTCCCTTATTCTCTACTGGGTTTGGTGAACTTAAGTTCAAGGATATAGCATTTCCGTTTTTTGGTCCATCAGTGTTGTGGATTTGAGCATGTTCTCTGCCAGAGACAAAATTAACACCCGCATTTTCCATCTTTGACTGCTGTTCCCTAGAAGTCTGACCTGTTGTAGTAATCTGTGCATTTGAACCACCATTATCAGTTTCTGAAGTCCCTTTCCTTGAATTGCCCTCCTGAATTAGTGCTGGCCAAGCAGATGGGTTGCTATTTGGGTTAAAGTTGCTGAAGCCAGGATTGGGGCCAATTCTATCCTGCCCACTCAAGTTTCTCCAGCTTGCTAGACTACCATTATTCTCTACTGAAGGACTGGAAGATTGAACAGGTTTAGCCTTGGAGTCGGATTTCCAAGCCCCAAGATTACATTCATTACCAGAGCTTCCAGACTGGCACTGGTTTCCTTTTCCTTTGTTGCTACTGGTGCTTCCCAGCAGAGTGCTCTTCTCTGAGCCGGAGTTTGAGGCACTGTTGTTGTCTGTGGAGTTTTCGGAAGAAGACTCAGTATCTTTGCTAGCAATACAAGGCCACTCTTCCATGTCAGACCCGTCTACAATCACCTTGTCCCAGACGTGAGTAGGGTTGACATTGGTGCTGTTGGAGGACACTCCAGGACCCCAAGTGGAATTTGCATAATTTGAAGCAGCAGCACCTCCAGTTGTTGAATCTAAAAAGGCAACAGACCAAATTATTCATAAATCCACGTAAGAGCTTAGGTAACATATACAAGTTTGCTGAAATATTAAATGTTTCACAATCCTGTGAAATACATTCTTCACTGCATACACTTCCTAGTTGGTTGGATGCCGACTATGGTACATGGGCTTGCAAGTTAAACTCTCCAGTTAAGAGAGGTCCTAACTTGCATAGAATAGTTTGAAAGTGTTGGAGTAAAATTAGTATTGGTTGTGCTTGTATTATATTGCTCACAATATGCCAAAACGATTGGGTAATGTAAAAGTATTCTGAATCTAGTATAGGCACTGCTACAACTAGTAATCTAGTCTACGCTTCTCTATATTGCTAGAAAGTGTTATTTGAAAGCCCAAATTAACTAAATGTACAATGAGTGCGGTGAAGGGCAATATCTTTGACTCACATGGCACATTAGGTTGTTTTATTTATCAATCATATTATATTGTATATAGCACACAGAGTCCCTCTCTGAGGGAGACAGGTGGTTTAGAAATATGACATCTAAATAAATAAAATATGAAAGATTGCAAATGGTATTATAAAAAGAAAATGGTAAAGAAAGTGAACCAGTGATTGGAATGGTGTGGACATGAACATCTGAAGAGAAATAAAGATGCAGATTAATTATAAATAAACAGTGTAAAGTGTTTTTCATAAAGTATGAAACAGTGCTACATTGTAGGGGTTTATGAATGAATATACATATACATATGAAATAAGTGTATGTTATATTCCAATGAATTATGATAACAAAAGAACCAGGTTTGGGGTAAAATTGTGCAAAATTATGGGAACATGACTCAAGGAGAAACAAAATTCTGCTAGAAAATTTAAATGGATGAGCTAAGATTGAAGAAAAAGTTACTGTTAAGAATGAGAATGGTCTGTTTAAAAAAAATATCTTAGTTTGAGTATAAAAATTAACCATACATCTATACATACTTATGAATGTAAATTTAAAATTACAATTGATTTAAACTGTTATGCTGAAAAAATAGAATTAGTGAAGCATAAAATAGTGATGAGAAGTTCTGAATATGGGGCAGGGTTATTTGATAATGTCAAGAATGGATTTGGGAACAAAATTGAGATGGAGGAAAAGTGGGAGAAAAACAGTAATAAAAGTTTAAAAAAGGCACAAAAACTATATATGAATCTTCTATGAGAATTAGAAGACAAATTAATATTCTAGCAGAATGAAAAGGAGATATAAGGAAAGAAGATGTAGAAGCTGCTTGAAACAGTAAAGTACAGAATGCCACAGAAATGTGAGATGCAACATTAATATGATTAATGAAAAAGAATGCTTAGTGGAATGAGGAAGGTGAAAGAGGCTTAGATGAGGAAAATGTAGATAAAACAATCATTGCTGCAATACCTGAGAGAAAGTAATTGTGTAAGATTTAGACAAAGAAAAAGACTGTTGCAAGGAATAAAGAGAACAAGGAAAAATCAGAAGACTGCAGAACAATGTTTACGGAAATTAAAAAAATGTTTGGAAAACAAAGCTAAAAAAATAACCTCTAACAAAATGAACTGCATAAAAAATAAAACACATGAACTTATTAGAAAGGGAGCTGAAGTGAGGGAATGGAAGAATGCTATACAGATAATCCTTCAGTTATAACTGGTCACATGACCTTGATTTACGGCCCTTTTGCCCAATCTCGATATTTACTTCCATTTTCCGACAAAATGCCCCATAGAAAACAATGAGTTTGCTTGGTGATCGTGGATATGTTTAAGGACCATGATGATTTGCTGAACCGCAGCTTCAAAAAGGTAATAAAATCAAGTCAGTTACAAGGATGATCCACTTTTGACATCAAACTTATAACCATAATGGGAAGGCTTCATTATGGTTATAAATTGAAAACTACCTGTAAATATTAAGTGTCCAAGAATAATGTGATGAAAAGGAAATAATTCCACTTGTGAGAATGTTGAAAATAATAAGGCTGAAGATGTTAACTGTTCAAAATTCTGAAATATGCCTATGGCCTTCTTATGCATGTAGGATGTATAACCTACAACCAAAAGGAAAAAGTAAGGTATCAGGCTAGAAAGTGGGAGGAGTTCACATCCCGCCTTAGCCAAGAAAGCTGGTTGGATGACTTTGGGCCAGTCACTTTTTCTCAGCCCACATGGGTTTTTTGCTAGGAGGGAAAAAAAATAGGAGAATGGTGTGTTGGGTATGTTCACTGCCTTGAGTTATTTGTAAAATTATTAAAGGCAGGACACAAATAAATAAAATAAAAATGAATAAAAAATACATGCTTCTGTTCATTATCTAATCTGAAAATCAGTATTATGTGAAGAGAAACATAAGTTTAATGCAACAAGAATAAAGTGTTTAAAATGATTAAACAAGAGATATTCCCAAGTCCTGTTTCGAAAATACCTAGAAAAAGATCCGTTCAATGCTTATTTAACAGTTCTGAGTGGCCCAAGAATGGTTGACTCTTGCCATGTCAGCTTCAGCCCTTATAACAGCTGTAAAGTCTAAGCTTGATGATAGAACCATACTGCTTATGTGTCTTTTTCTGAAAAAGTAGATCACTTACAGCATGAGAATTGGCTACTAATATTTTCATGTTTGATTCTGAAATGATACTTGGCCTGGAAATGATCAACGTGCTAAGAAGGAACTCAATCATTTCACTGGAGAAAAGCAATCCAGAATACAATGTATCTATAAGGAAGAAAATTTCTATTTTATTTTTATTGGTTTAAATCTATGAAAGCGAACAGGTGAATGTAAGACCATAATATCTATGTACTAAAACTCTCATGGTCTGTCTGTACCTTTAATTACTCCAAGCAGTGCATCAGAGCACATCAATTTTTGAATCAAGGTGTCTTAAATCCTCTAACTTAAAGACGTGTGAAAAATCTGGGACCCATTACTTCTGTGGAATTGGAATTTCAAAGATCTTCAGACCACTTTTATTTCCAAAGTTGTGGCTCCAGTGTCCCTACAGTTATGTGATTGTGATTTCTGATGTTCCCTGCCAGCTTCCCACAAGCCAAGTAAATGGGACAGCTGGCAGGAAGTCAGAAGGCACTCCTGCACCCTCTCGGTTGTTTTTTTTTTTTTTTTGTCTGTCTGTGGCCATTCTGTTTATCTGTTTACATAGATAAATACTGACTTTTTATTGGCAATGATACCAATGGGTGTTGTCTGTATAGTACTCACGAAATCTCTCTGCTGGGATGCATTTGAAAAGGCAGTTTCAGAATACCTGGACCAGAATAGCACCTGTTACTAAATGCCCAAGCCTTACAAATGGCTTCATCTTAATTCAAACAGTTTAAAAAACGATAACATCAGGCCTAACCCTAGGTTATAAATAAAATTTTATTTTGTATATATTTAAGGCTTTCTTACTTGGCAGATGCCATATAAGAACAATCAGCAAAAGCTAACCCAAATATGAACCAAGTCTAAGAAGCTATCTAGCAGCAAAGAAACTCTTAGTAGAAATTGTCATAAGACCTTCATAAATGGCATTACTATTGGGTCCAGGGAGCTTCTGCACTTGCTGGAATATGGATGTTCATGATCCGATTTGGCTTTTTTTCAGAGATTACTACTGCCAGGCATAGAATTCACTTTTTTGTTCCTTAGATGGGAATGATAAAGCTGTTGTCTCAATGCCACTGCTAAATCTTGGTATCACATACACTTTGCTGAAACCTGGCAGCAAAGAATTGGCATTTTAATAAACCTTCTTCCTGCTTCTCTTCTTCATCCACCGAAGATTCTTAAGACAAGGTCATGATACTAATAACTGGGAAAGAGATGGATGACATTGTAGAGAATGTTAAACTGCTTCAGAAATGGATTCCCAGTTGTACTTCCATGTGTTAAAAAGACTCACTACGGTTTGTTGAAATTGGTGAGCAAAGAAGAGGAGTGTGGAATGGAGCCTTAAAATACATATTTTATACTGAGGCAGATATAGTGTGATACTGCAAAATAGTCTGCTATTAGTTCTGATAAAACTGACAATGTTGAGTTACCAGTGTCACTGCAGAACTGCTTCTCCTCAGGCATGGTCAGAGTGTTTTGAAGACTTTTCATATTTATAAGCATGGCATCCAGTTAGTGGCTGATCAGACAATCCTAAGATTTCAAGCTCTATACTAGAAATATTGAAGATAGCAGGATTTTAAATTTACAGTCACAGTAGGCTTCAAGTTAGTACTCAAGAGCAGCAGACTAAATCATGGCTTTCTGGATTCCTTGGGGCTGCTTTATATGAAGTACAAAAGATCTATTGTCAAATAAATTATTGGAGGTACAAAAATCTTTTTTGTGCTAAACTTGACTTATGAACACCTGACAATGTAGGCAATATGAGTAAAAAAGGCAGCAAAGTAGTGTTGTTTAGCTGTGGTTAGTTTACTCAGATCTCACACCTATAAAAATGAAACACCAATAGAGAAATTTTGAGAAAAAATAAGCTTCGGCACACAGAAGAGAACAAAGGAGATTGATGGAGTACTATCCTCTTCTAGGACATTTTTAGATATAAGGATTATTACCAAACATGTAGAATTCTTGATCATTGTATTATATTGCTTATTGCTCTCCAGCTCCTCCCCCATCTTTTTGGTTACCATTTTGATGTATTATTCTCATTGTGTTGCTTTGTCATTTGTTTATATTATTGTTTTATTATTTTACTTCTGTTCTGTTTAAACTTCTTTCATTTTTCTTATTGTAAGCTGGGGTCCCCAATCCTGGGATGCGCAAGTGGTGGAACAGTGTACACAGCTAACGGCTCACACAATGCTTGCACAGAACCATCCCCTCCCCCCATCGGTTTGCAAAGCTAGAAAGGTTGGGAACCACTGTTGTAAACTGCCTAGAGTAGCCTCATGGCGAGACAGGCAGCAGATAAATCTAAGAAATATATAAATATTGTTATATAATCCATTAATATAAATCAGAGCATGAAGAGCATATATGTATTCAGTATGTTTTTATCATTTGTTCATTAAGAATACAGATAGCCAAACATAATTCTTAGCATACTAAATAACTCATGTGGGGAAATAAACAGTGTGCATGTAGGATGGGTACTCTTAATTCTGTGGCAGCAATCACTCAAAATACACCATTGGGAACCACTATATCACCCTGTTAATAAAACACAAATTACCGTATTTATCGGCGTATAACACGCACCGGCGTATAACACGCATCCCCCATTTTAACACAAAAATTTGAGTAAAATTTTTTTTCATTAAAAATAAATGACTTGGAAGCTCGGAACTTAATGTTGGATTAAAATTTATAACATTAGAACATGAATTATAACATTAACTCCTCAACATAAAGTGCCTTCCTTCCTTCCCTCCCACCCATCCCTTTCTTTATGTTTTCTTCATGCTTTCTTTTCTTTTTCCTCTGCTCTTTTTAAATCCCCCCCCCTTCTTCTCCTCCTCTACATTTAGGTTGGATTAGTTTGTACAACGGTCATCAAACTTCTGAAGTAAAAATAAATAAATAAATCATATTTAAGAAGAAGAAGAAAAAGGAAGACGTTTTTAGTTAAGTCAAACGTTTTAATAAAAGTTTCATCTTTTAAGATTTGTCCAACACATCCAATTGTAACCTTAACAGTAAAGAATATCACCCCAGCTGCTAAAGGTTCAACCAGTCTGAGAACCATTGAAAAGACAACAGTGCAAAATCCAAAAGACACAACTTCCTCACCGCCATTGCTTTGGTACCAAATCTTTGAGGAAGGGGCTCCAGAAAGAAGGAGGAGGAGGAGGAGGAGGGAACCAAAGAGAGGCTTTTACCGAGTCTGCGCCCCACAGCCAGGACCGTCCTTGCGCCTCAAGCCGCGTTTCTTCCCCGCAAAGCCCTTCGGGCAACCCGAGAGTTCCTTTTGGCGCCAGAAGGGCTTTGCAGGAAGAAACGCCGCGTTTCTTCCTGCAAAGCCCTTCTGGCGTCAAGCGGAACTCTCGGGTTGCCCGAAGGGCTTTGCAGGAAGAAACGCGGCTGGAGGCGCCAGGACGGTCCTGGCTGTGGGGCGCAGACTCGGTAAAAGCTCTCTTTGGTTCCCTCCTCCTCCCCCTCCTTCCACAGTCTGTGTGACGCTGCCGCCAGGCTGAGAGCTGCCGCTGAAACAAGTTTGGGGAGGTCCTTTGCAGGCAGCCAGTTCTAGCTGCCTGCAAAGGACTTCCCCACGTTTGCTTTGAAAGAAACCTCTGCGCGGGAGTTAGAAACCTCTGCGCGGGGGTTTCTTGCCATGTGCGCGGCCGCGCGGCCGCGCACCTTAGAGGGAACAGTGGACCCGGCGTATAACACGCAGTATCGGCGTATAACACGCAGGCAGGGTTTAAGCTTGCAATTTTAGTTTTAAAACTGCGTGTTATACGCCGATAAATACGGTAACATTCCAATGGTCGGTATATAGTAAAATCAGCCTTTTGCAGAACTCATTATAGATGTCATAATGCTTTAAGAAGTTTGGATACCCAAAGTTTTAATAATCAGTGGCTTCAGCTCATATTCTCTGGGTACAAGATGTTGATGCCAAAAGTAGTAGACCCAAAGTTGTACTGGATGCCTTAGTTGCTACCAGTTTGTGTTTAATGCCAGGAAGCCTTTACACCTTTATGCAATTGCTATAGCTATGACAGACTGTTTTAGAAATTGCAGCATACATGCTATTAGTAGCTGCCTACTCCGTCACGATATAAATTTCAGGTCATAAAACTATGGTATGAACTGAAAAGCTTTATATTTGGACTTCCAACTACCTTCTCCAATGTTCATGCTGTTAATAACTTATTATTTTAATACCAAATACCAAAGGTTTTATAATTTTCATATGCTATCACTATTGCCACCAAACTAAAGAAGACACATTCCCTCTTGCAAGCCTTTATAGTAAACCAAACTACGCAGGACTATGTTTGGCTCAAACAGCTAACAGACTTAAGTCTATATTCTAAAGTCCCCTTCCTCCCATCACCCTTCTGAATTCATCTTTTAGGCTGGCCAGAATGAGTGAAGATTAAATAATTTTCACTGGACATATATTTCATTTTACATACTGTTTTGAGGTCATTCCCCAGTTTAACATGATCACTTTCCAATGTTTCTACACATAGAATTATATATTGTATCTCATATGCTAGTAAAACCATGTAATCCAAAATTGAATAATACAATGAACAAGAACTGACACATATACAATCTGACTCAGAAGAAGCATGGTATCCAAGGTTACGTTGCTAGCATCTGATGCATAATGGAAAGGACAAAGGAGTTTTTATAATTTTAAAAGCAAGAAACAAGAACAAGTATCACCTACTTTCAAAAGATAGCAATTATTTTTTTCTTGATTATACTAGAATTACTGATTATGTGGACTATGACCTGCCCTTTAACTATTGCATGACCTACCCTTTTAAAACAAGGAAATGCCAGATTACTCAGGTATCTGTTGTATGATGGCTAGGTAAACAACAGTTAGAACAGAATATGGAATAATTCAATGGTTCAAAATTGGGACAGGTGTTGCCAAGGTTGATTTATATGCAGAATATATCACCTTGGTAGCTGAAATCAAGGAAAATCTAAGTAATCCCTTGTGGAAGGTGAAAAAGATATTACAATAGTAGTATACTATTGCTCAATATTAACAGAAACTAAGGTTAAAACAATAGGCAATGCCAATCCAAACAAATACACATAAGTGTAGTAGATTATTTTCCTAGCTTCCAAAATTCATGACTGAAGCTATAAAATAGAGGCAAATGTTACTAGTTACATCTTAGTCGTAATATATAACTATGAAAATGAGACCATAAGAATGGTTGAACAAGAAAACTGATGCCTTTGAATTTCAATGTTGGAAGAAAATTGATGCGAGCCCCATGAACCATAAAAAAGCAAATAATTCAATGCTAGATGAAGTAAAACTGGATCTCATAATAGTCCTAATAGTGCAGCTAAAATTTAGTTTGGACACATGAGAAAGCAAGAGTCATTGGAGAAGATACTGTTGCTTAAAAATAAATCAAAGGCAATTAATGGTAAAGGCTGACAAAAGATAAAGTAATTAGATGCTATCACTGATAGCACAACCAGAAATTTATAAGAATTTAAAGCAGTTTCTCACAGAAAAAATATGTTTTTTAGGTCTCACAAGTTGGGTCTCAAGGTCTTTATATTTACACAGTTAATACTGTTATGTGACCAAAGTAACTCACACACTTTCAAAGACTTACGTGCAAAATGAAGCAGGTACATAGTATATAAAACTTACCTATCTTAACTTCACAGCAATAATTAAAAACCAACAAACAGCTATAATTTCGGAGGCAGGCTAATGCAACTTCAACCTATCAAATTCCATCTGGATATGTTCAGTGCTTGTATCTTCTCAATATTCACATCATCTCATCTGGCCTAGCCGTCAGCAATGAAGATTGGACCTCACTGCTGTTCTGGCTAGGCTGGAAAGATTTGGATGAAAAAAAGTCTGACCTGATTTATTTTATTTACTTATTTTATTTCCAATAGCATGTTGCAAAACAACTTAAATACAATGCCTCAGGCACTGTGTGAGACATGTTGAAAAAAAAACATTTTGTTTCATGCTGGAAAGAAAAATGTTCCTTTGTTTTGACTTAAAAACTATGACAGCATTACAAATTCTAGTGACTGCGCTGTATCAACATGCAAGTTTATTTCATTATAGAATGTGCAATTTCATTATGGTTCTTTCTCCTGTTCAAAACAAATCTCTTCTGGGCATGTGATAACTTTAATATGTTTATTGTTTCTAGTAACAATCTTATCTGTATCAGGTTGTTTTTGAATTCATATTAATTAATATTCACATTTTCAAGACCTGAAATCAGAATAGTTTGAAATTAGAATGTTTTTTTCACTTCCCTCTTAAGGAAATATGCTGGGGAAAAATGTAATCTGCTTTTATAAAAAAACTACTTATCTAGTTTTATGTGAATAATTAAAAACTTTCTAAAAAATGTTTATTGCAATATTTATTTAATTTGTATTCTGCCTTATTCCCAATCACTGTGATTCTCTTTAAAGGTTGCCACAGAGATTTCAGAACATAAATGAGTAAATAAAAAATCAATTTCCAAATTCAAAATACACAAATATATGACATAGTATAGATAGCAAAATAATAAGCAGAATGCTAATGGTTTCATACCGGTTGCAGTCCCACTGTCACATGGCAGTAGCACTCCTGTTACTGGTTGTGCGTTGTTTGGATTTACTCCAGGTGCTGGAGAGGAAGTAGGCCCTACTCCACTTCCAAGGAGCATACAAGATGGCGGAGGGGGCTGCCCACGTTTCAATAACACTTTGTGGTCCTGCTGGCAACGAAATCGCGGCGGCACCTCCCGAGGCATGTAGCGGGCAGCGCTTGGCGGTTGACCATTCGGCACTGCCACCCTTTTGGCATTATTGCCACCATTTATAGGTGGCGATGGAGAGCTGCCAATTGGGCTGGCGGTCACTGGTTGGCTTAAACTTGTTTTTGTCGCTTCGGGCACTATAAGGAAAAATATTGGGTGGTATTTAGTATTGTTTACAAATTTAATGGTGTCATAAAATCACAATAAATAAGAGCTATTAAAATATTGCTAACTTTAAGCACTAAGAAAATTAGGAATCACCATGAATTCACAAAGGAAAACAAAATTAGAGAAGTTTGCCAAGAATCCATTAAATGCTTTTCAGTCCATCAGCTATAGTTATGGTTATCAAAGGGGGAGGGGGGAAGTAAAGGTTTCCCCTGTCATGTCTGACTCTAGAGGGCAGTACTCAGCCAAGGGAGACAGCATTGTCCAAAGAGGCTTCCGTGGTCATGCAGCCAACATGACTATACAACAAAGTACACAGAATGCCATTACCTTCCTACCAAAGTGGTACCTATTTATCTAGTTGGATTTGCATGCTTTTGAACTGTTAGCTTGGCAGAAACTAGAGCAAGAATGGGAGCTCTCCCCATCTCAGACTTTCAACCTTCTGGTCAAGTACTAGAGTATTAATTCACAGTATTCCATTATTGGAGAAGATTGAATGAAAGAAAGAAAACAAATTTAGGAATATCACTGAGTATTCAGCATCAATGAATAAGTAAGTTTTTGTGTTAAAGTAACTAAGTTAAGAGCAGACTACATGTTAGTATGTGCATGTGCATATATGAATGTGAACCTAAATCCAAGTTTCAAAGCCTTAGCAATAGCAATAGCAATAGCAGTAGACTTATATACCGCTTCATAGGCCTTTCAGGCCTCTCTAAGCGGTTTACAGAGAGTCAGCATATTGCCCCCAACAATCTGGGTCCTCATTTTACCCACCTCGGAAGGATGGAAGGCTGAGTCAACCCTGAGCCGGTGAGATTTGAACCGCTGACCTGCTGATCTAGCAGTAGCCTGCAGTGCTGCATTTAACCACTGCGCCACCTTGGCTCTTAGAGCATAGTAAGGAAACCAAATCCACATGGAACTTCATTAATTGGATATGGGTTTGGGGATTCCTCAATTAAGGAAAATTTAGAAAAGAATTAGGATACCTAATTCAGCAGCAGAATCTAAATAAACAAAATTATGACACTGATTTATGAATTAATATGCTAAAGTGGTGAAAGACTAAATGAAAGACTAAATGTCCTTTTCTGAAGTAAGCCTAAAAAGTAGACATAAGAAATGCATACCTTTACTTTTTAAAAAAAAAAAGCTTACACATCTTGACACAATCTTAAAAATACAAAAACGTGAAGTAACTTTGATAATCTTTTATCAAAATCTTCCAAGGTATACTATTTAAGTAGACATAGCTTTTAATAAAATGGGAAGGTTAGTATTCAGAGAAAACAGAATTGTACAGTTTTAATTATTAGTACAAAACATGTTTAGAAATGATCGGGTCATAAATGGTCAGATGACATTATTATTTAGACAAGTCATGAAGAAGCCTCAGAGAATCTCTTCAGTCTCGTAAAATAAAAAATGAAGTGATAAATGAGCTTAAAGAGGCAAATTGATGTATCTTATAGGTACAGCTTTTACATAGGATATATTTCTTTTCAGTATAAGTATGAAGCATTTTAAGTCACATTGGGTATGATTATATCTCAGCAGGTAATAGTTTCTAACCCACCTCTTAGCAACTGAAACTTGTCTAGAGGCTATTTTTACATTTCTAATAATTCATTATACTGTAATAATAGTTATAATAAATGCAAATTACATGTTATAAATTAGTTATTTAAAGCATTTATTTCTGCTTTAAATGGTTTAATGTTAAAAATGGATTGTAAGCAGGAGAGCTAAAATGATTACGTTGGAAAAGAAGCATCAAGTTCTCATGAAAAGCACCTCTTGAGTTTAATATCCTAGCACAGGATCAAACAGCAAATTGGATTTCATTAAGAAAAAGTGCCAACGTCTGTTAGATAACATGAAAGGACTTCTTTTGATATTTGAAGGGATGGCTTCTGAAATTAATTTGGTTGTTCTTCATGATATATTTATGAAATTGACTCATGGATGGATCAAAAAAGATTTCTCAGATAAAATATTATTGATACCGATTGGCTCCTACCCCAAAAGACAGAATTCTGTCATAAAATCAAAAGGTGCTTTATCACAGTATTAGTTTAAGGGTGTGCACATTAATGAAACCACATTATTGTATGTTTCCTATTGTTATTTCCACCCTAAAATGTTTGATCTTATTTTTCAATTAAATTGTATAGCTTATATATTATATTGAAGGTGGAAAACATTCTGAAGTTATCTTTTTTTACATCTCAAAAACCTGGCATTTTAACAGAAGTGTGTAGACTTGTTATACAGCCTCTATAATTTGATATCTGATTCTGTAAAATCCTTAACTGTCACACCATGAACAATCTGGAATTTTTTCAGATAATCCCACATAAAGCTCTTTGAAGTTCAATCATTTTGTAACTAAGGCAGGTGTTACCAAATTCAAGATCTACCTACCAAATAAACAAACTTAATCAAGTTTGTCTTAATCAAGACTGAAATGATTTTCATTTCATCATGGCAGGTGTTAAAAACTGTTCTAGAACATAGAACTATGCTTAATTATAAGAATTTATTTTCTTTCCAGCATTGGTTAGAGTCTTATTTCTGGGCTTGTTCTATTGAATAACATCTCTTTTGCTTTATTATTGTTTTGTCTGAATAAGACCATCACATTTTAGTTTTTTAATTTAAGTCACTCCAACACCATGTGTCAATATATTTATGGGAACTATGACTCCCATAGGACTTATGTTTCAAAAGATAGGCAGTGCTTACCCTGTGGAATATAGTATCAGCTAGTTTTCAGTTTGGTTAATTTAGAATTTTTCTTCAAGCCATTCAGCAATGATTCCCAATAAATTAAAGAGCTATTCTTAATTTCCAGTTAATTAAAGAGCTATTAAACCTGAGAAAAAATAGAGTTAAATCTCTCTTTTCTAAGTTACAACTATATTATTCAATTAAAAACAATTATTTTTAGGCACTGTGGTCCAGAAATTGAGAGATTGTGAGTTCTAGTCTCACCTTAGACACAAAACTAGCTAGCTTGGGCCAATCATTTTGTCTCAGCATTAGGAAGGAAGCAATAACAAACTATTCTGAAAAAGCTTGCCAAAAAAACTGCAAGGACTTATCTAGGCAGTCTCCCAAGAATTGAACATGACTGAATGGAAAAACAAATGAAAATAAAGTAGCACTCTTCAAAGACTGAAAGAACAAAACATTTCTCCTTTATATTGTAGAAAAAAAAAATGTTCTACGTTCAGTTAATACAATAGTACTTTAGATAAAAATAAGGGCTTTATTGTAAGGATAAACCTGACTGGGTGACCTTGGGCCAGTTACCCTCTTTCAATTCAACCCACTGTTGCTTTTGCAGGTAAAATAGATGGTGGAAGTTGTATTAGGTATATTCATTGCTTTGAGATATATATAAAAATAATAAATGTGGGATATGAATTTTTTGTAAGAAATAAATGATTTCTCAAAATAGCAAGAAAAGCTATAGCTTTAGAAAAATTAAAGCTTCTTACCTTTGGTTTTTTGATCTGTGACCTATAGGAAAGAATAAAAACAAAAGTCATTCAGTTTTCATAAGTTATCATAGTTTTTAAATATCATTACCTAAATGTGGAATACTAAAACATACAGTGGTACCTGCCAATATTAAAATTTCAACCAGGCAACTCATTATTTCTATCAGTAGAGATACTGGTACTATATATGCATTTTAAAAAACTTTCATCTTTTAATAATGTGATGTAGCCATTATGATGCTGGGCTAGGACTGGGGAATCCCACATTCAATTCTATCAGCCATGAATACTCATTTAGTTACTTTGGGCCAGTTAATCTCAGCTCAAACCACCTCACAGAGGTGTTGTGGTGATTATATGTGTGTGTATGTATGTATATGAACTAATACCAAAAGAGAAATCTGTTCATAAACCATCCATATAAAAATCCAATCTTGCTTATCCCAAACTTTGTTCATTTTAATAATAGGAGGGGGCGGAGATATAAATGCAATCTAGTTACTGCTATTGTTAAATATACAGGCTATATAAATCACTTAGAGCAGTGGTTCTCAACCTTTTCTTCACCATGACCCTCTTTAAATACCTTTTGTGCCATGGACCACCAAGACTTAACTCAATATTTGAATCACAACATTTCTTCAAGCCTTTATGAACCCCCTATGATGACATCATGGTCGCCCAGGGGTCCACAGACTACAGGTTCTAAGTCACAATTATTGACTTAGACATTTACCAGCACAGTATACCCATAGCTACTTTCTCTCTATCCCCAATACGGTATCTTGAATCACAATCCACCTCCTAGTGTAGTACATATCTTATCACAAGCCAATTGATTGTCTCTTAAACTAAACACTAATTTTCAAATTTAACTGCTAACCAGAAACATTATAATTCTAACTCCATTACCGTAAATTAATACAAATTGTTGTAAAGATTTCACTGAAATAAGCCACTATTTGCAGACACTATTAATCCTTGCTTTTCTTCCAAACCATAATAAAAAAAGGCCAGGCTGCACTGTTAGTTCAGATGTCTGCTTTTTCATTCATTTCTGAATTACCATAACTTGCCATAAAATCCCAATTGAAAAATTATAACTATAATTAACCTCAAAATTGTGATATAGTATGTTTACCAATTATGGTTGGAGAGTAGTAGTAATTAAACTGGGGAAAAAGGCAAGAAACTGAGTCACTGATAGTGTCATTTATACCATATCTCATTATGATTTAACCACATAGTATGTTACTCTTCCCATAAGTGGGTACAGGGAGAACTTACAGTGGATTTTTTGATTTGTTTAATGTATCATACAAATTAAAGACTTGAGAACTCTGTTTTTTCCAAGAACAAAAAAGTAAAAGAACCAAAGAAAACAATGAGTCCATCCCTCAATTTTGTACAGGCAGTACTTGACTTACAACAGTTCATTTGATGGCTGTTCAAAGTTATGACAACATTGAAAAATGTTAGGACCATTGCAGCATCCCTATGATCAAAATTCAGACACTCGTATTTATGATGGTAGCAGTGTCCCAGGATCATGTGATTCCCCTTTGCAACCATCTGACAAGCAAAGTCAATGGGGAAGACAAATTCACATAACAACCGTGTTCCCAACTTAATAACCCCAGTAATTCACTTAACGAAGGTTGTGAGAAAACTCGTAAAATGGGGCAAAGGTCATTTTAAAAATTTCAAACTTAGCAAGAGAAATTTGGGCTCAATTGTGGTCATATGTCAAGGGCTATCTATATTAGGTTTATTGACTTGTTTCTGTTGAAGAAATGGCCAGGAAATCAACATTTGTTCACAACTAAGCTGTATGTTTTCATCCTGTGGGGGCAAAGGTTGTGCAATTGATTTGATTGATATCCACCTTTTCTGTTCATTGAATCCAGGACTACATACATTTGGGATAAAACTAAAACTATAAAACAAATACTCAAATTATTAAATCATTTTCAACTTCTATACGATGACTTAAAGCAAAAAGATGGAAAATGTGCTAAGGTAGGACTTCCCTCAGACCCTCTTACTCTCATTATAATCTCCTTCCTTTCTCCCTCCCCCCTTCTTTTCTTTTTTCCTTCCCTCTTCATTCTCCTTTCTTCTTCCTTCCCATCTTTTTCCTTTCTTTTTCTTTCCTCTTTCCCTTTCTCCTTTCCTGTCCCCTTTTGCATGCTCAAATGGGGACACATTTGTCCTTTTGTTTTGTTTTTAGTGTGTTTTGCTAGTCTTCTGCCAGCGAAAATAGAGCTGGGGGTAGGGCTGCTGCGCACAGCTGTTCTGAGCTTCATTTTCGCTGGCAGAGGCACCGCGAACCGGTCCTAAGCACCTGTGGGCCAGATGCGGCCTGCAGGCCTTGAGTTTGACACCTTTGGTTTATAACATAAGGAGTTACAGTAAACGTTGGAAAATGCCTGAAAATAACAACTAGGGTTAGACTCAGAAGGTGTCAGATTAGATAGCATGTAGGAGCTATTTTATACAAATGCTGATGCAGGTACAGTTGAAAAATTAGAAGAATGCAGTGAGTAGTTGTTATAAATGCAAAGTAGCTAAGATAGATAGAGCAATTGATAGCTATAAAAGCTATCAGCCAATGAAAATGTGGTTCTTTCTACTAAAAACAAAGAAGCCTGTATGTGTTTGTTTACAAAAACAACTCTTGAATCGTTCTCAGTCTGTGAAACAATTATTACATATTAAAGTAATATTTTGAAATCAATGTTATCACACACTGATAAGACTACCTCTTAAAAAATCCCATTCTGGGGCTCTGGAAATATTACTAAAAAGGGGGGATATTTCTGCTAATAAATCATTTTTATAGTTATTTCAGGATGGATTACAGGTAGTCCTTGACTTATGACCACAATTGATCCCAAAATTTCTGCTACTAACACTTGTTAAGTGAGTTTTGCCCTATTTTACGACATTTCTTGCCATGGTGGTTAAGTGAATCACTGCAGTAGTTAAGTTTGTAATTTGTTTGTTAAGTGACTCTGACTTCCAGAGTCAGAAGGTCACAAAGGGAGATAACATGACCTTGGAATGGGACACTGCAACTGTCGTAACTATGAGTTAGTTGTCAATCATCTGAATTTTGATTTTGACCGTGGGGACATTGCAATGGTCCTAAGTAACTTTTCAGTGTTGTTGTAACTTTGAATAGTCTCTAAATGAACTGCTTTAAGTTAAGGACTACCTGCATTAGTTCATAACCTTTCGCTAAGAAAAGTAAGAAAATAATAACTAATATTTTATAATTATTATATAACTAATTAAAATATATAATTTACAGATATAAAGGGCTCCCCCTTCAAGTATTTAAAGCCAAAACAAATTCTCTAGATTGGTTTTCTTAAAGGAATATTCTTCCCTTTTCAACTTACCTACTCACAAGAATAAGTAATAGATGTTTTTAGATAAACACACAAGCAGAAAAATATACATAGCAAACCATCACCTGGCTGTATGCAAAATTCAATAGGTATCTTGTGTACAAAGAGTTTTTATTATGAGCACAAAACTGAATGAAGGCAGGACAAAGTAGAACATGGTAGAGGACATAGAAGCAGTTATTTTAAATGAACTGCCTATTATAAAAAATGAATACTGAATGACAAAGATACCCTTACCTTCTGAGTAGATTCCTTCTTTTTCTTATCCTCTTTTTTTCTTTTCTTGTCTTCCATTAACTGTTCTTCCTTTTCTTGCTCCTTCTCTCTGTTAAAGTTTAAAATTAGAACTTATTCCTGTGTGTACTCTATTCCCCAAAAGAATCTAATATATTGCAATACTGACTCTATATTACTTAAATAGAAATGTTTTAATCAATTATAACGTTAGTTGCTCTAAAATAAAACTTTGATAGAATTACTTAATTCCCTTCATTTCTACAGCACCCTGTCCTACATTCCATGTATATTAGAATCATGAAGAAAATATAACTTATGCAGTTTGTATTTTTTTAATTTCAAACTGATTTTTACAATTGGCAGAAGTTCACACTGGAAACATAATTACTACTTATTTTTGTGAGACACTTCTCCATCAATGTATATTACTACCATCAGGCAAATATACTCCAATAGGAAATATGCTCCTAACATGACTTTTGGTCTCAGAATGTCACCAGGATTCTCCTCTAATGTCTAAATGGCATCACTAAAAATAAAGTGATTTATTTTTAATTATGTATATATTGCTTCAATTTTGCTATATCCTACTATATATATATAGTAGTATACACACACACACACACACACAGACACAATCTGTGATAAAAGTGTTAGGCAGGTGTGAAAAAATACTGTAAACAAAGAATGCTTTCAGATATATAAATAATGATTGTTTATTTTTGTCAAGTTTCCCAATGTAAAGTGAGCGAACAAAAGAAAAATCTAAATCAAATCAATATTTGGTGTGACCACCCTTTGCCTTCAAACCAGCATCAATTCCCATAGGTACACTTGCACGAAGTCAGGGATTTTGTAGGATTATATGATATAGGTATATGCTCAACCGATTATACCAAACAGGTGCTAATGATCATCAATGTCACACATAGGTTGAATCCCAGTCATGAACTGAAACAGAAACACCTGTGTAGGAAGCTTAAAACTGGGTGAGGAACAGCCAAACTCTGCTACCAAGGTGAGATTGTGAAAGACAGTTTCACGTCATGGCAAGATTGAGCACAGCAACACGACACAAGGTAGTTATACTGCATCAACAAGGTCTCTCCCAGACAAAGATTTCAAAGCAGACTGGGGTTTCAAGATGTGCTGTTCAAGCTCTTTTGAAGAAGCAAAGAAACGGGCAACATTGAGGATCATAGACGCAGTGGTTGGTGCACACTCATCTACCGTCCCGAGATATCTGGCCAGAAGTGGTCTTCATGGAAGAGTTGCAGCCAAAAAGCCATACCTCCGACGTGGGAACAAGGCCAAGCAACTAAAGTATGCACGAAAACATAGGAACTGGGGTGCAGAAAAATGGCAGCAGGTGCTCTGGACTGATGAGTCAAAATTTGAAATATTTGGCTGTAGCAGAAGGCAGTTTGTTCGTCGAAGGGCTGGAGAGCGGTACAATAATGAGTGTCTGTAGGCAACAGTGAAGCATGGTGGAGTTTCCTTGAACTTTTGGGGTTGCATTTCTGCAAATGGAGTTGGAAATTTGGTCAGGATTAATGTTCTCAATGGTGAGAAATTCAGGCAGATATTTATCCATCATGCAATACCATCAGGGAGACATATAATTGGCCCCAAATTTATTCTGCAGGACAATGACCCCAAACATATGGCCAAAGTCATTAAGAACTATCTTCAGCGTAAAGAAGAACAAGAAGTACTGGAAGTGATGGCATGCCCCCCCCCACAGAGCATCATCGAGTGTGTCTGGGATTACATGAAGAGGCAGAAGGATGCGAGAAAGCCAACATCTACAGAAGATCTGTGGATAGTTCTCCAAGATGTTTGGAACAATCTACCAGCCAAGTTCCTTCAAAAACTGTGTGCAAGTGTACCTAGAAGAATTGCTGCTGTTTTGAAGGCAAAGGGTGGTCACACCAAATATTGATTTGATTTAGATTTTTCTTTTGTTTGCTCACTTTGCATTTTGAAAATGGACAAAAATAAACAATCTTTATATTTCTGAAAGCATTCTGTTTACAGCATTTTTTCACACCTGCCTAAAACATTTGCACAGTACTGTATATAATGATATGAAACAACTGAACAAGTCAGTAAAGCAAAATAGCAGCAGCTGGTGGTAGAGAAGCCACAAAAATATGCCTGCACCGAATATGACATAACACAGAAAAGAGAAGCTCTTTTTTAAAGTATGCATCTCCACAGAGAAAATTTACCTCATGTTGTCACTTCTCTATGGATCAGTTAAAGTGCTACTCACCCACCCTTGAGCTGGCAGGCATAACATTTCCTGTCAATTCATATCCTACTTCTATTTTTGTTATTAGCAAGTGACTTGAGTTCTAATTTCAAGTGTGAGATGCATGCAATCCTCCTTTCTGAATACCAGTGGAAACAGTCTGCCAATATCATCACTTCTTAGTGAGCCTCTTGGAAAATCAGCTCCTGGCAGACTTTTTTTCAAGCTAAATCCACTGTGACTCCACCCGTCAAGACAGCCAACTGAGGTGGGGTCAAAGAGTAAAGTGGAATGTTATCTATCATTTTACTGGGCAACATTTCTCTCAAGGATATGCTGATTTAGCACAGACTAAGTCAAAAGAAGCTCAACCAGCAGATGATCTTTGGAGCTCCCCAGTAATGAAAAAAATCCCATTTCCTCCTTTAATGATCTTCCACGCCATGGATTGATTGTCTGTCATGTGAGTTTCCTTTAGTATGGGTTTACTGTTCTTACTCTTCCAGAAACTAGAGACATCTAATCTGCAGAGTCCAGTAGGTAGGGTGCACAGTGGAAGAGCTCAGTGTGAAAACTCCCCCTTTTCTTAAAACAGAATGCAAGAAAATTGATGCCACTGCATACTATCACCTTGTTCTGTTACAAATAGCAACTCATAACAGCGTCTGCACATCTTAAAATTGATAGTGTTCTTATCTTATGGAAGTTAACACCAATATGGGCCGAGATTGAGATGAAGACAATATTATAGAGGCATACCAGAGAAAAAGGGCTGCTAGGGAATGTTTATCCTATACTTAGAGATTTTCCTTATTCGAACTGATGTGGACTTTGCAATATGTTGCTCAAACAGCAGATGCTCCCTTGAACATTGTGGAGACCAAAGGGTGACACGGTAATCCTTGATTTACAATCATTTGTTCAACAATTGTTTGGGTTATGGTGGTGCTAAGTGAAGGGATTTATAATCACTCCCCAAAGTTACAGCCTTTGCAAACCCTCTGGTCATGTTATCGATTGTCAACTATTTGAATGCTTGACAGTCGACCTGCATTTACAATTACAGGGATGATTCAACTCTCCCCCACTTATCTCCTCCCAACAATGCCTTTTTGGTCACCTGCATTTGAAGATCCCTGTCACCCTAGCTAACCTTTGCTGTCTTCTCACTCTGGTTATTGACAAGCACGCACACTCTGGTCTCTTGCAAGGTAGTTGCTGATTGCAAAAGGCTTTCTTCCAAAGGTCAGTTTCTTTGCTGGAACTGGAGAACAGAGTTTCACTTGGCCAGCAGCTGCCTTGCAAAGGGCCCTGTGCAGGCATGCCTTGTCAGCAGTGAGAGCAGGAAGACAGAGGTTAGCTGGGGTATGTAGAGTGCAGGGTGGTAGTGATCTCAGAGTTGAGGGTACCTGAAATTGTGTGGCTGGGACTTCCTGAGACTTGCACTGTACTGCTGGACCTGGTTAGGGTGGCTGAGGCTTCCTCCTGGGGCAACTGCAGCTTTGTACTATATATTATAGCTCAGTGGATTCCGTGTGTGTGAGTGTGTGTGTGTGTGTGTGTATGTATGTACACAAACATATATACTGTATATCCATGAAAAATATTTTTACTGTTATTTATTTTATCTTGCTGTGCTGTGCTATGTTGATATTATCATTAATTTAAACAGAAAGAGAGAAAGGAAGGAAGGAATTATGCAGGAGAGTGATACAGAATTAGAAATTCCTGAGAGTAACAATACTTATTCTCTATCTACAAATTCCCTATCTTTTCCTAGAATTCTGCTCCACATCTGAGAGTCAGGCAGTTACTTTTTTCTTTAGAAAAAACAAACAAACAAAGTATATAGAAGGGAAGGGAAACCTTATACAAGTAGATCTCAGTCAAGGTCTTCTAGTCCAACCCCCAAGCCTAGGCCCTGGGTTGGGCTAGAAGACCTCCAAGGTCCCTTCCAACTCTGCTATTGTATTGTATTGTATTGTATTGTAAAGTTAATAATATTGCAGTTGTTGCTTCCTAGCAGAAATCCAAAGGATCCTCCTAATCTCATCTTTAAGTAATATATTTGGAATAATCAATATAAAGATGGGCTCTTTTACTTATCTTTTAAACACATGTTTATAAATATCCATTTTTCATTTTTAAGTTTAAATTTAAACATAATTTAAATTGGGCAGTCTTCAACTTATGATTATAATTGGAACTGGAACGTCTGTCCCTACCTAACCTAAGAAACTGCTGTTGTTAGGCGAGGACCTCAGGCGTCTCATGTCCTACCACATTTGTCTTCGCTTCAACTCCTCCCACTTGCTTATCTTTCCCATTTTTATCCTTTTGAGTGCCCTCAATCTACATATATTCCTGCTGCCCCCTCTGTCACCAGATAAGGCAGCAGTGGTTCCCCAGGTGAAGGTTGAGCCACCTTGGGACGTGTTGTATGGTGTGCCGATTTTACAACCCAATGCCTGTTTTCCAGGAGTGCTTGCCACACAAGCTGCAAAGTGCATAAAGTGTCTCCCAGAATTCTGTGTCCCACCCCTTCCCCCCGTTTTGTCCACCCCAATGCCTTTCATAAATGCTTCACCTTCATCAAGACAGCCAATGCTGACTCTCCTGCCTTGGCCGTTGATGGAGGGCACCATACCATACCTTGCCATGCCACTGCTCCTTCCTAGCTAGGTCTGGCAAATTCCCTTCAACAAGCAAGGCTTTGTTGCACTGCTGCCATCACCTTATCCCAAGGATGCACCCTCACCAAGGGCTTGGATCCCAGGCCACCAGGAGGAGGAAGAAGACAACAAAGGTCAGATGTGGTCAATGAGGGGCAGTGGTGGTGGACAGCAGGGGTATATGGTAGAGTGCATGGCAGAGATGAGGAATGGTAGGCAGATAATGGGAGTTGAGGTGTCTCCATAGTCATGCAGGTGGGCCTGACTTTTGATCATGTGATCACAGGACACTGCAATAGCTGTAACTTCAGGCATGGGTTGTAGGTTCCTTTGTTCAGTACTGTTCTAGCTTCAATCAGTCACTGAATGAATGGCCATATGTCCAGTGGACGTTCCAAAGGTGTTTTTTCAAGAGACAACTGGACTTTCTGGTTCCAAGAATGGATGAGAAGCAAAAAGTCTTCAACACCCCCCCACCCCCGAAAGTCCAGTTGCAAAACAGTTGAAAAAGCACCTTTGGGACAACAATGACTTGGATGACTGAGAATTTTCATACACATGTCCAGTAGATGTTCATATTTACATTATAATTCTTCAGTACAATTTGTTTACAACTTAATTGTAAATGCAATTTAGAAGCATTAAAACTATTCCTCTTTAACAATAGTTAACAAGTGCTGATAAAATAAATGATTGTTTTTTAAAAAAAAAATCAAAATCATTATGTCTTTAAGTCTCTTCCCTAGGTTTAACAAAGGTGACAAACTGTCTTTAAAATCTGCTAGAAATAAAGGAAAATTTCAATATTCAGAGTCTACTGAATCCTTGAGGAATATAGTAAGGATTTCACAGACCTGGCATGTTGAAAAGACAATGTACACAAACACAACTTGTAAAGAAATCACTTAAAATGAAGAAGGTTCCAGTTTGATGAAGCCACAGCATATTGGAATAGCGTAAATTTACAAAGCTTGCTGCAACTAGCGAGACAGAAATACACGAAGCAACATTTGTCAGCTTATTACTATGTATTGATCTTTCCCATAGGGTATTTTAAAATCCGCCATCACAGATCTTTCTTTTCTTAATAATAAATTTATTAAAAATTACAATTACAGTAAAAACTAATGCAAACTAAAAATTGAAAAAGAAAAAAAAAGAGCAAAATAAACAAATTCATAAAACCTTGTCATTTCAGTTCTGATGCAAACAAAAAGTCCATTAAGGGTTACTAGAGGAAACAAAACACATCTTTTAACCTTGATCAGATAAATCAACTTTATGTACCCTTACTTTTATTGAACAATCTCTATCTTTATTGCCTTCCAATAATGTCCTAGTTTTTGATTTTTGATTTTTCTTTGTCCCATCTCACAAAATTCTTCAAAGCTTTAACAAGCCTCTTTTGTAAATCCAAAATTGAAAAATTATCCAGATCATTTTCTTGGCTTGTTATTTGCATATCTTTTTTAATTATTGACATCTACCTGGAGTTTCTTTTCTTTTTGCATATCCAGTGCAGTATATTTTTCCATGTCAGTTTTGTAGTCTGTCTTTTTAAATTCACTTTCAAATCAATATCAATCTTGTTGGGTAGAATTGTTCTATCCATAGAGGAAGACACTTTTAAAATTAATTTCTTCATCTACTGTTCAAAAATATCCTTCAATTATTTAAAATATTAAATGTAAAAATATTTTGCTTCATTCCATACTTGTAATCTAGCTTTTCATTCTGTAGTGGTCATGAATTCAATTCTTCAATCCTTGAATTCAATTCTCCTTAATCCCTCCTTATAAGTCTCTGTCATAGATCTTTCCAAACATAGCAAGCTGAATAGAAATATATTTCAGTTCCCACTCAAGTTCCTCACAATAATTCATACAATGAATTTCACTTATTTTCAGTTCACAATAAGGTCAGTGAAGACTCATCATTTCTCTGAACCAGTTAACATTTGTGTATTTTTTAAATTAGTCACAGCTATAGTTTTACCAAATAACCTTTTATGTCTTTACAAACTGTAAAAATTATCTGAGCTAATGGAATAAAGCAAAACATTCTAGTGCACTATACCAATGTGGCATGTGTTTATGTATGTGTAAATTTCACACTATAAACACTGTTGAATCGTTGCAACTATTCTGAAGATAGAAACAAGGTACTTGTAAAAATATAGGTGCAGAAATAAAGATTTTAGCATTATCTAATTTCTCATTAATGTGATATGGTATTTTATAGAAATTGAACAGGTCTAAATGCAATCCCTGGAAAATTGCTATTTTATTCATAATATAAGTATGGTTATAAGCATTAAAGATCACTTAATATTTCAAGAATTAAAACAAGATATACTGCTTACACTAAACTTACTATATTTTAATAGAAACTTCGACTCAGTTTGTTCATCCATAGCCACACCTTAATTGGATAATTAATAGCAACCCGACCAAAATTATGTACCAACATTGTTTGTAAATTTAGCTCATATCTTTATGGTTTTTTAAACTTTTGCATATTGAGGCAAAAAATTGTTATTTCACCCTTTTCTCTCTTTATTACTACAAAGCTTTATATGTATTTGTTATCAATAATATTTCATTTACTTAGTTTTCAATATAGTTGTCTGTTCTTCCATTTCTAATCAGCATCTATAACCACTGAGCTTACTTAATCCTTACAGTCCTCTGTAAACCGTTTACAGAGTCAGCATATTGCCCTCAATAATCTGGCTCCTCATTTTACCCACCTTGGAAGAATGGAAGGCTGAGTCAACCTTGAGCCTGGGGAGATTCGATTTGCCAAACTGCTGGCAGCTGGTTATCAGCAGAAGAAGCCTGCAGTACTGCACTCTAACCACTGTTCCACCACATATCCATGTTCAATAAACAGGGCCAAATACACTGGACATTTTTTTCAAATGTTTTGCTTCCTGAAAAAGTTATTTTCATTTATTTCTTACTAAGCTTATATGCCACTCATCTCGCCAGAGGATACTCCAGGCAACTTACAATCATTCAATTAAAATGCAATATAAAGCATTAAAATAATAAAAGGGATCTTAAATTTAAAATTCAGTTTTGACCAGGATGCAAAGGAAGAAAGCAATGTGCACATGAGGGGAAGAGTGTGTATGTTATTTATTCCATTAGCCACTTCCAAAATGCCACACCCCGATTGGGATCCCAAGCCAGTTGGCACAGTCATGTCTTCAACCCCTTCTGGGAGGCCAAAAGGGTGAGTGTGGATCTCACTTCAGGAGGCACAATACTTCAGACAGTGGGAGCCATGGCAGAAAAGACTTTTTTTCTGGACTTGCCAACCAAAATCCCTTTACCAATGGGGTCTGCAGCATACCCTGTCTGCCAACACAGGTGTGGAGGGATAGTCCTATGGGGTGAGCCAGTTTCTTAGATAGCCTGGATCTGTGCCATGAAGGGCTTTAAAAGTGATAACACCTTGACTACCCTTTAAAGGTAGCCCCCATGTAGAGCACATTATAGTATTCCATTATGGCAGATCCCTTTTAAACAAAACACAAATTTCAGAATGATTGTATTGCATAGTAAAGAGCTGCATCCTCTTCACCGATGACATAAAATTATTTAACACCACAGACAATGCTGCTGCCCTACAAAGCAACCTTGACTATGTGTCAGAATAGTCGCACAATTAGCAACTCCAAATTTCAACTAATAAATGCTCTGTCCTACACAATGGAAATAAAAATCAGAACACCAAACACAAGTTGGTTGGAAACAATATCTTAGACCAGTGTTTTTCAACCTTTTTGTGCAAAGGCACACTTTTTTCATGAAAAAAAATCACGAGGCACACCACCATTAGAAAATGTTAAAAATTTTTAACTCTGTGCCTATATTGACTATATATAAAGTGTTTTTCCCACGGCACACCTTACACTATGTCACGGCACACTAGTGTGCCGTGGCACCGTGGTTGAAAAACACTGTCTTAGACAACCCTCACTCTGTCAAAGACCTAGGAGTACTCATTTCAAATAATCTAAGTCCCAGAGCTCACTGTAATAGCATTGCCAAAAAGGCATTAAGAGTTGTTAACCTAATTTTGCGAAGCGTCTTCTTCAGCAACAATGTATTACTAACTAGGGCATACAAAATCTTTGCCAGACTAATTTTTCAATACAGCTCGTCTGCCTGGAACCCACATTGTATATCGGACATTAACACGATTAAGTTGGTTTAGAGGTCTTTCACGAGAAGAGTACTCCACTCTTCTACTCACAATAGAATTCTCTATGCCGCCAGGCTTGAAATTTTGGGCTTGGACAATATGGAACTGCGTTGCCTGCAGTCCGATCTAAGCATAGTACACAAAATTGTCTTTCTGCTACAACGTCTTGCCTCTCAACGACTTCTTCAGCTTCAACCACAATAATACACGGGCAAACAATCGATACACTCAAGGTAAACTTCTTCAAACTCAATTGCAGAAAATATGACTTCAGCAACAGAGTGGTCAACGCCTGGAATGCTCTACCTGACTCGGTTGTTACAGCCTCAAACCCTCACAGCTTCAATCTCAAACTGTCTACTATGGATCTCACCCCATTCTTAAGAGGTCCATAAAGGGGGCATATACGAGCGCACTTGCGTGCCTACTGTCCCTCTTACTGTCCCCATTTATCTGTATTTACTTCCTTTGTTTATACCTATACTTATCTTGTACATGTTTGAAAATAAAATAATATTGATAAATATGGTTATAATAATGTATTTAACTGCATGTTTCTAACATGGTGCATGAGTTCAATAGGGCTAAAAGTGTTAAGCTGCTGGTTTTTGTTTGTATCAGTGTTTGATGCATCTCACTGCAGTGTCCAATGATAGTCAGCCAGCACTGATGGGGTTCCAGTTGCCCTGATACCATTTTTTCCACTCTGGTAATATTCTTGTGAAACCTTTCAGCATGTTCATCACTGAGTTTTGGAAAGAAGTCCAAGTGTGTATTTAGAAAATGAATCTTTAGTGACATGTTGCACTTCAAGGCCTTGTATACTGTAAGAAGTTTGTCAACCAGCTAAATGTAGTTTGGTACATTTTAGTTGCCAGGAAAATTCAATGATATCCTTGAATGCTTCCCAGATGAGTTTTTCTGGTCTCACTAACAGATCTTTAATCCGCTTGTCATTAAAGTTGTGCCTGATGGGCCAACAAAAATGCCTTCCTTAACCTGGCATTAGTTATCCTTGGAAACATCCATCTCAAAAAATGAAAATCTTCACCTTCCTTCGTCATCACATACACTTTTTCATCAGTCCTAGTATATGTGAAGCACGGGCAAACATATCTTTGTCGGGTCAACAATAGGTAATGTGCCACTTTTTCAGTCCTAAAACCAATTTTTTCAAAGTGGCTATTTCTTATTAACATGACTCTCTTGCATGGCTATCCCATTCACATATGTAACAACAGTACTTGGTATATACAAGCTGCATTCCAGAACCACAACCTCCACTACTACTTTTAGATCTCCACAGATATTTCAAGTTCTAGTTGATATACAGGATGTACTTCAACAACAGTTCTATGTGTTCATATATTTCTTTCTTGTATGCAGCATAATCAACAGATACAGGATATATATTGCTGCTGTGTAAAATGATTTCTATAAAATGGTATGAACGAAGTTAAATTGCAGGATTTCAAAGAAAATGCTGTTATGATTAATCTAGGAGAACTGGCTTTTAAAACCAGGAAAATATTTAAAGGCACACTCTTCCTTGTTTTTGAATACTGAAAGTTTTTAAAATATATTATGGCCACATCTACAAATGTGATATGTGATTTGCTATATGCCAGAAAAAGTGTACATATACACAAAGTTAACTGTATCAAACTCAACTTTTATATAATAAAAATGGAGACGCAGAAACATCTAGAAAATAGCTATAAATAGGACTCTGAAAAATTTGATTACTTAAAAGTATAATTCCTCTCTTTTATTAAGAACATCAAGTTCAAATTCTACAAACTGATGATCTATTGCTGCAAACCATAGTGATATTGCCCCTTCTAGTGTTGTATATTACTATAGTAATAGTTGAAAATTCCGAAGAATGTATTTCAATTAATTTAACAGGTAGTCTCTGTTTAATGACCACTCATCAAGCAACCAAAGTTACCACTCATTCAGCAACCAAAGTTATAACAGCATTGAATGAATGGTACTCACAATTGGTCACTGAAGTTCCAGCTGTTTCAGCAGTCTCGTCTGTGGTCATGTGATTGTGATCTGGGTGCTTGGCAACCAGATTGTACTTTGTAATGATTGCAGTCTCCTGCAGTCACATGATCACCTTTTATGACCTTTGCTGCCAGCTTTCCACAAGCAGAGTCAATGAATAGTCAGGAAAGATCGGAAGTCTCTTTGGTAAGTTGTTTGCACCCACCACCCAGCAGCAGCCATCACCAGCTCTACCACACTCTGGGGCTGCCTGCACACCTTTCTCCCACCCCTGTCAGAATGGCTACTGATGCACTCTCCCCTGCTGGCACCAGCCACCTCAGGCCCTACTGCACCTTAATTGCCTACCTGTAAGATACCTGGGATTTGCTTAACAACCTAACAACAGCAAGAAGAGGTGCTAGAATTTCTGTTGCTAAGCCATGCAGTGATGCAATGTCATGCTTTATGACTGCATTACTTAGCAAAAAATTCATATCCCAATTATTGTCATTAACCAAGGACCATCTGTAAAATGTGCATAGATCTACTAGTTAATTTAAGATTAGCTGACAGCCAATTCCTGATTTTGCTTTCAGACAAATTCTTCCCTTCACAAAAAGAAACTATTGAAATTCTAATGTTTTGTTAATTAACTAATTGCATGGGCCATTGGAACCCCTGGGGCAATATGAGTCTTGTCCTGTTATCTGAATCAGCAGTAGTGAGGTTGCTTTGTCCTTTACAAGAAGAAAAGTAAGCAGGCAAGCAAAAGAGAACAGGTTTTGTGTGGGCTAATGGTCAAAGCAGAGATGAGAACAGGAAGTACTGAGGGGATAGATGTACAGCTGGCAGGTAAGAAAATAGATAGGCAGGATGAGAAAAAGGAGAGGGAAGGAAATAAGAGTAGGTACTGTAGAATAGGGTCCATCAAAATTTAATACCAATGTTTTAGAGGATTCCAGAGGCATATAGAAGTCTGTCTGTTCGGACTAAATGACACCGATAAGTAACCATTGGCAACAGTAAATTTTCTTCAGTATTTTGATTGATTTGATTGATAGATTGATTTTATTAAGTTTGTATGCCGCCCTGTTTCCGAGAGACTCAGGGCGGCTAACAATAAAAAGGGAGGGAATACAAAAAATAAAATAAAATAAAAAACAACAATTTAAAATTCTACAACAGCCGTAACCTCGAATGGGGCTGGATAGTTCAACAGCCCCGGGCCTGCCGGAACAGCCAGGTCTTAACTGCTTTGCGGAAGGCCGGAAGGGTAGTCAGGGTCCGGATCTCCACGGGGAGATCGTTCCAGAGGGCTGGAGCAGCCACAGAGAAGGCCCTCCCCCGAGGAGTCGCCAGCCGACATTGGCCGGCAGATGGAATTCGGAGGAGGCCTAGTCTGCGGGATCTAATAGGTCTTTGGGAGGTGACTGGCAGGAGGCAGTCTCTCAAGTACCCAGGTCTGATACCATGTAGGGCTTTAAAAGTAACGACTAGCACCTTGAAGCGTGTCCGGAGACCAATGGGCAGCCAGTGCAGCTCGCGGAGGATAGGTGTGATGTGGGTGTACCTGGGTGCACCCACAATCGCTTGCGCGGCTGCGTTCTGGACAAGCTGAAGTCTTCGAACACTCTTCAAGGGCAGCCCCATGTAGAGCGCGTTACAGTAGTCCAGTCTTGAGGTGACGAGAGCATGAGTGACTATCCGAAGGGCCTCCCGGTCCAGGTAGGGCCGCAATTGGTGCACCAGGCGAACCTGGCCAAAGGTCCCCCTGGTCAGACAGATGATGTTCTAAAGTCAGCTGCGGATCCAGGAGGACTCCCAAATTGCGGTCCCTCTCTGAGGGGCGTATAATTTCACCCCCCAGGCTGAAAGATGGAATAGCTGGATCTTTGGGAGGGAGCATCAATAGCCACTCGTTCTTGTCAGGATTGAGCGCCAGCTTGTTCGTTCCCATCCAGATCCTGACAGCCTCCAGGCACTGGCACATCACTTCTACCACTTCACTGAGTTGGCACGGGGTGGACAGATATAACTGTGTATCGTCCGCATATTGATGCTATTTAATCCCGTGCCGGCGTATGATCTCACCCAGAGGCACCCCATAATTGGGGGGCCTAGGGGTCGACCTCTGCCCTCCAACCAGCATCGACTGCGACCTGTCTGAGAGGTAGGAGGAGAACCACCGTAGGACGGTGCCTCCCACTCCCAACTCCCGCAACCATTGCAGAAGGATACCATGGTCGATGGTATCGAAGGCCGCTGAGAGGTCAAGAAGCACAAGGATAGAGGAGTGACCCCTATCCTTGGCTCGCCAGAGATTATCGATCAGCGTGACCAAAGCAGTTTCCATGCTGTAACCAGGCCTGAAAAAGACTGAAAGGGATCCAGATAATCGGTTTCATCCAAGGACCGTCGGAGTTGAAAGGCCACCACTTTCTCAACAACCTTCCCAACAAAGGGGAGGTTGGAGACTGGACGATAGTTGCTCAAAATGGCTGGGTCCAGAGATGGTTTCTTCAGGAGGGGTCTCACCACCGCATCCTTTAGGAGGTGCGGGAAGGACCCCTCCTGGAGAGAGGTGTTAACTATCGTCTGGATCCAGCTACGTGTCACCTCCCTGCTGGTTGAGACCAGCCAGGAGGGACACGGGTCCAGTATACAGGTGGAGGCACTCACCGTTCCCATGGCGACAAGTTGAAACTCGCTCCATAAAATTTGCTCAAGACCTTCCCCTGGTACCTCGGCTGGTACCGTGCAATTGGGAGTCCAGATCTGTCTGAATCCGAGCGACTTTATCCGTTAGAAACTGAACAAATTCCTCAGCCCTACCTTGTAAAGGGTCGTCCGCATCCCTCCCTTTCAAGAGGGAGCGGGCTATTCTAAACAAGGCGGCTGGGTGCAATTCAGCGGATGCAATAAGAGCGGCAAAATGCACAGATTTTGCCGCCCATAGTGCCACGAGATAGGTCCTGCCCTATCTCGTGGCATTTCTAACATTATAGAATAAGAACAGAAACCTATAATTATATTTGGTCATATTCAAAAACCTTAGTCCATTTAATGTTAGAGTTGATGGTCAAACAAATCTTTTGTGGCTGATAAGGCTCTATAAATGGATCAAAATTGCTGTGGAATCATTACTGATACCTGCACCACTGTGCAGAGTAACAGGCATTTTGAAGATCAAAATTGATCAACTAATGTCTGTTACTATTGTTCTAAACTGGCTGACAGTGTACATGGCTTCACAAAAAAATGCTAATACAGCTCTTTCTCTCATCTAACAGTGTGGTGATGGGTAGAGAAGATTTAATCCTTTGAACATCTGTTTTCAGGACAAGGACTAGATTTATGAGATTCTTTTTACTATACTAAGTTAGAAATGATATTCTTTTTTATTAGTTGATTCATTGATTATATTTTTAGACTGGAATAACTATAGGGAGGGCAACAAAATAAATAGTAATGCCTTTCTCTAGATTTCTTTCAATATGCGTACTTTAATGGATAGGAAGAAATCATATGCTTTCTAGCAGTGTACATGAAGTATTAAAAGAGAAAGAAGTTCTTTCAGGAAACAGAAAGTCTACACTAACAAGAATATAAAGTAATACAAACTAGCAAAAAGTATAAGGTATAAAATAAAAATTACAAAATAGAATAAATACATGACAAAAAAGAAGGGGCAGGGAAGAATATGAATAATTCTAAAAATATTTAAATGAGAAAACCAACCAGTGAAGGGACAGATCTATATTTCATTTAATACTATAGAAAATCTGTTTCCACGATTGGTTTCTGAATGAAAGATATATTTGAGTGAGGATGATATAAGGATTGCAAGAAAATGGGCTATAGTAATTGTTTGCATCTATCTTTACTATAGAAGATACAAACATGAAGCCATATTGATTTTCTTAAAGAAATTTGAACAACTAAAGTAAACTGAGGTAATACGATATTTTAAGACATCTTGGGAAACTACACTTGTAATAAATAATTGGGTCTAATGGCATCCATCCAAGAATTCCTAAAGATATTAAACATGAAAAGACAATTGGCATTACCTGAACGGTAGTTCTCTGTGCGCTGCAGGAGAATCCAAGCGTGGGTATAACTTCTGTCTATCTGCCCAAAGACTGAATTTGAAATCTTTGGACACACTTCCTTGACCTGACTGCTTCCAGTTTCTCAATGGAGGAATAGCCCACAATAAGTGCTATCGAGGTCGTGAAGATTTATCCTATGTGGACGCCTGACCCAGGCCCTTCGGGTGGGATTGGATTCTCCTGCAGCGCACAGAGAATTACCATTCAGGTAAGACCAACAGTCTTTTTCCTATGTGCTGCTTGGAGAATCCAAGAGTGAGATATACACAGGCTTAGTCTTAAGGGCGGGGGAAAAGCTGGTCCAGGGTCCTCTCCGCTGGTCCAGGGTCCTCTCCCGTCGTCCAAACGACCCCTTGGCCGAGGCGAATGGGTCCAGCTTGTTATGCCTGACAAAAAGCGATGGTGAAACCCAGGTCACAGCTCTGCAGATTTCCTCCACTGACTCCTGTGTAGTCCAAATGGCAGTTGTGGCTGCACTTCTAGTGGAGTGAAGCGTGATACGACCCGGTACCTGCCTGGCTTGCTGTTCATAGGCTATAGCTATGCAGGCCTTCAACCATCAACCAATTGTGGAAGGCGTTACTTTCTTGCCCATAGATGTGGGCTGGAAAGAAACAAAGACTGCTTCAGCCCTCCGGAAGGAAGCCGTCCTTTTAATATATCGACAAATCGCTCATCTGATGTCAAATTTATGCCATCATTTTTTAGTAGGATGGCTGGCTCCTGGGCAAAAATCTGGTAAAATGTCCTCCTGGGACCTGTGAAACCAGGAGTTCACTTTAGGAATAAATGGGTATAATCTCAGAATGACCCTGTCAGGTCGAATAATACACAGGTCCTCAGGTACCAAAAATTCTGCTAGCTCTGAAATCCTCCTGGCCGAGGTAACGGCCACCAGGAAGGTAACTTTGAAGGTCAGAAGCCTGAGACTTGCTGTTTTCAATGGCTCAAATGGAGAAGTCAGAACCTGTAGAATGATGGAAAGGTCCCATGAAGTGTACTGATGTACCACCGGTGGCCTGAGGATCACTACTCCCTGTCTGAGAGAGATCCTGTCTTTGAGTATTCTCCAAGGGCGTGACGAGGATAAGCTGACCAAATCCGTGAACCTGTGGCGTCTCTACCAATGACAAGGAGAACCTCCGCCCCCTCTGTGATCACCTTCCTGACTACCCTAGGGATGAGGGGAAGAAGGGGGGGAGTATAGAGGAGGCCCTGCGGCCAAGGGCTGTGAAGAGCGCCAGTGACTTCTGCTCCTGGTGTTTGGAACCTGGAGAAGAATCTCGGGAGATGAGCATTCTCCAGTGTGGTGAATAGGTCCACTGACGGTGAACCGAACCTCTGGAAGATGTGCTGGAACAGATCCGGATGCAGGCACCATTCCAAGTGGTCGATTGTGGCCCTGTTCAGCCAGTACGCTCAAATGTTGGCTGTTCTGGACATATGTTCCACCCATATGGAGAGGATGGATTCTCTGCCCAGAGACCCAGTTGTTCCACCTCGTGCATCAGGGGCTTGGAATGAGTGCCATCCTGATGGTTTACATGTGCCTTGGTGGCCATGTTGTCTGTCAGCAGCAGAACATGCCATCCAGATATTTTCTCCTGGAACAGGCATAGGGCCAGATGTGCTGCCCTAAGTTCCAGCCAGTTGATGTTGTTCTCCAACTCTTCCTGCGACCACTACCCCTGAGTCATCTGGACTGGAGATGGGCACCCCAGATGAAAAGACTGGCATCCAAGGTGATCATCACATGGTTGGGTTCTTTGAAGAGGCACTCCTTCTGCATGGCCGAGGAAGTCCACCAGCGGAGGGACTGAAGTATTCTCTAGAGAACACGAACCCGTGAGTTGGAGGTGCTGGTGCCTGACCTTTGGTGTGATAGCAGAAGCCATTGTAACGGACGGGCATGCAAACGTGCCCTGGGATGATTTCGATACAGGAAATAATTTTCCCTAACAGTCGGGATAGTAGAATTAGTGGCCACGTCTGCTGTGATTTGATTAGGTCCCCTGGTGTTCTTATGCTGGCAAGACAGTCCTGGGAGAGGGACACACAGTGCAAGAAGTGGTGTCTATCACCACCCCTAAATGAAGAAGCCTGGTGTTGGGTACCAGATGACTTTTCTCTACGTTCATGGAAAATCCATGTTCCTGCAATGTCCGGATTGTGATGTGTACATCCTTCTGTGTGTGGAGGATAGACTACAATTTAATAAGGATATCATCCAGGTAACATTGCATGAATATTGGAAATGATATGAGATGGGCTGCGATTGCTGCCAATAGCTTGGTGAAGATTCTGGGAGCCGATGATAGGTATTGATAGCGAGGACCTGCATAACAGAACCTCAGAAACTTTCTGTGATATGGGCGCATGGGAACATGTAAGTATGCCTCCTTGAGATCTATAAATGTTAGTAGATCTCCCTCTTGAATGCAACTGAGGATGGATTGAAGAGACTGCATTTTGCAGCATTTGTACATTATGTGTACATTGAGCTTCTTTAGGTTCAGGATCATTCTGCACTCCGACCCCCACCCGAAGTCTTTGGGACAAGGAAGAGGATTGAGTAGAATCCTAAACTCTTGTGACCTCCTGGAATTGGTTCAATAGCCCTGATTTCCAATAGGTGACAAATCTCTTGTCTCCATGAGTTCCTTCTTGGAAGGATTTCTGAGATCAGGGCATCAAATAAAGAATTGAGGAGGAAGGGATACAAATTCTAGGATGAGACCCAGTCTCACTGTCTGCCGAACCCATGCCTCTGTGGTGATGTTTTCCCCCTGAGTCGTGAGTAGCTGCAAACGACAATCAATAGAAGAATTGCGTGGTGAGTCTTTTGGATTTACGGAAAGGTCTGTTGCCTGACCCTCGGAAAGGTCTCCTGGAATAGGGCTGTTTGCCTGCCCATGTCTCGAAAGGAATGTCTGTCCTGGGGACAGTTGGTTCCCTGGGAGCAATTCTGCTGGAATTGGGGGATAGAGAGAATCCAGTGTCAGCAGTCCGAAATGGCTGTCTACGAGGGTAGGGCGAGAATCTGCGGTGAACCCTCCTATAAGTAAGATCTTTTTATCCTTTGTTTCTAAGATAGGATCTAAAGCCTCCCCGAAAAGGTTGTCTCCCTTGAAGGGGGCTGCTAGATGCCATTTTGAACTCATGTTGGCCTGCCAATGATGAAGCCAGGAGAGATGATGAGAGGTCACGTTCGATGCCTGGATTCTAGAATCGAACTTGGCCACATTAAGCATGACGTCTGCAGAAAATTCAGTGGCTGCTGCCAATTTATTTATATCATGGCGCAGCCTAGTCTCTTCAGGGGGGGGGGGGAACCCTGGCTAACAGATGACACAGCCAAAGGAGGGAGGCCCTATTAAAGAAAGAGGCAGTGGTAGCTGCCTTAATAGCCCATGCCAAGGCCTGATGAGTTTTGTGGAAGGATGTCTCTGCCTTCCCTCCACCTTCATACCCTCCATGAAATCAGAGGGAATGAGAGCCGAAGAAGTCAGAGCAGCTACAGGAGCATTGACCTGGGGGTATTGGAGTAGCTCCTCAAACTACTGTGTAAAGCCATCTATCGCTGCCACTAGGAGCTGCGACAGAGTCTGGCTGAACCCATTGACATTGGATCACGTCAATGAACAATTGGGGGGACGAAACTATATCCTGTTCTGCTGTAGGTTCAGTGAACAGTCATTCACCTGGGTCCTGAGGTTCTTTGGGCGGGTCTGTGGAACTGCTCTCCACCCCCAAATTGGTTGTGGCTGTGATCTTGTACAGAAGAGACTTGAAAAGAGATGTACTGAATAACCCAGTGAAGGCCGCTTTGTCTGGGGCTAGGCCGTCATCCTCTGACAACTTCTCCTTCCTCTAATATAGATTCATCGCTGCCAACCGACAGTCTAGGGGAATGATGCCCGTGCAGAGATACCTTGTTCTTCCTCCACTTGAATTTGTCTATTGCATGGGGGCCCCAGGGCAGGATGAGTGGGAGAAGCTGGCTACGACATTGGAGTGCTGTTTCTACACCTTGGACAATGGCCTCTGAAATGAACTCACAGACCTCTTGCGTTAGGCTGGATCCGGGGTTCTCCTCTGGGTGAAGCCCCACTGCTGTTGGGGTGAAAGTTGCGGAGGGAACTGACCTTTCAGGGGCATCTGTTAGGTCTCCCCCTGCCATTGTCTGCCAAGACAATCAAATAGGGCAAAGTTCTATTCAAAGCAAACCACCTGTAATAATGGAGGCTCAGATAACCCATCCGGGGACACATCTTGCCTCTCTCTAGGCTGCAGGGAGGTGTCAGATTGCAAAGGCCTGGAGCTTGCTTCCCTCAGTGAGGCCTTTTGAGCCTTAGCAAATTGCTTTTCCAGTGCCTTTAGCATCTGGTAGAATCCCTATCAGAGGCAGCTGATGATTTTTTGTGTAAAAAGCTCCAACCTTTAGTATGTCTGGAAGAGCCCTTTAGTATGTCTTGAAGAGTCTGGCACAACGCGGCTCTTGCCATCGCTGAGAGCTTTGCTGGCAGCCGCTTCTTGCCATTGCCACCACGTTGGATTCAGCGAATCGGCTCCAGCAGCAAGGTGACATGCTTAGGGAAGGGAGAGCTGGAACTGACTGCCCGGGATTGTGCTGCAGCCACCGCTGTGAAAATGTCTATTTTGGCAGCTGCAGGAGGGAAGGAAAGAAGCCGGTCTTTGGAAACCTTTCCTCCCCCTCCAGAGAGCCCATGCCGAGAGAGAGGAGGGGGCGGGCTGATTTGAATGTGGGCAAGCGGGCAGTTTGGGACCAGCTCCTTCTTCGCTCTTTTGGGCAGGAAGAGAAAGAAAGGTGGTGTGTGATAAAGCACCCCTGCCACCAAGAGGGAAGAGGAGCACCTTCACCCTCAGCTATCGCTTGCCTCCTTTCTTTCTCCACCCACCTGATCAAGAGAACAAGGCACTGCCGCTTGCCCGCTCACATTCAAATCAGGCTATCTCCTCTCTTCCCACACAGGCTCTCTGAAGGGGGAGGTAAGGTCTCTCCCAACACCTGCTTCCCTTACCTCCCGGCGGGATATTCTTTTTTCGCCGGTATGAGGATGTAGCCTCGACCCCTGCCTTTATGCTACCTCCAGTCCAGCCCAGCACAATCTCTGCACCACCCCACCAACCTGGGTTCACTTCCGGATGCAATTGCCATTCTCCTAGTGATCCTTCCTGGCTGCACCCCCAGAGCATCACATGGCGGCGGCCTGCGGCCTGCTGACCGACCCAGGGCCTGCCTGGATGGCCAGAGAGAAAGGATTGGCAGGAGAAAGCCAACTGCTGCCGGCAACGGGGCACAAAGGAGCAGTCGCCCAGCAGTTGCCGTGTCCTGTTGCAGGCACCCAGGGTGGCCTCTATGTCCTGCCTCCCTGCCGCCTCCATCCCCGCACAACCTCCCTGCCAACCCACTGACCTCAGAACACTCTGCTGGACAGCCTCTTCTTCGCATCCTGTTGCCGGCCGCAGTCAGTCGAGCAGGTGCTGTGCCCCCAGAGCAGTCACATGGCAGTGGTGCATGGGCTGCTGATCATCCCATGGGCTGCTTCTGGAGGGGGCAGGCAGACGGGCAGAATTCCCCCCACCTCCCTGGCCACTTGCAGCCTCGGCTGGGCAGGCAAAGGAAGTGGGTGGGGAGGGCAAGCATGGTGTGGATGGGCGGGGTGAGCGAGCAGGGGGGTAGGCCAGGGTAGGGAGCGTTCCAGTATGGGACCTCTGGAAGATCAGGTACAGGAAGGCATGCTAAATTTCACCAACTGGTTCGCCTGTACCGGGGCGTACCTGCTGAAACCCACCCCTTCTAGTAGCAAAAAGAAAAAAAATTGAATTTATAGCAATAGCAATAGCAGTAGACTTATATACCGCTTCATAGGCCTTTCAGGCCTCTAAGCGGTTTACAGAGAGTCAGCATATTGCCCCCAACAATCTGGGTCCTCATTTTACCCACCTCGGAAGGATGGAAGGCTGAGTCAACCCTGAGCCAGTGAGATTTGAACCGCTGACCTGCTGATCTAGCAGTAGCCTGCAGTGCTGCATTTAACCACTGCGCCACCTTGGCTCATCCTTCTGTCACTAAAATTTGTCAGTGTCAAAAAGCTTGGAAGATACCAAATGTGAATACCATTTTTTAAAACAGAAATCCAGGGAAGGTCAAGTTATTTAATCATTCAACCTAATGTTTTTCCAGACAAATGGTAGAAATGGCAATTGAAAGGGGAAAAACCTTGATACCTAGAAACAACATTGCTGGAAAAAACCAGCATGAATTCTGTAAAGGTAAATCCTGCTTCAACACATTTTTAGTATTTTTAGAACTCATGGATGGGGGGGGGGGGCTTTTCAAATTCTAGTCTTTTGACTAAGTTGCTCATCAAAGACTCTTAATTTAGTAATAATGGTCTTAATTTTTGGGTGAATTGGTGAAGTTTGCAGGATACCAAATTATTCAAGGTGATAAAACTGATTTCAAAAATTGTTTTATCAAGTGAATATTCCGAAAATTCAACTGTCTGAAGACCCTTAAATAATTAGGAATTAGGACATTTCAAAGACTGCATTTCCATTACTAATCTCCCATGTTTTAAGAATAATCCAAAGCAAACAGATTTTTAAAAAACAAATTAAATAAAAGTAGAAATAGACTGCTTCCTATCTTTTCCATATAGACATGCCAGAGGAGGAGAGGAAACAAAATATAAGAGCCTCGGGGAACATGGACCACTAAGAAGTATGAATATGGTAAATCTCAACCCACTGAATGAGGAAATGATTAAAAATTGACATCTTGGTCACAAGTAAACTGAGTTGGACTGAGAGTAGACATTTTTAGATAGACAACCACACTCAGGACATGAAAAACAAACAAGGAATGATGCTGCTTTCGTAGTTTTGAAAGCTATAGCAAGAATAGAACTTGGCTAGAATGCAATCAATGAATAATAGTGATTAAATTTTGTAGACAACCCTTAATATAGCAATAGCAAGAGAATTTAGACTTATATACTGCTCCATAGAACTTTAAAAGCCCTAAGTAGTTTAGAGAGTTAGCATGTTTCCCCCGACAATCTGGATCCTCATTTTAACAACCTCAGAAGGATGGAAAGCTGAATCATTCTTGAGCTGGTGAGAATTGAACTGCCAAACTGCTGGCAGCGGGCAATCAGCAGAAGTAGTCTGTAGTACTATATTCTAACCACTGCACCACCTTGGCTCAATATGATGATCAATCAACAGAAAGCAGAAGAGGAGGCTAGTAAGAGTTATGATCAAATTCAATCTGAAATTGACAGAATATTAAGTCAAATGTGACTGGAGAAAGAAAACAAACATTGGAAACATGAAAGAGGAAAATGTAGTTGGGTGACTTAGGAAACTAAGACAAAGCAGGAGACTGACTTATCAAATTAATAATTTCCTCATAACTAACAGTCTGAAAACAACTAAAACCATTCTCCATACATGAACATCACTAGATAGAATATATAGAAATGAATTTGATATTATTGCTGAAAGGAGATGGAGAAGCTTAACTACAGCATCAGAGAGAGAGAAAATTTCAGTAAGGACATTACCAGAGTTGCATCGAAGTGCAAGATGTGCAGCAAATACATTTAGTCATTATCATCATAATCCCCCCCCCCCGGGTGAGGCACTGCCTTGATATGGTTATGGATGCTCTGATGAAAGCTATATCAGAGATTCAACCAAACTGGATAGTCTCGGAAGAGCCAGGCAGTGTCTCTCCCATAAAAAGTATGGTGAAATGTAATTTACAGAACATACAGGATCGGTCGTCTCTCAGGTCAACAAAGACTGTGCTTAGAGTTCTGGGATATCTGATGAAAAGTGGGCCAAAGGACTGTTGGCTGAGCAACCAGGGCCAATAGCCGCAGAACTATCAGAAGAAAATTATTTGTCATAAATATACAAAGATTGAAAACAAAAAAATAATGATCTGTTATTACAGATCGGGTCCAATAAGAAGAGGACATTTGAAATGAATGAACCAGTTCTGGAAAGAACAACATCTAGAATCAGAAATAACAGAAAGAAGACTTGCAAATCAATGCCAATTTATAATACAAAATAGTATTCACAGATGCAGAACTGGAAGAATCGCAAAAATTTACCTAAGGGCAAAGAAATCAAAGCCTTGCCAGAAGTAAATCAGACTGTAGAGGCAAACCAGGAGAAGTTGGCAGTAAAGGAGGTCAGTACAGCTATTGAACTGTTTTCATTCTGAAACCAGATACTGTCTCCTCTGCCTCAGAAACAACAAAGCCCTTTATTTAAAGTAAAATAATTGAAACAGTGTAACTGAGCATCTAGAACAGCACAAAAACTGAATAAAATTGCCCACATTGAAGCTTGTTCCAAAGAAACAGCTAGCACAAGCATTAAAAGATGTTAATACTGCCATATCAAATATAAGTTCGGTGCAAGATCTAACCAACTAATGTACAGCACAGCTGCAGACCTGGAACACAACTGAATACTTGGGATGCAAAATAAAAAAGGGAAAAAAAGGAAAGTAAGATCAGTAAGGTAAGATCAGATGCAAGCAAGCTAGAACAGATTAAAGAAAAAAAGCTGAAGAGCAAGACCAAAGAATACTTAAATCAAGAAATATCACTCAGAAACAAGGAAGAAACAGTGCAGTTCAAGGTGCAGAGATAACTCAAAGAAATACAACAAGAATGCAACTAGGTTAAAAGAGGTTGATAAGAAGAAAAAAGAAGCTGAAATGAAAGAGCAGCAGAAATGGTGAAGAAAAAAATGATCAAGAATTGGTCAGCAACAAATGAAGATGAACTGCATATTATTTGGTTGAAACATCTGACTGATCTACACCCACTCATTGCCAAGCAGTTTAACAACATACTGCAAGGAAATGAAACTGAAGAGTGGCTAACATTTGGCAAAATCTATCTGATAATGAAAGATCCAGAAAAAGGGCAGCACCAAGCAATTACAGATCAATTACCTGCTTACCAACAACTTTCAAACTGCTAACTGCTAAAGTAACTGATGCAGTCCAAAAGCATCTGGTTGAAAACAAGCTCTTTCCACTAAAGTGGAAACGGCTCAAACAGTAGAAGAACAACAGATCAAGTCCTAACTGAGAAGATGTTTCTAAAAAACTGCAAGAGAAGAAAGACTAACTTGAATGCAACATGGATTGATTACAAGAAGGCATTCAACTCCCTGTCACATGAATGGCTAATCAAGTGCCTAGAACTAACAGGAGTCAGTAGAAACATCAGAAGCTTTGTGTAAAGATCAATGGCACAGTGGACCCAGTTGCTGGTCAATGAGGATAGATTGGGACAAGTTAGTATCAAAACAGAAATCATTCAAGGAGACTCTATTACTACTACTATTTGTCATTGCACTGATTCGCCTATACTAAATAACTAGTTCATGGCTATCAAACATCAAAAATATTTGCCAGGATATTCCATCACTTTTACTTGGTTGATTTGAAGTGGTACGAAAAAATAACATCTGAAATAGTTGCTGCTCAACTCTGTCCATATATACATCTACACAAAAGATATTGCAATGATGTTCAGACAGGACAAATGTGCCACGCTCATCATCAAACCAGGAAAAATAGTAAAAACTGAAGGAATCAAGATGCCCTACAGAAATAACACCAAGAGTCTGGATGAAGATGGTAACTATAAATACTTTGGCATCCTTTAAGCTAACAACATCAAGCACAATAAAATTCAGAAAAGGGTTAGAAGTAAATACAAGAGAGTGAAGATCTAAAGTCCAAACTCAGTGGAAGAAATATCATCGAGACAATTAACATCTGGGCAATTCCAGTCATTAGATTGCAGGCAACCAATTTTCTATAGGTTTTTACTAATTAACTAGCTATTCTGAAATCTGTGCATAGCAGAAGATTTAAAATATCAAAGGAAGTTACTTTAGATAGGATGTCTCACCATTTTGTCTGTGAGACTGAGGAGAAAGGGATGGCTGTTAAAAAGAAAATGCCATAGTAATCCTCCTCTGTTTCGTTAAACTAAGGATTATATAAATGAGCTTGAATTTGACAAGATTTTCCTATATATAGTTTAGGTGCTCTCTCTTTACAAAATTTTGCACATATATAAAAGAAAGCCACCAGGCATAAGGCTAGCAATTCCATAGAAAGTGTGTTGATTTATGATAAAGGGTAACCATCAAATGTACCAAAGACAAAACAGGTTTTCAGGTTTTTTATGCTATTAAAAGATGATCAATTTAAAATGTGAAAACATCTACCGCTGACAAAAGAAACTCTGAAATGTTAAACTTTGATTATAAGATATTGTTATATCCATGGGAGAATGTATGGACTAATAGTTTAAAATTTATTTTGAATTGCAATTTGAAAGTTTTTAATAAAATGATGTATTAATGATATGTGACTCATATCATATTGAATAATCATACTGGATAAACATAATAATGCAGAAAATACTGAAAATACAAATACTAATGAAACATGAATCCTTTCTCCTAGGTATTATAGACAAATCAATAGAAATAGGTTGGGATCTTTTTTCGTTATACAGCGACTACAGCAAGGATTGTTTATGCCAAGTATTAGAAAGAAAAAACAATGCCAACTGTTGAAGAATGGTTGGTAACATTGAATGAAGTGCAAAGATGGCTTAATTAATTGCATTGATTAGAGACAATGGATTAGTTTAAGTTCAAATAAGATTAAAAGATGTATGTGGACATTCTGAATGTTAACTACAATAAAAAGCGATTTACAGAGCTTTGAAGACTAGTTCTGTACTTGAGGTTACCTGTTAACTTTTTTAAGCAAGTAGATGGTGGATTGACCTGACAGATAAACAATAGATTTTTTTTCTACTGGAGCTCTAGGTCTTTTGATTTACTTAGAATGTTTTGTAGGGTTTTAGTTGGTTTCTGTGTTACAGTTATGCCATATAATTGTAATAATCTGTTGGTGGTTTCTGGGATGTTTTTGATGTTATGGCAGTGCTATCCTTTTCACAGCTTGTGTTGATTGCTATATAGATATGGTAGGGTTGAATGGTTGGTCAGGCACTTTTTGATGAAGTTGCTTTTTGTCATAATAAAGGACCAACTAGAAAACCATCAACATCTTCAAAGGAATAAAATTTACTATGGGGAAAGAAAGCAATAACATGCTACTCTTCCTGGATATCCTTATCAGCAGAGGTAAGGATGGCAAATTAAAAGCAAAATCTACCCACATCAACCAGGTGCTCCATCAAAGTAACAAGCCCAACTTCCCACAATAGAAGCTGTTTAAGAACACTATTAGACTGAACACTATACAGACTTTTAGCTATACAATTTGGAATGAACACCCTTCGAATGGTGTGGGAGTAGGAATGGATTTCCAGAGAAAAAATTGCAGACCACAGGAACCAGGAGCACTACTCAAGTGACTCGGAGGACACAGATAAACTTCCAAGTGCTTCATGGACCCCCTAAAAGGATGCTAATTACAAGCTGTGTGCAAAGAATATAAATCCTTCCATTCCCCTCTATCCTGTCAGAACTGAAGAAGCTTCTTGGATGAGAAGGGAAATATCTTCAAAAGAAAAAAACAAGAAAGTCCAGTTGCCTCCTGAAAAAGCACCTTTGGGACAACCATGACCTGGATGACTGAGAAGCTCTACGGACTATTTAGACAAGCACAAATGCACCATGGGAACCTTCAGCATTAGAAAAAGGAAGCACATCAGCTACACAAAATTTTCTAACAAAATAGATAGTCATACAACTTCATGAAAAAGTTCTGTTCACTGGCAATCAGCACCCAGATGAGCAGATTAATACCAAGATCTAGACAAATAATCACAGAGCAAACAATTGTCCAATCAAAGAACTGCCAAACAAATTAATAATAAACAGCCTAATCAAGGAACAACCAAAACCACTCCCACCAACACTGACAGACAAGCTATTTCAATATAAAATGAGAACAAATGACACTGCCTACTAACATGATGATATTACCTAGTTTGGTAATGAAACGTCTGCAAGAAAACAACTGGACTTAGAGAGCACAGTTCATTCCTGAGCTACAATATTCTCTTCTATCAGTATACCCAAGTATATACAGTTATAAGGAAATGAGCTTAAGATGGATCAGCATAAAAGGCGTTACAAAAGGCAGAAGCAAAATCAATTTGAACAAGGTAAAAATAAAAGAAAACCAAGGTTGTCGGGGCCAATGTGGGGCAATCAGGACCACATCCATCCCCCTCCCGCAAGATCTTCTGGATGACCCTGGGGATCAGCAGTAACAGTGAAAAGGCACACAGGAGTATCCGAGGCCACGGGCATCAGAGGGCATCCACCCCCTCTGCTCTCAGAGCTGGGTACCTGGAATAAAACCCCGGGAGCTGAGCATTGAGGGGGGTGGCAAATAGGTCGACCTCCGGGCGGCCGAAACGTTCCACCACTGCTTCGAAGATTGCTAGTGGCAGCTTCCACTCTGAATTGTCTACCTCTTACAGAGATCAGGTGTCTTTCAGCCCAAAGCCCCAGTCTCTTGGCCTCCAGCATGAGGGACATTGACCTGGTCCCCCGTCTGTTTATGTGTGCCTTCCTTGGTAGTTATATTGTCTGTGAGTATTAGGATGTGACACCCCTTGACAGAGCTATGAAATTGTCTGAGGGCTAGGCGGACCGCCCTGAGTTCCAACCAGTTTATGTTGTGAGCCAATTCCGCCCGGCTCCATTGCCCCTGCACCATCTGGGACCCCAGATGGGCCCCACATCCAAAAAGACTGGCGCCCATAGTGACCGTCACTTCTTCTGAAGACTTCCCCTTTTGTTAATGCTGGGAACGTCCACCATATCAGGGAGTGGGATACCTCTGCTGGAAGGAGGACCTTGGTCAGGGAGCAGCTCATGTGCCTTCGCTAGAATGGCAAAAGGAACCATTGGAAGTCTCTGGTGTGAAGGTGTGCCCAAGGGACAATGCTGATGGCTGGACAACGTAGCGAGGGACACCCTCCACTCCCTGTATACCTGGGAAGGCAGCTCCTTGAGATTGCGTTGCCTATCGGCTGACAGGGACAGCATACCCGACCCTGTGTCTATCAGGGCCCCTAAATAAATCAGCCTAGTGGAGGGGTGCGATGGCTTTTGGACAGATTCACCGAGAATCCGTGCTCTTAGGGCTAACATGGTGATATCTAAATCACCTAGTAGGGCACCTTTAAAGGATGATGATTGTAACAACAGGTCACCTAGATAACATTGGATACGAATAGGCTGTAACCTTAGAAATGCCACCAATGCCACCACTATCTTCGTGAAAACTCGGGGGGCAGACAGCCCAAATGGTAAGGCCCAATATTGGAAGTGGTGCCCTAGGTAGCAGAACCTGAGATATTTATGGTGATCTGGGGTTATGGGTATATGGAAGTAGGCCTCCGTGAGGTCTATGGAATTGAGGAAATCCCCCTGTCTAATCCCTTCTAGAATGGAGTGCAGTGAGTGCATTTTGAACCTCCGGTAGCGAATGAACTGGTTTAGCCTCTTCAGGTCTAGGATTGCTCTCCAGCCGCCCGAGGCCTTGGGGGAAAAGAATGGAATAATAACCCCGACCCTGTTGGTCTAAAGGCACCGGCTGGATAGCTCAGATGTCCAATATGTGTTGAAGGGCTTCCTGCATCAGTTGCCTCTGGATCAGGTTATTTGAAATAGGGCATGTCCGGAAGAAACTCGGGAGGCTGGAGAGGAACTCGAGAGAGAGAGAGAAGAATGGATGGTGGACTGGATCCACGCATCGGAGGTAGACAGGTCCCAGCAGACAGCGAAATACGCCAAGCGCCCCCCGATGGGAGGAGAGCTGGGCCTAGGGTTAGTTCTTGCGGAAGGAGCACCCGCCACCGCCTCCTCCGTCCCCTTGTGAGGGCCGCTTCTGCTGCCTACCCCTCTGCTGCCTCTCTGCCTGGGGGGATAGCCTCCCTGGTACTGGCGAAACCCTGAATACCCAAAATCCAACCCCGTGAACGAGTACTGACCCCGGAAGGAAGACCCATAGTCCTGACCACGGCCGGTGGTTCGTCTGGGGTAGGAAGTCGCTATGGAGCCGTTCTTTCTCTGCTCAGTGGGAAGCACCTTCCGCTTGTCCTTGTTCTCTATCAGGAAAGTGTCCACAGCTATGCCAAAGAGGCCACCCCGTGTGAAGGGTGCTGACGCCAGGCGCCACTTGTGACGTACGTCCGCTTGCCACTGCTGAAGCTAAAGCAAGCTGTGGGATGCTACAGAGGAGGCGATCGTCCTGGATGCAAATCTGGCTGCTGCTAGGGTGGCGTCCAAAAAGAATTGGATGGCTGCCACCAGTTGTTGATGTCTTGGTGAGCCCTGACATCAGCTATCGGGATCCACTGCTGGAGATCCTGTAGCCACAGTAGAGAAGACCGATTGAGGAAGGAGGCGGTGGTGGCTGCCTTTACTGCCCAGGCTGCAGCCTGATGGCTCCTCTGCAAGGTGAGTTCTGCCTTCTTGTCCTCCGCTTTCAGTGTGTCCTCTGGTTCTCCAGGCAGGTTCGTAGGCATATGCAGCGCTGTGACCGGTGCGTCGATGGTGGGCTGCGACAGCACCCGAGCCATGTCCTTGCCCACATTAAAAAAGGCTTTGTGGAGGTTGGCATCGGAAGTTGAAGTTCACACATCTTAACGCTGAGATTGAGTAACACTGCATAGATTTTATGTGTATGATGAATGCCTACTTTGGAACCATTGTGCCGAGGAAGCCTTGTTGGGACAAAGGTAAAATATTTGCAAAAACCATGAGCTCTACTTTAAGAGTGATCTCCTTAATGCTGTAGAACAGCCCCATGTTATAGTATGGACAATTTTAAATGTCAACAAAATGCATGCAATAATTTGATAATGCTCATACTACCAAGATATGGAACATTAAGAAGTAAGTTAATGGTTTGTATTATGAAACCACATTTAGAATATATTATAATGTCCCATATCGCCTTTCTATGAAATGAACTTGGTAAAATTAAATACATTTTGATACATTAGATAATTATTTCCACCTTGTTGCCAATAAAACTGCATGGATGTGTTCACATCATCATAAGAGTCAATCATTTTAATCTATATGAAAAATATCCCTATTTGTAATCCATCTACAAGTAATATTGTAGTGCAATTCTCTGATCTCACCCACATAACCCTTCTTCAACATGGTTCATCATCATCTATATGATGAGCCATGCAAGTGACAAAATGGATTTTTTAGTACCACAATCCAAAGATCATAACATAAAAAGAAAGCTTGCCACATTCATCTTTTGAGGCTCAACTGTCAGACAGGGTCTATCCTGTTACCCAAAGCCAATTTGGAAGGTTATTGTATGGCATTGAGATGATTTGAACAACTAGAAGGATACCATGTCTGTTCCCTGATACAGGTGGGAAGTAAGCAATTATTTTCATCTCAAAACCAGGCCTGTACCCAGACTGAAACTGACTCAGATAACCAGCATTCTTACTTAACATGAAATATTGTTCATGTGCTCCTTCACATACCAGAATGAAATGTTTCTGGGTTTTGTAGACATTAAATTCTCCTTTAAATACGAACAGGTTCTTAGTTTTATTAGAATTTGAATTATCTATGCATGAAGAAGAAATAATGTACTCAAACCAAAATATTTTAACACAATATGAAACAAAAGGGAATCTAGATAGTTTGTCTGCAACTAGTTCTAAAATAATTTTGCTGATTTACAGCACATCTTGTTCAGAAAGAATTACTATCTACCACAGTGGTGGGTTCTGGATCCTGTTGCAACCGGTACACTGCGACAGGGCTGGGCGTCCACCACGTGCTTGTGCGCTGCGCTTGCATGCACACCCACCACCCTGCAACACTCCAGCTGCTCAGCAGAGCATTGTGCAGGCGCCGTACGCTGTGTGTGCAAATTGCCCGGTTGGCTCAAATACAGGTAAGGAACGCAGGCAAGCAGGTCAGCTCTCCAAAGCACCATTGTGGTGCAGAGCCTGCTGCTCCCAGGAGGCACCAGTACGCCCACCACTGATTTACCACCATCAAGGATACTTTTCCATGTTGAAAACAATGGAAAAGTATCCTTGATACTTCCTTGAAAATTTTTTTAATTGTAAAAGAGAAAATTGTATGTTTGAAATGGAGGGCTATCGATAATTAACATAAATGAAATGCAATCATTAATGAAAAGATACTAAATCACACATCTATTGTAGGCATTCTGCTAAACCCAGGTATCAAGCAGTGGTGGGTTGCCAATTTTTTTACTACTGATTTGGGCGTGCTCCCGTGCATGTGATGCTTCTGCACATGCACATAAGCATCTGGGCGGAGCCTCCCACCGCCACTACTACCAGTTCGCCCGATCTAGGCCAAACTGGCAGCAAACCACTTCTGGTATCAAGTCTCCACAAATGCTAGAATCTTGGAAGTAACACTTTGCATAGCAGTAATTTATTGAACAAATGGAACCTCAATGTTCAAAGATACTATGTCAGAGAAAACTAATTATGGTAGATTTTATTTTTATTATAAGCTCTTAGGACCCTGAATGACTGATAATCAAGACACTAGAGCAGACACCAATCTTTTTTTTACTCTATGCACTTTTTACAACACACTCATTAGGAATGTTTTTATTTAATTATAATGAAATATTATTATGCATATTTGTTTCTGTCTTTTGACTGTCGACCTACTCTATTTAAAAGACTTTGCTACACATTTACCGATTACAATTTGGAAAAGACTCATTGAGCATCTAAATATTCACAATTTTACATATTAAAATAACCAAAATGCATGGTTATCAAAATGGTCTTCTTTAAGTTATCATTATATAGGAACATCATTTTTAAATTCTTAACTGCTCAAATCAGGTTTTCTGCATCTCTCCCAAATAAATGACACAATTAAATTGTTTAGCTCAAACAGTACTCTATCTTTGTTCAGTTTCCATACATTGTTTTTCAAATGGTTTATTCCATTTTCATCACTAGAGTTAATGATAAAGAATTGTATGGCATGTACTAGCAGCACACAAACTGCAATTTCATACTTAACATGGTAACCCTCAAAACCAAACCAAGGTTATTTGTCTTGAGTAAATCGCTCATACGTGTGCATGTCACCACATTAGAATATATCAATCTCAAAGAATAAATCCATTTTCAATATAATGTAGAGCACTTCTCAACATAATAGACTCAAAACCAGATTTTATTTTCTCAAGACAATACAACCTAAGCAATTATGAAATAAGCTTAAAATTTAGTAAGATCCTTGTTTTGCGACATAAGAAATAGTTATTTAATATCATTGCATGAACTAGTATAAATTGTAAGATTTCAAGCAATATCTGATAATTAATTGCAGTGGAATCATTATAATTAGCCCCACCTATATCTTACAATATTCACAATACAAATTAAATTCAAGACCCTTCAGAAAAATGGGAGAAATGTATGACAATCAAAATTTACATTGCTCTATTCAATTCCACTCAGAGATACATTGTATCACTCTCTCAATGCCAAACAAAGTAAATTTTATAGTGCTTATTATTCTGATCCTTTTGATAAGAGATATAGACATGAGGCTTCTTTTTAAAGAACACCTGTTCGGAGGGGGAAAGCCTCATTTTTCTCACATAAATTTCATTTGCAATAACATTGCCTAAAATAGTATCTTAAAATAGTCTAAATTCCATTAGTATTTCACCTTCCTACTTTTAAACTTAACCTTTCCTAGCAGAGACCAACCACACTAACAAGACAGTTTCCTCTGAACTCTGTCATGTTTATAAGGAACAAGCATTTGCCTCCCACTGCAATCCAAAACTAAGAGAAGTAAAATAATTATTTTTGGGGGATGAGGAGACACACAGACACAAGAGATATTTAGGTACGTTTTGCCTGATAGATTCTGAAACATAAGCTTCTTCCAGAAAAACCCACAAGCTGTTTCATTAATTACTTCAAATCCCTCTTAAAAGCTGCAATGCTGCATTATTTTATTTTCTGTGAATATAAAGCATTATAAAAATATGCACATCCCCCTTCTTTGGCCAATTATAACAGCAAGAAAGAATGAGCACATTTAATTTATGCTAATTTTTGCACCAGTTAAAAGCTTCAAAAGGCACGAATGTTTGCAGGTAAAGAAAAAGATAAGTCTCGGATGAGATTCTTTAGAAGATCTAATATAGCCAAACACATTCAGCTAATTATACTCTAAAGGCTGTTAAAAGCTTTCCAAAATTTGCCACGTATACCTTTTTGGCGATCTTCTCCAAGATCTGGCAACTGCATTTGAACAAGATCAAATCACTTATGCGAAGCAAACATCGTGCTGCAAAATGAAATGAAGCAGTCACGCTAATCTGCACAAAAATCATATATAAACTACTGACCTCATAAAGTGCAACAGTGCTTAAATCCAGCAAGTTGAGGCATTCAGGGGTAAAAAGGGAAGTGACGAGATCTGGAAAAGATTCTCTTATATTTCTATTTTCTCAAATTGAAACGTTCAAAAGCCACCACAAGCTCCGTCGGCCATTTTGGGTTGAACTCGCTCACTCGATCACAATCGCGACCGCGCGCGTCCTCCCGCGCGCGCATACAGAGGCGCGCAATTGCGCGCACACTTCGCGCCTCCCCCCCACCCCCCCGGTAAAGCTGCTGCTTTTTGTGACCTTCAAATAGAGACGAATCATGTGACCAGCGTACACTGTCAATCAGGAAGAGGGTAGGAAAATTCTAATCTTAAAGAGAACGCAGTTTACTTTTCTTTCGTTCCTTTGGGCAAAGTGCAACTAGTACCTTTCGTTTTCTTCTACTTCTCAGCAATATACCCTACAAAGCGCCACGTTTTAATAAAGATTGCCAACAGGCTGAAATTATTTTCTCTCAACTCAAACCTTTTATTTTAATTTTACAGTTAATAATCAACTCACACTTTTTCTATTTTTATTTTTAATTTAAATGGATGATAAATACAGGTTATAGCTATGTAGGTAAATAGGTAAGAAATGTCTGGCAAGGCACAATAATATTTACCTGTCATTTAATGCCAAAATGTAAATCTGTACATGCTGAAAAGTTACAACTTGTTACTGTTGCAATCCATAGTCTTACTCATCCTGTCCATTAAAAGGAAAAGCAATTTAAGCATACCGTGCTACTGATTTAGATAAAAAACCAGCTGCACATTTGCAAATTTGGAATTACAAACTCCTTAACAGAAATACTTAAACATGAATTCCTGTTTAAGTGAACAGAATTTATTTTATGTAATAAGTAAATAAGATTTATAGAGTAATACTCTATCAATGTTTTATTTGGTAGTCACAATAGCTTATAACGATTTGAAAATAAAGCATGCAATATTATAGAAATTACACAATCCATGTTGAATACATAAAAACAGGATGAAACATTACTAGCATAGCCTAATAATTTATTTAACCAAATTAACTGTTTAGCTCCCTTCACACTCAATGTTCCAAGCCAGTGGAATACTCTCATCTTCCTACAGTAAATCGCATTTTGGAAGATTTAACTGAGCAGCTAAATTAACCAACTCCTTTCCTTTCCTCCCACTCACCATTACTTTACTTTTACAGCTAATTTTCAAAGTATTCGTGTCTATATTTATAGTTATTACAAGTGCCCCTTAATTAGGGAAATAAGAAATCTTAAGTTGCAAGAAAATTTGCAAATGAAAATTTTGAAACCAAGTTCCCTTAAAACACAGATCCTGATCTATCATGAGGTGCAATATGGGCCAGCCACTGTTAAAAGCATGCATTCAACTACAAAACATTTTATTGATTTTGATTATGTGCCATCAAGTTGTTATCAATTATTACCAACTACATGGATGCTCTCTATGAAGATCTGTCCCTAACCTGTTCTTTTACCAAGACATTTCATAAAGGGGGAGGGGGAACTTACCAGAAACAGTTGCATAAATTCTGTACAGTAACAATGTGGAGGAAGGATAAATATGTTTGAAATATCAATTTTCACAGGATATATTTTTGTTCTAAATTTACAATTATACTCAATAAAATTTAACATATGATAACTATATTCAGTCAACAGAAATAGTAGCTAATATTCGAAATGCTCAGGCCTATTTGTTGGTCTTTTTTGTTGGGTGCATCTGTATGGAATGTTATTATAGTTTTTATGTTTCAAAATTCTCTTCTCACCCATTCAGCAATACTGTGCATTTCAAATACTTACAAATAGTTGCTATTTCTGGAAGCTGATCACTGGTTTGAAACATATATTTTGTACTATGCTGAGTGTACAGTATTCCTTCACACTCCAACGCAAACTCTCCCCCCCCCCCCCCAACTCAACTTCACAGAATTGGAAATCTGCCTTGTGGGTGCACACACAGTAATCAACTTGGTAAACTCTGTCTTTCATGTTACTAATCATCTCTGATTCCTCTTTCCTGGATTCTTTAATAAATATAATGGATTAGGAAAGAGTCCTTTTGACTGCCTGGTACTGAACTATCCTAGTGTGCCATACTACTTAATGGGAAGGAAGGAAAAGAGGCAATATCACACATTAGATGGCAACAGATCTACCCCCAGAAATAGAATACAAAAGAGTCTTAGCAGACTTTGGAGGTGAAGCTACAGTAGCTCTCAATTAACAATTATTCAATAACAACTGGAATTTACAATAGTGCAAAAAGTGACTTTTGACTGGTCCTCAAAGTTACAACAATTGCACCACCCCTGCAGTCACTTGATTGCAATTTGGATGCTTACAGCTAGCTGGCTCACACTTAAAATGGTTGTAGTGTCTTGTGATCACATGATCCTGATTTGTGGCATTTCCATATGGCTTCCAACAAGCAAAATCAATGGAGGCAACTGAATTGTAAATGGTGATTTGCTTAATGCCTGTGATGATTCATTTAATGACTGCATCACTTAGTAACCAAAAGTATGGCCATAATGATGGTCAAAGTCCCAATGATGGTCATAAGTTGAAAACTAGCTGTATCTCTTTCCTTTAGTTGTTAAGGTTTAGTTACAGTTTGGGAAAGTGATAATGTAAATGAGTAGAAGTTGGAGGCATAGTGTAGATCATCAACTTTAAAGTGGATTGCAACTCAATTTCCCAGTGAGTGCACAGGGTAGAGAATTTTGAGGATTGAAATCCACACATTGTAAAGTAGTGAAAAATACTGATGTAGATCACACCTAATATTGCAAGTGCTCAATAATAATGAACACTCATTTGAAGGAAAACTTGTTTCTGTATTTTTTGTAAAGAGCAAAAGGGATTCTCAAAAGACCTAGGGTCCTTTTACTATGTCTTTTAAATAGCATTTTAATCTGCTTCTAACACGTAATTTACTGCAGCATGATACTTACTTGGATGTGCAGCAAAATAATATAAAAATATATTACTCAAGGATCAGGTTATAAAACGTATTTTATATGTAAAAATTCATATGATAAATGCCATAATCTGTTTCTTCAGTAGGTAAAGATGCAAATGGAATATTGTCACCTACAATTACCAATTATAGTAGCTTATATTAATGCTCAAGTTACATAGATGTCTCCCCCCCAGACAATGCTTGTTCCACAAAATACAAACTTCAGAAAGCAAGAGAAACTTCCAAAAATAAGTTTTTACCTTACATAAAACAAAATAAGCACAATTCTGCTTGAGCAATCTACCATAATCTAAACACCATTATAGAAAAATAAATTTAAGAATGGACTCACTTTGGTCTCTTCTGCCCCCCCTCCCCCCCAAGGGAAGAAAACAGAGGAAGTTTTAATGCAGCCGAAAGCAAGCAAATAAATGGTTATTGGCTGGTGTGGGCAGCATATGAAAACAGTATGCTTCACTATGAACCAGTTTCCATGGATTTTGGCTTGAAATATAACTGTCTGGGCCAAGCTAGCTGCTTATGCGTAAACAGTAAAGTATGCAGACCTTTAAAATTAAATCTGTTTCACCCTGTATCGTCAAAGACAGTGCTGTGGATTGCTCTCATGTGCTCTTGCATTTTAGGAGGAAAGGATATATTTTATATTAGAATTGCAACACAGTTATGAAATGCTATAATTCACATTAGCCAAAGCCCAAAGAAATTGTATCCCCAGCATTTGCTTCCACAAGACAGCAGCTTTGAACGAGGCTTACAAATGCAGATAAAACATTTATTTCAATTTATGCTTGTTCATCTAAAAATAGATGTCTGAATAATGCTAATCAGGGCAAACAACAGCTTTGCAGTCAGATTAAACTACTACAATTGGATATTGAAGTAATATCAAACTTCTTTTAAAAACACCAGTATAATCCTTTTAACATACGCAGTAAAAATATTAAAAAGCCACATGAGATACATATACTATTGGGCTAATCCCATCAATTGAAAATATTATACAAAGAATAGAAGAATAGTAAACAAAAGAAATACAAGGGAAAAATATGTACAGCCTAGTTTTTACACCAATACTCTATATTGCTCTTCTTCATTTTTATTTAACTAGGTTTCTAACATATTTACATCCTGCTTGATACACAGTTTTTGCTTCTTTAAAGTCTCTAAGGAGCTCATCAACTCTATGCTATTTTAGCTTTACAGTATTCTTCCTTTCTTCTTATCTCATTCTCCCACTCTATATTTGTTTGTGATTCAATCCTCATTCAGTCTCTATCTAAATGACTGAACTAAAAATCCAGTTCACCATCCTATCAAAAAAGCTGATGAAAAACATATTACTATTGTAAATGTTTAGCAGCTACAAGGAATGAATACTTACTTTTTAACAGGTGAACATAAAATATCTTTATTTTTAAACTAACATTGGGTTTTTCTCCCCTTTCTCATTTTTATTGTATTATACTGAGTCACAAAATATCCCTAAGGATGCTATTGTTGCCGGACACTTCAGTTTTCAGCTGAAAAGACTTCTAGCCTTATTTGTAACTCTTACAATCTATATCTAGAGCAGATAACTTGCATTACTCCATCCAATTCAATGCAGCCAATTTCAAAAGGATGTTTGAATTTGACCATAATTATTGTTTCAAGTAAACCATGAGTGTGCCATTTTTCTTGGACTGAGAGCTATCTCTGACCTTTGGCAAGCTGAGGTATGTAAGTCAATTAGCAAGTCAATAACGAGCTAAGACAAAATCTTAATATCCTTAAATGATTTACAAAAAACTGGAGCCCTAGGTTATGATTCCTATATGTGATCAAAATTTGATTTGTATAGTGATCACTTAAAACTTTTCCTCAAGGCTATACCCGTTGCTCCCAAGCCATGGAGAAGTACATTCCTGTTTCTAGATAGTGTACTCATTTTTCTTCTAATAAAAAATACCCAGTACACAGCCTTCATCTGGAGAAACAGACAAGACAGACAGATATACGTATTTTGACTTGGGAAATACCAACATCACCATGTTCAGTAAGAAAGTGAAAATGATGTTTTAGGAGAGGAAAGTCTATGCCTCCCTAAGTATACGATCATTTTTGCCCTTTCAGATAGTCTGAGGCACTATATATCTCCTTGTAAACATGTAGTCATAGAACCCATCTCTATCTGCTTTATTTTCAGAAAGCCTAAAGGGGAGAGGATTTTTTTTAAACAAGGGAGTAGGGGGTTGCATTGCACAGCAAGGTACTAATTTTTTTGTCATTAAAAACAGAAACAGCTATAAATAGGATTAATGTTACAAGAATTCTCACAAGAAAAATGAAGCATTCATCTAATTCTGCTCTAGGACTAGGGATTAAGTTGGACTCCTTGATCCACATGAGGTAGCCTATTTTCTGGGGCTCAAACTCTTGAAGCAGGTAATTTGGATCTATGGGCAAAATTTGGTAGATTTAGGAAAAGAAAACAAGGAAAGCATAATGTAATCATAATAAAACTTCCAACCACTTTTAATTAACAGAAGACAGCATCAGCATGTGGTAGGATTCAATTGTTCTTAGATTATCTAGAAACTCAAACAGAAACAGATCTGGTTAGTATATGGAGGTGAACTATCTGGAAAGTCTAGATGATAGATTATTTTATGAAATTAATGGCAAACCACTTCCAATTTATAGGATTGTCATTATGAGGAAAATAGACAGGAACATTATATACGCTGCCTTGGGCTGTATACAATAAAAGGGTAATAGTAACTTAATAAGTTACATTTAAAAATTGAGTAGATATGTCAGTTAAAAGGAGTTGCGCTTCACTTGAAGGCCATTTTGGAAGGAGAAGAGGAGAAAATAGTATTTTCAAAAAATAAATATTGAGAATCAGAATGTCTTCAGTAAAAAATTATGCCAGGAATGACATGAATCAAAGGTTGTGCTAGTATCCAGACAACTTTTCTTAATTAGTGAGTTTGGAAAAAAATGATTATTTGCTTGAGTGGTAGCACACATATTTACACAAAGTTTTGTAAAATACAAAAAAAGATGGAATTTCAGAATTTCATATTATTTTTTGCAAGATACACGTTTCCGAAATGCGCTTTGAAGCAATGAAGCTTCTAAAACAAGCCTTATTATATTGAAAAAGAAAACTCAGAAATTGTCCCATTTGTAATTAGAATTGTTTGTAGGAAGTATAGAAAAGATATAATTTATATTATTATTGGAGGAGAAATGATCTTATAATGCTTAAATGAATCATTGTTGCAAAAGAGGATCTTTTAGGCTGAAAAACAGAGAAATAGTTTTCTGTAATGTCTACAATGTGAATCTTTGATCAAAGAATAAGGTTCATCTTCCCCATTCAGACCATTACCATAGGACTACTATTCTCTGTTAACCACATTTGGAAGTGACTTAATTTAAGTCTGCTACCCTGAGGTAAGAGGGCTGCAATGTAAGTATGCAATATATATATCAGCTGACGAGTCAATTGACACATAATGAAAGCTGTTAGCTTCCTCCCATAATTGGGGCTTACCAGGGGTTGTGACACTAAATATATACCTTCTTCCCTGGCTTCAGCTGATAAGGAGGAGAACTTGTGGCTTAATGGCTAAGACGTTTGCCTAAGATGTAATATAGCACAGGTTCGAATCCCAGTAAGGGTATGGCTAGCTGATGAGAGCTAAATAGCTTGAAATATATATGTATGTATGTATGTATGTATGTATGTATATATGACTTCGTCGAAACGTCGCCAAGACACTTCCAATTTTACGTGGGAGAAAACCCGAATAAAAAAGACCTACATACATACATACACACACACATGTATGTAGGTCTTTGGTTATTCGGGTTTTCTCCCGCGTAAAATTGGAAGTGTCTTGGCGACGTTTCGACGAAGTCTCATTCGTCATCTTAAGGCTTCGTGCTTCCAGGAGCAATGTGAGATCTCGGCTGTTTCTTCCTTTTAACTGCCAGTGGGGGTTTGAGCTGATTGGGTGGGAGCTTGGCTGTGTTCTGATTGGGTGGAGGTGTGTTCTGATTGGTTGGGGGTTTGTGTTTCATGTAAGGATAGGAGGGGTTTAAAGTGGCTAATGGTGGAGGCCTGGTATCATTCCTCATGTTAGGGACTCGTTTATCAATAAGGGCAGCCTTCCAAATGGCTGGCAGGCGGGATACCTCCTTTTGGAAGCCTGCCCTTATTGATAAACGAATTGATAAATAAATAGAGGGAGACTAGTATAGATCTATTTCAAGCTATTTAGCTCTCATCAGCTAGCCATACCCTTACTGGGATTTGAATCTGGGCTGTATTACATATTAGCCAGATGTGTTAACCACTAAGCCACAAGGTTCTCCTCCTTTATCAGCTGAGCCAGGGAAATAGGTATATTTGGGCATACCAGGGGTTGTGACACTAAATACATACCTATTTCCCTGGCTCAGCTGATAAAGAAGGAGAACCTTGTGGCTTAGTGGTTAACACATCTGCCTAATATTAATGCAGCTCAGGTTCAAATCCCAGTAAGGGTATGGCTAGCTGATGAGAGCTAAATAGCTTGAAGTAGATCTATACCAGTCTCCCTTTATTTATTTATCAGCACAAATACAACACAAATGTAATAAAGGCAACAGTAAAAATATTGGGTTTCTGTCTGGATGGTCTCTTGTGACGAGCCAATAGACAGAGAATGGAAGCAGTAAGCTTCCTCCCATATTTGGGCATACCAGGGGTTGTGACACTAAATACATACATACATACATAGCATACATATATATATAGCATACATACATACATACATATATATTCTTTCAATATAATTTTGTTCTCAAAGTACAAAGAATGGTCTTCAGATCTTGTTTTTATGAGTTTTGCATTCTTGATACATAAACCAAACAAATTAAGTTTATATTTGATATACTGCAAGAAGTTTTATGATTTTTCTGTTTCAAATAGAAAGCAATTGAAGTAAACATGTAGGCAATTATTAAAGTTGTACATACAACTTTACACACTCGTATTAATGCTACATAATCTTGTCACAATGTAACAGAATTCTTTCCCCAGTAATGTTATCAGTAATTCAAATATATATTTTAACATACTACACGTAACAGTTTTTAATTCAGTGAATTAGTCCACATGAAACACTGTACTAATATTGTGGGTTGATAAAAAAAAGAGTTTGTAGTAAAGATGCCTAGAAGGTATAAATTTAATGAACAAAACACTCCATATCCTATGGGAAACTAAGAGACCAATGTAATTGATGAAAAAGGAATATATAAGAAAGTGGATTTTGGATTGTGAGAGGTAAGCAAGAGCCTACTGAGGAGAGAATGTCACCACAGCTCACAGTGATCTGAAAATCATTCAGTCAAGTCTTACGATTTTTAGATAATGATAATAAAAGTACTGAAGAATTACTGTGAACTACCTTAAAAAACAGTTGTTCCAAAATGCAGTACTGGGAATCTCTTAAATAAATCAATATCACTTGGATTACGGAATATGTCAAAAGAAAAACATCCCAAAACAATTAAATTTAACTGCATTATCAAAAGTAATTTACTATGATCTTTATGCACTTTCATTAGACTATAGTATACTGCTGCAGAGTAACACTATAGTTTAATTACAGCTCATGGTGCATATAATAGTACTTACTTGGATTTGTTGAGGACTGAAATGCTAAGACTCATATTTCATAACAAATGCACCTGAGATAAATATAGAACATTAATAGAGAGAACTTAGTTTGTATACTACTGCAATTCTATTTGCAAAGAGATGGCAGCTTTTCAATGCTGTTGGCAGTGTTGTACACCATACTATATCCATCGAAATACCTTTTAATGGTTTGCTCCAAATCTCACTCAGAAGCCACCATGTTCAATGATACTTACTTCGTAGTCTGTTTAAAATTGCATATACCAGCATTTAACATTAAAATAACTAAATAATGAATTCCTTAAAAAGGAAGTTACGAGTTCATCCACGTTTACTCACGGGTGCTTTGTATCATATTCTATTAAGGCCCTGCTTAAATAAACATGACTCACTGTTTGTTTTCTTCACCAGGAGGTGGAGTCTTGCCATGCCCTTCCATTACAAAATCCTCATGTTCCATCTGCGAAGGCAAGCATTGTAGGTCAGCACGGATGAAACAAAGTACATGCTGTCCTATGTGCCCCTCTTTCTTGTCAGTCAATTACCACATATACATGTTATCTCATTCAAAAGACTGTTAATTCAGTTTAATAAGATCCACTCCAACAGTCATTATACCAATATCATACATGGTTTTAGTTATGCTGATAGATGATAAAGACAAGAATTATTATTTTTTCTATTATAAGGAAGGTGTTCTTTTTGTTGCTGTTGCAGCAACAATTAACCTCCCTTAGCAATACCCAGTAGAGAAAGAGTATGGGCAAACTAAGGGCAAACCATTAGTTAAGTGGAGAAGTCTGGAAAAAGGTAAAAAAAAACAAAAAAGATGGGATGCTACTATTTATAAAAATAATGGAAATGGGTTAGGCTATAGAAAGAAGTGACAAGTGACAACCATCATTTTCTTTACATTTTTTTAAAAATCTTTGCAAATACTACTTAAGTTTACTGTGATTAAGTTCCACTCTAGTAGATCAAGCTTCACTTGTTCCAATATTGACTACTCTGAATATTGTCTATATAGAACATTCTTTGGCATAGGGAATATCATGTAAAGGAAGCAACCAAACTTTTACTCTGATATTAATATGCATCAGGAGTGAATATAATATGAATTATAGTGTATTCATATTGTGCAATCATATTGCTTTTGATGTGTACAAAAGCTAACAGATTTCTCTCTTGCAATCCCTTTCTCTCCAAACTCTCTGCTCCAGGAAGGAAAGAAATAATCAGGCAAAAGCAAAATTGCCTACTGAAATCCTTGCTTTTTTTCCCCTCTCCCCCACCTCCCAAGCTGAAAGATTGGAGAAGAGTTTTCAAGAGAACACTGTAAGATATTTGCATGCAACTCCCAGCCCTGTATTGCCAACATGACTGCATTGCTTTCAATGTGTATCAAAATAGTATAGGTACATATCTATGGAGATTCTCAATCATCCAGATCATGATTGTCCCAAAGATGCTTTTTCAAAATGCAACTGGACTTTCTTTCTTTTTCTTGAAGAGGTTTCGCTTCTCATCCAAGAAGCAGTTCTAACTGAATGCTGGTAATGGAAGGATTTATATTCCTTACAATCGTGGTTGTTACATGCTCCTACATGTACAGGTACATGATTCAATTTACAATCGTAACGTAGTCTGTCCACTACAGTGATAAGTTGTTGATTGTAAAATAGATCATTATGTGACTGACATAAATTTTATGACTTTTTATTTAAATTTTAAGCTAACACTTAAACAATATTTTTTGATTTGGGACTTATTTTATCAAAGGTTAGCTGACAAAACAGGAGCTAGAAACAGGGAAAAATATATGGATTAGTGATATAAAGAAGGTATGTTAAATTAGTTAAACAAAGATTATGGTTAGTGTTATTATTATAATTATTGATACTAATGTAATGAATATTGTTGCAAATACATTATTATTTCCTAAAGTGATTTGTACCCAGACAACACACTGTTCGATTGAAATTGGAATTTTTGTAAGTTATAAAATAAAATAAAAACTTATTATAAAATTTTTTTTAGGTCTTTTTGTTTTTGGAACGGTGATTAAATGGACCCAGTTTCGCTCTGGGGTGCTTTTGCCAAAAAACCTGGAAGTAAATTACAGTTTTTAACAAGAACATTGTAAATTGCAGTCTTGTAACTGTGGGATATTGGAAATGGCTGAAAATGTGAGCTGGATGCCGAATGCCTGAAATGCAATCATGTGACGGGGGGGGGGAGGGCTCTGTCAGAACTTTGGAACTGGGTCATAATTACCTTTGGAGGCATTCAGAACCTTACACAGTTGCTAAGCAACTGGTTGTAAGTTGAGATCTACTTGCAAGCAGGCACTTGAGTATTCCAAAGAGCAGTGGGGAATAGTCAGTCTTGTTTCTTTCCAACCAAAAGCAAAATTGATGCCATTTACACCTAGTAACTGCTTTGCTTAGTGGTGGAGTTGCTAGCCACAATTGGGGACTACCTGTAGAACAGTTGAAAATACCTAAGAAAAGATCCTTCCGCTTATACTTGTGAGATACACTTTATCCAGATTATTGTAGTCATCTCCAAATGGATGTTCCACTATGAAAACATGTTTTCTTAATATTCCACAATACTCTGCAAGGGGAAGGGTATCAGGAGGAGGAGACTGCAGAGAGAAATTATTTTTTTCTCTTCCCCTTTCCTTGATAAAGTGGGGATTGGAGAAAAAGACATTTTAAGAAAGTAAACTGTTCTTTTACATATTGAAAACAATGTGATCATATCAGCAGAGGGGAAAAATCAGGCAAAGGAGAAATTGCCCACTTGTTTCCTCCCTTTCCCCCAGAGTCGAGAGATTTCAAGAGAAAAACTGTTGAAATAACGCATCCATGGCTTCCAAGCCCTGAGCTGTGGGTGCAATCATGCTGCTTTCAATGTATAGAACAGCAAACAACTGATTTGTAATCCCTTTCTCTCCAATCTCTCTCTCCTGAAAGGGATTAAAAAAGAAGAAAAACCTATAGGTCAGGCATAGGACAACATATACTGACTATAATGAAGATCATAGTAATACCACTTACACTGATATACCTCTCTTTAGTGTTTTACAGCACTCTCTGAGAGGTTTACAATGTCAGCAAATTGCCCAAAAATCTGGATGCTTATTTTTCCAACCTTGGAAGGATGGAAGGGAGACAATCTTGAGCCCTGTCAGGATCGAACTCCAGGCAGTGGGCAGAGTTAGCCTGCAGTACTGTATTCTAACTGTTGCACCAACAGGGCTGACTTAAGTACTACCATCATGACTTCAGATTGTGAAAACTTAAGTGGTTATAAATGGGCCATAAATGTATTTTTTCAGCATTATTATAACTTTGAATAGTTGCTGAACAAATAGTAAGTGAGGACAACCTACTTATACCTTGGACATTTACAGTCAATTTTGTAACAGAAATTGAAATATCTTTTAATAGCATTTTGTTGGTGAAGCCCAAATATTTTTACATACCATACGATGTTGCTCAAAGAAACTGGAATTGCCTCAATGAAGATCTACTCCACTCCACATTTAACTAGATCTTAGCAAAATGTAAACACAGTTCTTAAGGGAAACAGAACTTTTCTAATTAAATCAAACTAATATGGACCCAAAGCATTGCGCAAGTGCAATGCTAAAGATGGATTATGACAGTTTCTTAATAAAGTGCAGTAGTGTCGTTACTGACACATTTCTGAAGAGATGGAACAGCATAAAGGAAAAATGATAACAATTTCCATCTTCTTTTTTTCAGGCACCAACAGCATTTGCAGGCATGATGGACATACGATCATCCAGATGGTATTCATGGAACCCCATGAACATTTGCTGTATAGAACAAAACTGGCTTGAACCCTCGCTATATAGAACTAAATTCACAAAGTTTTTCCAATCCATTTTCATGAATGTCAAATGATGTAAATAAATTCCCAGTTAATTTTGCCAATGTAATTTTTAAATTACACACAATCTATAAATGGAAATAAAACAATTAAGAAATACATGTAAGTGTCAGAGTAGTCAGATCTGTTGTAGACTGCTTAAGAAAGTGCAATTAAGTGTGAGAATTACTAGAAACCAGAAAGCAAATACACATTACAGTATTTCTTCAATTTCTAAACAATGAATGGCTTTAAAAATAGTCCCATTCTTAGCTATCATTTACAAAATTTCACACAGTTAATTGGGCTAATACTTCTCTCACCTCTTCATCTCCAAGTATTGACAGAATTCTCAAGACTCATAAAGAGCTATGCTTTGAAGTCTAAGTTGTTACTGGGCTTAGTGATAAGCCTTTATCTCCAGCAGACAAACATTATTTGGTTGTGTAACATAAGATGGCTAATTTTAAACTTCTCTCTTACAGAACAGATAGGAAAATAGTTAAAAATGTTACAAGATTACAAATACTAAAACCCAATCTATTTAAATTCACTTTAAAAGTAAATTGCAAAATTTAAGGAATTGGTATATATGCAAGTGCATAGAAAACATAAATATGTCTGGTACTTATTATGACAAGTATTATAGAAGTGCTAAAACTGCTAGACACTACATATAAATCATACCAAAATATACTCCAACAGTTTATCTTCTGGGGTTTATAATATATTCAACACATAGAAAGAAAAATGTTAAAAGGGAAGGACAAGAGGAAATATTCAATTAAATTAAGATAAGAAGATAGCATTAAAATATTTGAATATAAATAGAACAAAACAGTCTGACTATCATATGTAAGAGCATTTGAGAAGGAAGGAGAGGCACAAGGAAAGAGAGCAGACAGGCAGAAGAAACTTAATTAGAAGACTGACTCCTGCAGAGTAAATTGCTTCAGGGAGAGTAAGAAATATAAAGAAAACAGGACACAAAAGAGCAAATTCAATAATGTAGAAATGTTTTCATTTTAACAAATACTTTAATAAAATAGGTATGATTCTATTCAGATCCAAAATCCAAAATTTAATTTCAGGCAACTGTCTCTAAAAACTGAATATTTATGAGCATAACCTTTAATATTTTTCTCCTTAAATGCAAGTAAAGTATACTAAGTCACTATATACATATTTTAAGACAATTTTCTGAAGGGAGAGGAAGGAATGCAGTGAAGATCACTCTAGAAATGCTTCCCTTTCCCAACTCCAAAGAGCCATTAATATCAATTGACCTATGTTATATATCCTTTAGGTTAGTTTGATTTTAAATGATATTTATTATATTTTAAATCCCAAATGTTTATCAATGTTTTAAAGTTGTTTTAGGAGGATTGTTATGCTGACAGGTGTGTAAGAAATGCAATATTAAAAACAGTATTGGAAACTAAAGTTGCTAAAGGTTTTATAATTTTATTCTTGAAGCTCATACTTGAACAAAGAACTACCGTAGTACACAGAGACTACTAAACCAACTAAACTATACAATGATGATATTTGATATGTATAAGATCAAGTATAACTGAAGCAAAAAATTAAGCCTCTGCAATTTGATTAGTCAATATGATTTTAAAAAACCTATACTAAAAAGCTAATTAAATGCTTCAATGACCCTGCTAGTTATCTTCCCACCCCCCCATTTCAGGAAATACTTTGTGTTGTTCTTTAGTATAAATGTCCAAGACTTTCCTATCACAAGTTAAGAAATGATCTATTCATGTCTACATTTCAAAACACGATAGTATTTTATTTTTGAAATAAAAAGAATAGATTTGTGTATATTAGTCCTTAATAAGACCTTATGAGAATGAAAAAGTTCACCTTTGCAATTTGATTGTATGAGCTATATGACTCGAAGTCTTTACTGTACTCAGCTAATATAATGAACTCTGATCAATTAACTATACCTTCAGAATTTTTAACTCTATTACAGTCAAGAACAGCAATATGTAGTGAAATGTAAACAGTCGTATACAAGTATCCAGTGTCCAACCAATATTCCTCTCCAGGTTTTCTAGCCTTAAATATCATGAAATGTGAATCTAAATGTTGTTTATTAAATATTTTTATATTATACATTGATCTATTTTGAGATCAAATATAAAACTTGCACTATCTGGACTTCCGAACTGGAAATGTTATTGGTTTCTCTCCAGTTGAGTTGGATTCCTGTTAACTTGCATAGATACATTTCAGTACTTTTCTCAGCATGATTCATTCTATTGCCTTCTTCGAGGATATTTTTTTACTATGATTTCAGACCCTTCTTTATCTGAGATACAAATGGTCAACCCCAACATGAGGCATTGTAGGAGTTATAGGGATGAGGGAAGGTAATTTTTTATACCAGTTTTACTGGAAATGGGGAAAAGTCCTTAAACAAAATTAACACAATGTTCTTTGTATAAGTATTAGATTTTTAAAGCAAAGTAATCTAAAATCAACAACAAACATAAATAGTATTGTTTTTAAGCCATTAATATATTTCAAAAATATTAAAAATATGCAATGAAGGGCAACATTTCATAGATTGGAGAAAGGATCATATGCAGTATGTAGAAAGCAAGTTATTCTGTACAGATTTTTAAAGAATATAATGAACTGATTGGTAAAATAGATTTTGAACTTTATTTTTCTCTTCCTGCTATAATATGGCATTTAGGCAATGCAAATTAGTTTGCTTTTATTTTTCCAGGCTAACTGAAACAAATAATATTTGCACTATAGATGAGAGATATAGATAAATAAATTCATTCCAGATTATCAAGAGAAATTAAGCTCTAAAACTAAACTGGCTAGTTTGAAAATAAATTCTAGCATGTCAAGATATATCTATATCTATATCTATTTAGATTTTACAACCCCCGTTAACACATCTGCCTTAGAGGCAATACAGCACAGGCTCGATTCCCAGTAAGGGTATGGCTAGCTGATGAGAGCTAAATAGCTTGAAATAGATCTATACTAGTGTCCCTTTATTTATCAGCACAAATATAACACAATATATGTGTGTGTGTGTGTGTGTGTATGTATGTATATATATGTATACATAATTTTCTAAACTAGAAGAATGTCTAAAGTAGTTTGAAAAGTATTTCTATACTTTTAAGCTGCTGCAATTCTACAATCAGTAAGTAGACAAGATGAACGATACATTTCTGGTCAGTCTCATCAGTGGTTCAGGGCGGAAGGAAAGCTGCAAAAGTAACTTCCTCGACATTAGAGTTATTGTTATTACTGTTATAGTTTTAATCCCCAACTATCTATCTATGGTAAACTTAAGGCAACAATCATACCTAATATACATGAATCTTATTTTGCCCCCAACAACAGCCCTGTGAGATAGGCTGGGTTGGGAGAAAGAGGCTGGCCCAACAAGATGGCTTTCGTGCTTAGAACTCAAGGGTCCCTGATTTCTAGAGGTGAGCAGTTTAACCACTTTGCTGAATTGGCTCTCCAATTGCAAAAGACAGAACAGATAAGTTTTGGATCTGCAAAATGCAGTCCTCACAAAAAATGATAATGTCAGGGAGAAAAGTATTATTTCAAATACTTTTATTCCACTTTAAGTTTGCTTAGCCTTGTTTTAAATTAGTTGTCATCATTCCTCCCTTACTCTGACTATGCCAGCAGGGCTTTAGATATGTGGAAGTGTTCTAAGATTTATGAAAGAGTAGATAACACTACTCTGTCTGCCAAGTGCTTACCTTGTTCATCTTAATAGCTTAAGCCTGACTTTAGTTAACCAAATTAATTCCAATGATATTCAGTTAATTGCCAAGAACTTCAAAGCATGGCAACCCATATAGTGTAGCGTATAGCAATTATTTAACAGACAGTTGCTAGTAATACTCTCCAATTAGGAGATGGGGGAGGGGGGAGAATTGAATCTTCTAATCAATGTTGACTTCTGGGAACTTCCTGGACAACTCCCTCCAGCTTTCTTAGCAACATTTTTGGAAGTGGTATGTTGTTGCCTTCTTCCAAGAGTCTGAGAGAAAACAAATAGCCCAATGTCAGCTGGTTTTGTGCCTAAGGTATAATTAGAACTCATGGTCTCCCAGTTTCTAGCCTGACACTTTAACCATTACAGGAAACTATATCTTAGCAATACAGTACACAAATCAATTTTTAGATATCCAAAGACTTGCAAAGATTTTGATGTACTGATGTACATGTCTTCTTTCAACTCCTTTAGTGGGATGGCTGGACAAGTCAAGAAGCAAGGAGTTTGGGAAACAGAAAACTGTTATATGACAATTTGAAAAAAGAGCTGCAAATAATTTGCTATGACAAAATGGCAGGAGAAAGAAATAGGTTCTGAACCTTGAGACAAATATACCTATGGTTAGTTTTTCAGACTCAACAAAAGGTGTTTTCCTTTGCCATTAAGGCTATTTTGTATCATTTTGAGATCAACTGTATAGCTAGTCCTCAGCTTATGATCACAATTGGGACCAGAATTTTGGTTGCCAAGGAATGCAATCAAGTCATCACATGACTGGGCCCTATGTTACAACCATTTTATTGTGCTTCTTAAGTAAATCACAAGATTGTTAAGCAAATCCAGCTTTAATTGATTTTGCTTTTCAGCTGGAAAGGTCACAAATTGTGATCATAGGACCACAAGACACTGCAACTGTCAAGCACCCAAATTGTGATTGTGTGTTGCTGCAGTTGTAACTTCGATGATGGATCATAAATCACTTTTCTGAGGTTTTCATAACTTTGAACCATTGTGAAATGAACAGTTATAACGCAAGGTCTATCTATTGTGGCTTAGGTATAAATTTGATCTTTAGTATCTGACATACAATTTACTCCAGTTGGTGGACTATAGGAAGGAATATTTTAATGAAAGATCAATGCTTTCTATTTAGAAAATTGTTACAGGTAGTCCTCGACTTACAACAGGGGTGGATTTCTCCCGGTTCACACCAGTACGGCAGTACCGGAATGCTCCCTCCTCGCTCACTGCTCGATCTCTCTCTCTCTCTCTCTCTCTCTCCACACCTCACCATGCTTGCAAAGCATGGCACGAGGAGCAGAAGCTCCCAAACCCAGCGGAGAGCCTAAGCAAAGGAGGAGGTAGAGAGCTGGGCGGAGGAAGGGGGAAACCCTAGAGAGGGCTGCCTGCCACCAACTTGACTCCATGCAGAGAGGGCTGCACAGGGTGCCATAACGCAGGTTGATCAGGGCGATGTGCTGCTGCAAGAAGCGGCGCTGCTACTGCTGGAGCTACGGGTTCGAGGACTTGTTCTGGGAATCCCTCCACCCCAGAACTATGTTGCCCAACAGCACCCCAAAGAGATCCGCGCAGGGCTCTGGCGGCTGCAAAGCATGGCACGAGCGGCAGAAGTACCCAAACTAGGGTTTCCCCCTTCCTCCGCCCAGGTCCCCGCCTCCTCCCGTGCTTAGGGGAATGGACCGCGCTGCCAAGGACAGGCACGGGATGCCGGCAGCGCTGGGAACTGGGCTGCGCACTGAGGAGCCTGCAGCTGGGGTGCCATGAAGCAGCCCTCTTCATTTGAACATGCCACGCGGGGCCGCTCCCTTGCTTTGACAGTTGCCTCGTTTCCATTGGGGAGGGAGAAATCCATCTTTTCTGTCCCTCTTCATGGATCCCCCCCAATTGGAAACAAGGGGGTTGTGAAAGGCAAGGCAGTGCACCCCACGTGGTTATTTAAGCAGCAAAAGAATGAACAGGAGAGGAATTCCACGCGGGGCTTTTTAAACAGCCAAGCTCCCCTCCTGTTAATTCTTCTGTTTGAACAAGCCACGCGGGGTGCACTCCCTTGTTTTGACGGCCGCCTCGTTTCCAATTGGGGTGGGAGAAGAAATCCATATTTTCTGTCCCTCTCCATGGATCCCTGCCCCAATTGAAAACGAGGGGGCTGTGAAAGACAAGGCAGCACATCCCGCGTGGCTGTTCAAACAGCAAAAGAAGCAACAGGAGAGGAATTCCACATAGGGATTTTTAAACAGCCAAAATCCCCTCCTATTTTTCAGGCAGGTCGGATTGGGAGTGCACACCAAGCTGTTGCTGCTCCTGCCACCACCGCTCTCGGCGCGACTCTCATGAGGGGAAGAGAAAATAATAATAAAAGGCTCCCATCATGGAGCGACCCACCCCGCTGCCCCGCCTGGCAGAGCTTTCCCCCCCTCAGCTCGGCTCTTCTTCGCCCACCAAAGCGCTGCCCCCGCTGTTGCCATGCCCCCTCTGCATGCCCGGCCAATGGCCTGAGGGGGGAGCAAGTGATGGCCGTGTGGGATGGCTAGCGGCGGCTACAGCTCCTGGGCTCACTGTGGGTAGTGGGCAGTGACCCGACGCCACTGCTATGCCACCTCTGCAGCAGACCCTCCCGCCTGCAGAACTGAGGCGGGGAAGAAGATAGAAAGACGTGGAGCCAGACTCCTCTCTTTCCCACGCCCCACAGCTCGCTTCCTTGGGTGGGACCAGGGCGCGCGCAGAGTGAGTGGAGTTTGCGACAAACTTTAAAGTGAATGGGGCTGTTTGTGACTAAATGGGACAGAGAACATAGAGGAATGCAAGGGAGCATGGAGGTAAACTAGTCCAACCCCTTCCGAAGGCAGGAGTCCTTCCTTCTCTTTGAGAGCTGTCAGTGGCAGACATGAGGGAAATGGTGTATGTGTGTGTGTGTGTGAATGAGAGAGAAATAATGAGAAAGAAAGTTAAAGAGACAAGAAAGAAGGAAGGGAAAGAAAGAAAATAAGTGGGGGATAAACACACAAGAAAGAAGGAAGGGAGGGAGAGAGAGGGGGGGGGGAGGAGAGAACTTATGATCACAATTGAACCCAAAATTTTGGTTGCTAAGCAAGAGCATTGTTGAGTTTCACCACATTTTTCAAACTTGGCCACGCCCACCTGGTCACATGACCGCCAATCCACTCCCACATGGTCACATGATCACCAAGCCACTCCCACAAAACAGGCCACACCTACAGAATAGGTTCTAAATTTTTTTTAAAACCCACCACTGACTTACAACCATTTGTTTAGTGACTGTTTGAAGGTATAATGGTACTGAAAAAATGGGATAAATTCACTCATAACTGTGTTGCTTAGCAACAGAAATTTTGGGATCAAATGTGATCGTAAGCTGAGGACTACCTGTATGGGAAAATATCTCACTTCAATGTTGTGCTAATGCAAGTAGACAATATCAACCCAATTGGATTAATGTTCTGAAATATAAAATACTTTAAATTAGCAATTGACCATAAACAATTGAGTACATAAATATAACATTCTATACTTTAAGATAAGGCAATCTTAATGCCATAAAGAACTGTGCAATCCTTTTTATTCAATCTCTAAAACGAAGTTTGGAATCTCAACACAGCACTTTTCTGCAACACCTTAAAGTAGTTATTCATTATCAAAACACAATTTCAGATACTTGATAAGTACATCCCTCACGTTATTCCTAAAATTGAACATTCCTAATTTCTTTTGTCTTTCTTCCCAAGACTTAATTTCTAGTTCCCTATTGTCCTTTTTTTGCTTCTATTCCAGTTTACCCTTTTTATTTTTCATATTATGCTATCTGAATAGTCAAAGCAGGTATTATCAATGAAAACAGAGTGGAAGAATTGCTTTTTTGTATTTGGAACATATATTTCTGTTAATGTGTTCTAAAACTAAATTTGCATTTTTAACAGCAACATCACAATACAGCATGTGATCAACCATAATTCTAAGATCTTTTCCCCATAACTCTTTGAGTCAGATATGCCCTATTTTTTATCTAGACATTAGATCCCCCCCCATGACTAATGTCAATTTATCTTATACAATTTCATTATTTTCAAGCTATTCCTGCAAGCAAGAGCATTTTGAACTGTATCTTTTCTAGAGTTTGATCTATCCCATATCATTTTGAAATTCATGTGTAAATTGAAAAAATGATGTATGTTTTTTCCATCACTTTGTCCAAACAATGAAGAATACTGAAGAATATCTGGATGAAGCCCCATGTTGGTCCAGTGTGATGAGGAATCACTGACAACCTTACACAGCCTTAAAGTCAAATATTGCCCAACTTTTAAAATCTTATTTTTAAAAATAATTGAAATATTTTTTTAAAAAAATCACATGTCAGACAATTGTGTATTGCGTCCTTGTAAATTATATGCTTCTTTCTTTCCCTTGTCAGTCAACATTAAAGTTTATGCATCCTCTTTTCCTCCCATCTGTCCTCCTTTCCAATGATCTGTGTAATCTTTTGCCTTTTCAAATATCCTATAACAGAAGATATAACAATCCTGAGTGAATTTAAAACTGAGTTCCTGCTCAGGACTTACTGCATCTAAACTAATTGCCTCCCGACATATATATTGCTTACCAGAAAGTTGACTGTCTTAATCATAAACACCAGAAGGAACAATGTTTTAAGAAAAGTTTTTTTCAACAATAGAGCTTCTCTAGATATACTCCCTCTGTGTTTCAGTTTTCAACATCCACTACATGAGGAGAGGGATAATACAGGCAAAAATAAGGAATATAGGTAATCTCCTGAAACCAGTCTTTACTATTCCAGTGCAAGATTATTTTTAGTAACATTTATTTTGTAGTACTAGGGCTGAAAACCTGTCAGGCAAATGACTGTTTAATTCATGTATTGCTGGCATCTAAAGATGAGAAAATTGACTGCAAGAGAGGATAGATGGTTCATTTGTCAGTTATGTACAAGCATATAACCCAGTCCACATATAACTAATTATTTAATCAGAATATTATGGGATACTAACTTCTTCTATAACTGGGCTAGTCTAGGTTAGATTCAATTGTATAAATTTCATCTGCATCAGTGCATGGAATATGATTTGGAAACAAGTTGCAATTTGGAAATCAAATTCATATAAAAACAGTAAATAATGAAGTTGCCACAAGCTCATTCTACTATTTTACTGACCTTGGAACTGCCTTCTTCCAAAATTTCTCCCTCATCGGTTTGCATGGGAACAGAATATGTGCAAAATTCTGCTGAAATATGAAATTCTGCCAAAGAAAAAGAATGGAAGGAAAATACATTAAAAAATAAATTATATATTTATGAGTTGTACTGCATGTTATAAGACATAAATGCCATTAAAAATTCACACAACATGTGGCTTTTCATATGTTGGACAATCAGTGTATACCAGCACTTTACAGCAAAATAAAAGGCCATTCAGAGGGGGAAAGTGTTAATATGCACATATACATAAATATTATCAAGAAATTTGGAAATGGGGTGGACACTATAAATATTCTAATTAAATTAATTCCTTAACAAATGTGTCACAATAATCATGAACCTATTTTATTTAGTCATTAATTTAACTAATTTGTAGGAAACTTTAATTTCTGTCATATAGATTATGGACTTTGAACTCTATTTCTAGAGATAAAAATGAAGTTATCAGACCCAAGAGACTTGAAAGGTACTGAACGTTAAATTATAAAATTCAAGAAACATCCTGTCCCTTTATTCAAGACCTTCTACAAACATCTAGCTTATTCACGTTTACTTTATTCCTAATGAAGTACATCCAGATCTTCCACTATGGATTAGTGAACAGACATAATATACACCTTAATATATTTTTGTTTTTGTGTGTGTATTTTTTGTTCTTAAATGTTTACAACTGTAAATGGCCCAGAGTTCCTGGGAGCTAGGCAGACTATAAATTTAATAAATCATCACTATGATTTTTAAATCTGTATTCTTACAAAAAAAAGTTGGCCAAGGAAGCCAAATTGAACAACCATAATGACCTTAACAAGGCAGAGGAAAATGTAACATAGCAAAATAAAGAAGGTATATCCCATATTTTTCTCTTTCCTTCATATTATAAGCAATATTATCTCCAAAGCACCATTATGTCTAATTTAACTCATGAACCCTATAAAAACTATATGCTATTGCTATCATTGGATAATCTATATGGAATACCTGCATAATATGGTAACAGATTTGGGGTATTTATAAGATAGAGTAACAGCACGAAATCATACCGCTCTAAAAAGGCATATCCAACCTAGATTTTGGTCCCGTCCCCCCCCCCCCACTATCTTTTATTGTGTTGGATAAAATTGGAAAAAATTAAATTCTGAAATATATGGAAATATTTAAGTTGCAAAAGAGCTACTTGAGAAAAAGGAGGACCTGATTCTCTAATGCCAGATATGTTAATACTGTGCCATACTTTAACTATACCATTTCAGCTGTTGAGCAAAATAACTAGGAGAATTATTGTGCCATTTTAGTATGCTAATACTGATCTGGAGATCTGTCTTAAGTAAAACCTTTTTATTCACTCAGTATAGCCAAATTTTAAAGGAATAGTATTTTTATACTGACAAACAACTTTGCTGTGGAATTCTTTTAAATTATAATCAATATATTCAGGAAAAGGAAAAGATCAAATTTGAAATGACACAAAAATCAATGTTGCCTACATATTTTCCATATGTACAAGTTTATGTAGTTATATATTTCTATATAATTTACCTTGACAGCTTCTTAGGGCTATTGAAGCCCACTAGGACCTGTCCTGGCTACATTCAGTGCAAAAGTCAAATTACTGTAGGAAGAAAAACAAAAAGAAACCAGCATTTTTCCATTGTTCATAACAAGGGAACAATTATTATATTATAATGACACTTCACCATTAATAATGTCACTTCAACTCTAAAAAAGCCTTAGAAATAACAAAGCAACATATTACTTTTAGTTTGATAAATACTATACATTTATCTCAAAGGTAACAGTAACACAATTGTTGATTTGGAAAAATAAGCATAGACATTTATGCACTATTTTACTATTTTATAAATTGCCATACAGATAATCCTTGACTTATAACCGTAATTGAGCCTAGATATTTGGTCATAAGGCATTGTGGTCACAAGTCAAGTCGCCATTTGATTGGACTTAATTTTACAACTGTTTTTACAACCGTTATTGAGTCAGGATGGTAATTAAGTGAATCATGTGACTGTACGTGCGAATCCAGCTTATCCAGTGGCATTTTTTCTCCAGAAAATGGCACAAATCGTGCAAAAAGCAACCGCGTAACTGCTGTGCACTGCAACCGATTGTGAATTCAAACAAGTTGCCAAGTGCCTGAAATGCAATCATGTGACTGCTTGGGTAGTACAGCAGTCATAACTTTGAGGCAAGTCATATCTAACATTTTTTAAGTCACTGGTAACTTTGAATAATCTTGAAACATCTGGTCGTAGGTTGAGGGCTATCTTGTACAATAATAAAGAGTCTGGTAGAATGGCTATTAAAAGCAGTCGGCTCCATATATTGGAGAACCTATATCCCATAGTAGAAAAGAAAGAATAAGCAAAACAATGTAAAGGTGCCAAGTAGCAAGCCATGATATTAACTATGAATGGCAGTTGGCAAAATGCCATTAATAAGGATTAAATTGAAGTTCCTGTTCCAAAGATTAGAACTATTCAAGGTAGCCCTGAAAACCATTTGGAGTCTAGAATACAATGGCTCGGGAACTGATGGGTATGTTCATGAAACATCTCCACTTTGCGAGCTAGTAAAGACTACCAGTATACTCCAGGTGCTAGACTATAAAGTCCTACATATTATATAGCCAGGTGATGTGAGGGACTGCCTATTTTCATAGTTTGTCTCTGGTTAACATGTAGTGGAAGAGGGGCCACAGTGGCTCACGTGGTAAGATGCTGGCCTGCGCACTGCAGAGGTCGGTGGCTCGATTCCGGTGAGCAAACAAACTGTGTAGGGGCAAAAAATGAGCCTCCCCCGATTGCCTGCCGGCATTCAGGAATCCTGCGGGTAGAGATAACACCGCCCAAAAAATTCCTTTCAGAGGCAGCCAACTACCTTAGTGATCCCTGGCTAACATGTACCATATGCTTAAAAAAAATGTAGTGGAAGAAGACATGCTCAGAGTACCCTTGATCAAGTATTGCCATCTAGGAAGTATGCTTTATCTGTCATAGTGCTTATGCTTTGAAACAAGATTCTCCACTGAAATCCATGTGATTGCCATTCCCTAATACCCTAAAGACTTGTTTTCCCACATCTCGGGTTAGGGTGAATTTGACTAGATCCCCAATCTCTTTTGTGTTGCATTTTCACTGTTGATAATATTACGAGTTGCTCATAGTCTGTTTGCAGTTGGGCAGAACCTAATCTAAACAAAATCAAAATCTAATCAATCAGTAATTAAGTATCAGCCACAAATAAAAGAAAAAGCTGATCCATTTCAGCAATTACAGCAGAAATCAGAATACAGAAATAACCTTCTTAGACCACTCTTTCAATCAGATACACCTTTTATTATTAATTTCTATGCTGCCCACCTTGCTGAGGCCTGTTGTATAGACTGTTGTATAGTTAACATTACTGTTAAAACACAGCTGTACTAGAGGGCACCGTGATTTAACAAGCGTGATATTTAATCGTATGTACTTTCATGTCTACAATATACTGTTTAATGTAAAACACATCATATAATTGCAATAGCTTACTACTGCACAGGTGTCAATTCAAAAACCAGAGAAAGCCCTCCAAAAGCAGCTATTAAGGATCTTTAAACATTGCTGCCAAATTGTGGCTTTGGTTTGAAATGGAGGATTATTAATACAAGTAAAATGTTCAAATTAAACACATTCATTTAATCTGACATTTAATTTGAATCCAATACAATTTCCACTGTCTATTTGATGTGTATGAGGGGGGAGGAAGTGAGGATAGAGAATGAGAGATCCTTGGCAAATCAATCAAAAGACAACTATTTTGCCACCAATGCAGTCACACTCCCTTTGCACAGCAAGGGAACACAAGCATGAATTAAGCAAAATTGAGAGGCTACCACATGTAGACAGAGCCAGTAATTCTGTGGAAAAATCCTTATATCCTAGTAATGCCACAGTAAAACTTTCCTTAGAGAGATTAATTCTATCAATTAAAATCTATCCAAAAGCATTTGCAAAATTTCCTTTTCCTAACTAACTGAGAATATGTAAACACAGCATAGGAAATGCATGTACTTATAGATGTTGACAAAATCATATTAGATAACAATAAATGTATCCTATATGTTTCTTAATTAGTATAACAGGAATTTAACTAAGATTTTTTTTCAAAAAAAACCCTATTAATTTCATAATTTGGTATATTCCTGCAAAACAAATTTGAATCAATCAATCATCTAAACTAAATTGTTTACCTGCATTAAAATCCTGATGGTCTCATCAACAGCAGCTTTAATTATCTATAAATTTTATATAATCAGTTTAAGTCGAAAAAGCATTTAAGTTTAACTATAAATTCAATATTAGATAGCACATTTTTGTCTTTGCTTTACATTCAAAATAATATATATATCTGTAGTATATTATACTACAGATTCATAAGCTTTTCTAAGTCAGAGAAGGCTACTCTAAACATTTTATAATTTACACATTACAAGACAAAGTTTAGGACTGGGATAACTAATGTTTCCTTTGTACATGAAATCCATTGTGATATTTATGAGCATTTTAGTTTTTAATCATTGGGTAATTTAATAATAGTTCAAATTAAAGAGCTTTTTGCAGAAACCTGTCACCCCACAGAATGCCTCCAAATCCAGGAAAGCCACATAGATGCTGAAAAAGTAAAATGACAGGTATCTGTGGAGATCAGCAATTTTTGGTGAAAATCTCACTTTCCTCCAACAAAAAGAAAAACACTTTTGTTGCTGGTTGGGAATAAGGGTAAATAGGGATGGTATCAGGGCAACTAGGGACAGCTGGGAAGCATGCAGTAGACGGAAGCAGCATGACATAACCAGACACACAAAGAATAAGAAAAATGGGATTTGGATAGGCAGTGTTGCACAGAACAAGTTGATATAGGAAAAATTGTGCAACCTCAATGTGAACCAATTAAAAACAAGGGGAACAGAGATGATCCCAAATAAAGAGAAATAACTACAGTTTCAAAGGAGTGTATTTGTATTTTGAGACACCTTTCTTAATTTCTACTTGGATTCATAAGCAAATTGCTCATTTTAATCAAACTTTTCCATCTTTTAAAAAACAATTGTTTGCATTCCAGAAATAGTTTAAAAGATATTCTCTGCCAAGTGGTTCAAATTATTTGTTATATGACTAAAAGACAATTTTCAATTTCTCTAAGAGATAACATGAATGCAACTACAGAACAAATTCTTATCTAAGCAACACAGGAGAGCAGGATCCAATTTAGTGAATGTGTATTATTTCTACAATCTTTCACTCCATATTTAGCAATAATTAAGGGATGATTATCCCTAAAAGTTCACACCAATTTTAATCCTTGCTAGCATACAAATACTAGTTTGCATTCTGGCTTGCAGGGAACTTTGCTAATATTAAATGTTCTTCCAAACGCAACCAGAGGTGAATCTTCCCCTTAATTTTTTAAATGCTAGCCAATGCAACCACTAATTTCTTAATTACACCTTCATACTAGTTGATTATTACATTGATAAGGTGCAGCACCATTCTATGGATCATAAAGGGAAAGGAGCACCTAAAGCTGCACTTTTCTTGCATGGCAGGTAGTAAACATTTAACACCATCAGAAGGAACTCGTTTGTTACACCTTTTTTTTTTACCGTCCCATCCTCTCTGTATGTTGATCCAGCGTGACTCTACAGCGTTATATTTAAATGAATTTATGACTTTCATTTGGGCTCTTCCGTGTCTTGTTAGTATAACTGAGAGAAACATGCTCCCTTCAGTTCCAATATTTCTTAGCCGGAGCAAGGTAATGCTCTAAAAACTAGCGACACTAGAGGCAGCGGGAGTCCCGTTGATGGAAGAGGGGGAAAGTAGGAAACAGAAAGCCAGCCAGGCGATGACACTTATTTATATCTTTTAGGATCGTTTTTCACGCTGTATTTAAAGCACCGGGAGCTGCTACAACCAACGCTGCTATAAATAAGACTTTACACCAACGTTCAGGGTAGTCCGGCTGGCTTCGGAAGCAGCTCCTGGACTTCACCGAGAGCAAATACGTGCAAAGTTGGGCTCCAAGAAGCGGACGAGACCCGAAAAGGAGCCGGTAGGTCGCCGACGATTTTGCAAATCTCTCGCTCCTTTCACTCCTCCTCCAAGCAGGGAAGTCATTCAATGTGCTACCGACATCGCATTCGTGGGTTCTGGAGGAAACTTTCCCTCCAGGGATTGAGACTCAATTCAGCCCGCAAAAAAAGGTGTCGCTGAGGAAAGGGGGGGGGGGGGAACCGTTCCTTTAAGTATTCGACGATCTACAACGAATACCCTCGGATCAGCCGTCAGTGCGCAGGCGCAGCTGCGGAAACGCCTCTAACCTCCCCCCCCCCGCAGTAGCCAAATAGCTCCGATCGAGGGAAGCTTTTTTGCTGCTTACAGACGCTAAATAAGGCAACCCCCACTCCTGTTATGAGGGGGGGGGGAGAAACCCTGCTGAAAAATACGACTGGCGACTGAATAGAAGGGAGGGGAGGTGAAAGCGAGGCAGCCGTTGGGTTTCCCTTCAGGATTTATGATCGTTCCCGGCGGAATGGCGAGGATGCCGTGGGAAGGCTCTACGGCGTTACCTCAAGACGCCCCGGGCTACTGAAACCGAGCACGGACCCGCATCCCCGAGGCCTGCGTCGCCACTCACCCACAAGAAGCCACGATCGTCGCCTCTCCGTTCGCCGCGGTGCAGCCGCGAAGCCCTCCGCCGCCTCCTCCTCGGCGCGTCTGCAGGAGCCGCTTTACCCGCTTATCTTAAGATCCAAACAAATGGCAGGGGGAGGAGGGAAACACCGCCTCCAAAAAATAAACTTTCCTCGTCGCCGCCGTCTCACTCCCTGGAGAAGCACGAACCCAAACACATAGAGGCCCGCCTTCCGAACCGCCTATTGGTAGCCCTGCAATAACGCTCGAGTCCATTGGTTTCGTTTTCTGGCTGTCTTTAATACGACCTTCCCCTTTCTCCCGCCTTTCCCTCTTTTCCATTGGCTGACTGCCTAACTATCCCACGATACAATGGTTAAAAGTTTGTGTCTATCAACCTTAACTCCGCCCTCTAAGCTTGTGATGATAATTGGACGGTGTGTAAACCATCCGGTGTCTTATTGGCGAAGCCAACTACGTATACTGCTTTAAACTTGAACCTTTCTTCTTTTTTTCTCCTGGCTTTTCTCTAATTCGCTAAAACTACAGCCGGTCAAGTTAAACTGCATATTGTCCCACCCATTTGATTCCTAAGCCGAAATGATTGGTTATATATTTCGTCACCACAACTAATGCACGGCACTCATGGAAGCCGCTATAAAATGAGAAAAAGGACATTAAGCGCGCCTAGGCCGTGTGTTTTTATGGCTTACACATTTGGAACTGTTTGGCTTTTGGCATTCCCTATGGCGTTCATAGACATCATAGCTTGTATCGTGGCTTGTATGCGTCCACCTATTAATCGCTTGAAAATGGTTAGCATAATGAAATGGTTAAGATAATGGAAATGCCACCATGATGCTCCTGCGTTCAAAGGTTAGAACGGCATCGTTCTTTAGGCGTAAAGCAGTAGCGCTATCACTTGGTTCCTAATGGGAATTACGCTGAATCCACAGTAAAAGGCAACAGGCAATTATTCCGTATCGCGTTTTCTTCGCTCAAATTGTTAATTAAAAAAAAGATGCCTTCCAATACTTCCTTTCGCCTTCCAGTCTGTCTCGCGCAGGCGCAGTGCCAAGCGCTCTGCGCAGCTGTGGGACCACGTGGGCGTTTGTTGCTGATCCGGCACGTGGCCTCGGACAGCCTCCGCGTGACTATGACAGCAGGAGTCCTTCAGGGCGACGCTGCTCTCGGTGTAAGCCTGAGTGGCGGGAGTCCTCTCGTTCCCCCACCTCGTTTGGATTTAGTTCGTGAGGTCGGGAACGGCTGTTGGTGCCGCCGTGGCAAGTTGTAGGGCAGAGGTGAGGGGCGGGGGGCAGTTAGCAGAACAGACAGGAGGGGAGCGCAAGTGCAGCAAAGCTGGCTTGTTTCCTTTGGAAAAAAGCCAAGGGACAGTTAAGTGTCTCCCCTGCTTCGTGTTCTGAGATAGCAACTCAAACCATAAACTCCTCCCAGCGGATGCATTCAGGTAGCATTAAAGGTAAAACCCTTCTGGAGTTGAGCTCTGCTTCTAGTGACTTGGGCAGGTGTGATTATTCCCAAAGAGACGGCATTGGAACTGCTATGTTCAAGGAAGGTTCCATGAAATCCCAAGAATTTAAGCAAAATGAAAATTATGGAACCAGTACCCAAAAGAATGTTACCAATTGTCATTTAAAAAAATAAGCCTTATATATAGAAACGCGGTTGGACGTGGTGGCTCAGTGGCTAAGGCGATGGTGAGCACCGCATAACGGAGTGAGCTCCCGCTACTTGTCCCAGCTTCTGCCAATGTTCGAAAGCACGTAAGAATGCAAAAATAGAGACCACCTTTGGTGGGAAGGTAATAGGTTCCGTGCGTTTAGTCATGCCGGCCACATGACCACAGAGACGTCTTTGGACAGCCTCTTCGGCTTTGAAACGGAGATGAGCACGGAGATGTGCGAGAAGAACTTTTACTTTTGCTTATAGAAACAATGTTCAAATAGAACTGTATATTCCCTCCCCACCCTAATGTTTTATTGCTTAATCCCCACTTGAGTTAGTTGGTCTTTTTTTCCCATGTGTCCCTTGTTTTTGTAATTGCCAGTTTTGGTCTATTTTTCATGGTGTGAGAATTCTCATAGGTGCCAGCCTGGAAGTGATTTGTCAATGCCTTCTTTCAGGAAGGCTTTTGTCATTGTAGTTTATAGATTTTAGGCTTTCTGATGTTTCTCATTTATTAGTCAAGTTGCTTTCTGTTTAAATGTTTCTGGATTAGCCAAGGTTGTCCAAGTGCTGTTTAGTCTTTCAAAAATAAATAGGATCAATGTTCAATATGCAATGTAAATGCATCTGGTAGGTTTTTACCAGGCTTTGAAGCATGTTTTTATTCATGCCCATTAGCTCAGATCCAAAAAATTGTTTAGAGTAGACCCCCTGAAATCAGTCCTGTTTCAGCTAATAACTAAACTTTAATTTGCTTCAGTTGTATTCTATTATATACAATATGTTGAAATCCAAATAAATTGTTACTACCAAAATAAAAATGATGCAGCCATTGAGTACTGTGTCTAGCAGGCATCATGTTGCAATGGCTATGCTACATAATTCTTTATAGAGCCTCCTGATTTGTCACTGGCCAAATTGAACATAAAGCACCGGTTTCCATTTTAGCATGATAAGCATGATTAATAGTTTCTTATTGTTAAGTTTCAAGTGTGTACATGGCATTCATTCAATATCTAATCTTTATTATGGTCACAGACCAGCACAAAAAATGTACATGACATAAGAATATAGTTTCCTAACACTTATGTTTCCTCTCCTCAAAAGAATCCTTGTGCCTTTTATTTAAGGATGGAACAAAATATATAAATCTTATGTTTATATAACATTTGCTTTTACTTTGAAATATTAGCAATTTAGATTTGAATATTGCTATAAGATAATGCTTATCAAACATCAGAAGAGATAACAAGAGATGTGAAGTTTACCGCTGTAATCCTTTTTTTAAATTTTTGCAAGTAGGTCAAAATATTTACATAGTCTGTTAAAGAACATTTTCATTACTTGCAAAAATATTTTTTCATTCTTGATGGCAATCATTTAATTTAAATGTACTGTTAATTATTTACTGTAGCCTGAATGTATACATTCTTACATTTTGTTATTATGGCTTAATTGAGGCTGATATGTTTAAATTATTGAATTGTGAAACATTTGAAACACTATATTATTTGCTTAAAATCTCATCTATTTGCAAGCAATTAAGCAAATGTCATTGAAGCTCCCATTACTAGAGTCTGACATTGCATCCAGAAACCATAATCAGACATGATGAGCTCATCTCTGATATTTTTTCCTTCAGTTCCTGCTTCATTTCTTTTATTTGTTAAAACTAAAATGTAATTGCCCACCTTTCCTTTAGGAGCTGAAGATGTCCTGCAATATTTTCCCTATAAAGTAGATTGATCTGGGAGAGTAAGATATTGGAGAAGTGTAGAAATGCACAGAGGTAGGAGTAAACACTAAAATAATATAAGGCAAATCTGTTGGCAGCTTATTTCATAAATAGCAACTCAGTCCAGGTTGCAATATATGTGGAAAAAAGCATTTGAGATCATTCAAAGAGATTCCATCTAAATGAACTGTCTATCAAGGAGGCTTGGAAATTCTTCTTACAGCTTCCAAGATTCTATATTTATCAGAGATTAGTATTAAAGATAGCTTACTGAAATCTGTACTTCATGCTTTCATGATTTGGTTCAGGTGTGTTGGGCTTGATTAACCAGTGAACTTCTCAGGTGATTGATAAACTTAAACTTGAATCTCCCAAGTCCTAGGCCTGGGCCTTAATCATTATATCACCAAGAAGGCCTACAACTTTCAATTCTCAATGAAATGGTGTTGACATATTTGTTTTCCTTCACAAGTTGCACAATCTGAACTCCAGGCAATGGGATCTTCTTGATTTATATTCCATTTTTCTAGCCAATCATTGTTTAAATTGTATTTCTTAAACTCCATCATAAAAAGAGGTAAATTATTTGCAAGCACAACAGATGCAGAAATTGAAAGATGAGAATTCAGGTTGGAAGAATAACAATACTAGTTTACTTAAGTAACCAAGAAATTCCTTGACACTAAGGCAATAGACTGAGGTAAAAAATTAGTATAGGATTACCAGTCCTAAAATGGAGATATTATGTTCCTAAAAGGAGCTGCTCTAACCATGATTTTAACTGATATAGAACGTAGAATCATAGGACTGAAAGGGAACATGGTCTTCTAGTCCAACCCTCTGCTCAAGGCAGGAGACCTTATACCATCTCAGTCAAATTGTTGTCCAGTCTAATCTCCAGTGATGGAGCACCCACAACTCTGGGAGGCAAGCTATTCCATTAATTGTTCCCACTGTCAGAAAATATCTCCTTACTTCTAGGTTGGATCTCTCTTTAACAAGCTTCCACCCATTACTTCTTTTCCTGCCCTCTGGTGCTTTGAAGAATAAGTCAATTTCATGTTCTGTGCTGGAAGACAGTTATCACGTCCCCTCTAATTCTTTTCATCAATAGGCTTGACATACCTAGCTCCCTCAACTGTTCATCATATGATTTAGCTCATTGATTTAGTCCAACCCTCCTGCCTGTGTGCTTCTCTCAATGTAGATGTAGTTCCATTCAGGACTACAAGTTGAGTGCAGTTGGTCAGACAATTGTGAACCATCTGGTGGTGGTATTGTCTATCTCACATTGTTTTATCTTACCAAGACATACGCCATGTCAAATGTCTTACTGAAATCAAGTACATTATGGCCACAGCATTTCTCTGATGCACTAATTTATTCACTTTATCAAAGAAGGCAATAAGGCTCAGATTGTTATTTATTATTTAATATAAGAGATGAATAGTGTCCCTTCAGCATAAGTAAAACACGGTGATGTTAAATCACATGGTCCAGCAATAGAGGCAAGTTTATCTGATGACTTTGGTAACAGTAGTCATTATTTCCAGGTTTGGCAACAACAACACATTTCTTCTAGGGCTACCTTTAAAGGTGACATGGAGATTTCAATTGGTATAGAATGCAGAAAGCCGGTTATGGGTGAGAACCATCACATTACACATGTATTGTATGTTCTATTGGCTGCATCTATACTTACGAATGCAATTTAAAGTGCTGGTTATGACCTATAAACTCTTGTATGGCTTGGATTCAGATTACCTATTGGACAGTCTTCTTGTGCAGAATATATCTTTTATGTGCAAGCGGCTCAGAAAGGATGCTTTGGATCCCTATTCTTTGATAGATGAGAAAGACCAGATCTGGGGGCAGGAATTCTCTTGTTGCTTCCCCAGTTCTAAAAAATAGCTTGCCCAGCAGTCCCTGGTAAAAACAGTACTTTATCATCATGTCTTTGCTGATTATCTTTTAGTAATTTTAAATATTTACCATAGTAATATAATGTATATAGCATATTATAAAATCCAATATTTTACTATAATAAAATTAATGTTAATTTTAATTGTTTTAATTTGATTTGATTTTTTTATTATTTTAGAGGTTCCTTTCTTGTGATCCTTATGAAAACTACCAGGAGTGCATTGAATAAGAGTACAAATTAGCAAATACTGTAGATCAGTGGTTCTTAACCTGGGCGATATCGCCCCCCAAGGGGTGATTTCGTTTTTCAGGGAGGGGGGGCAAAAAGGGGCGACACGGGGGCGAAGGAACAGAAGGGGGGGCAATATGGGGGCGATGGAGTGAGAAGTTTTGGGGACACTTGAGACTTTTTTCATACAGTGAACTGCTGTATATCTGTTGTACAAAAACATCAGATCACTCGCTATTAGTGGATTGAACTGTGTTTTAAAATGTTCCTCCAGCTAGCTTCAGTACAGAACACCGTACATATGTGAATACCCATCGCTCATCTTCATGCGCTTTGCACAGCAGCCTCTATCACTCTACCCATACAGTGGCGCGCCATTGGCCAGAATGGACAGTGATGGAGGGGTGAGCGCTTCTTTTGAAACATCGCATGCTGAGTGGCTGTCTCCTGTGATGTCAGCTGTAATGTCAACGTAACTGTTGAAACTAGGTTTATCAACGTCCACGTTTGTTTTATATTGTTCCAATGCAGTTGAAAATTTAATTTGCAGTTAGTGCCTTTCATTTCAACATGGCCGAGAAGAGGAAGTGTCGCCAATATTCAATGGAATACCTAAAATTGGGATTCATTCCATCTCCTTCCAACGTACAGCTTCCATTTTGTCTTCTTTGTAAAAAAACATTTTTAAATGAAGCAATGAAGCCCTCTATTTTCCTAGAATCTTAATTTAGTTTCAGAGTTTTTGTCTTGAAATTCTTAGTTCCTGCATTGCAGTTTGTTCTTATGCCCTTTTTATATTTCTTTTCGCGTCTTAAAATTCACTTGTAATTAAATCATTAAATGTTACTTTTTTCGGGCATTTCATTTTCTTGCAATTGAATTTTGTTTTCAGTGGTCGTTGCATTTTAGTGTCTTGAATAAATAAGATAATAATGAAATACATGTATCACGAAGTTTGGGAGTAAAGTGATGGGTGGCATCAAAATTTTTCACACAGTTGAGATATGGGAAAAAGACTTGAAATAAAGTATTTGCATCAATATGTCCTGATGACAATTTTAAAGAACACAAAAAATGTGTTTGCATAAATTGAACAATTATTTCCCTGTGTTGTGATTGAGAGATTATGTTAGGGGAGGGGGGGGGGGGCGATGATAACTTCCTCAATGGCTCAAGGAGGAGATTCTTTCAAAAAGGTTAGGAACCACTGCTGTAGATAAATAATAAACATGACATTATTGAAGAAATTTGGAAGCTAAATCAGAGCGTTGACAAAACATAGAACCTATTTTTATTAATACAGTTAGAATAATTTGTTGACTTGTCTGAGATTTTTTGTAGAATAGGAGATACTATTAACCTAAGGTCCTACAGTAGCTGCGTTTTACATTAATTGTATGCATTGGACGCTATCATGGATATGCAGAATAGGTGTGATTTTCATTAGGACTACTATGTGAAGAGATGTTTAATCAGTTTTTCCACAATTCCCAATTAACATATTGACAACGCTGCTGAAAATTCTAGAATTCTTCCCTATAATTGGAAGAAATCAACTTAGTAAGAGTTGATTTCCAGGTTAAATGAAACTTATTGGGAAAATAGTTTTTATTTTATATCACTATTGTAATATGCCTATGCCTTGAGAATAGTTTTTTTTTTGTAGTTTTAAATTTTTATACTGCCAGTAGCTTGAAGATTGTTCTCACTGAAATACGATAAGTTTGATTCATTTGTTGTATTGCTTTTCCTTATGGGAAGGAAAAATGCTGGTTTTTCTTTAACCACTGTGTGTCACTATTGTTCTATAGAATAGTAACTACTACATTTTCAAATAATTTGTGGTTTAGCCTATCTTGAAATAGATGAGAGCAATAGATTACGCAAACATCACCAGCAAAAGAGGCTGGGGATCCAAGTTTTATAATACTGTGAAAGGAGGAAATAAACCTTCCTCTGTACGAAAACTGTTTTGTTAATCTCGGTTACTCAGATTGTTTTTATATAGTTTACAACACCATATAGTTTATTTGTCATATTTAAATCCTTCCTTCCTTCCAGGGAGCTTAAGGCAATATGTGAATTTCCCTTGTGCATTTCTGTCGCCATAACAACTCTGAGTCATAGATCCAAATGAAAGATAGAGGCTGGCTCAAAGCCACCAAGTGAGCTAGGCATCTGAGTGAAGATTTGAATGCTATTCAGTCCTAGTCCTAGTTATCTGATGTTCTGAGGTAACAGCACAATAGCTCTCACAATGCCTGAAGAATAAATTGGCCAGCTGTTACATCTTTTATATGCTACTAAAATTCTCTTCATTACTGTTAAGTAGGCAAGAGTGCAAAAGTGCTCCTGGGGGCTGGATGGGGGGCAAAAATGGCAATTTTTGCTCGTTTTTGCCCTCCCCAGCCCTCAGGAGCACTTTGCAAGCCTCCCAAACCCTCTGCACGTCCATTTTTGCAAAGGGGGCAGGGTTTCGGTACGCCAAAAATGCTGTATTCCGTGTCTAAAATGCACCCCGATTTTCGCCCTCTTTTTTGAGGGAAAAAGGTGCGTCTTATACTCTGAAAAATACAGTAATAAATGCTTTGAGACATCTCAGGGAGACAGTAGAGAATAAATTCATATATGTGGGAATATATCTGTTCAGAGTATTTGTCTACTTAGCACAAACTGTCAATAACAGTTTTCTAATTAAAAGCTGCTTAAAAAGATAACCTGAGATCTTCCTAGCCAGTTATATTAGGAAGTAGAATGTCTATGAAGATTTTCAATCATCCAGGTCATGATTTGAAAAGCACCTTTAGGAACAGCTATGATGTCTCCCCAGATCTACAATATGTTATATAAAGTTTTCATATGAGTAGGAAAGATGATTTGAAATCAAACTACTGCAGAAAGCAATAAATGACTCTCTTGTCTAGCCATCCATCCATCATCTATCCATCCATCTTGTGGCTTGATTAGCACAGGTGTTAGAAGATGCACTCAAGGAAAATTCACCACTGAGATATGGCAGAAAATGCAATGTAATGTTTATTACTATTGGTTCCTAAGGGTCATTTAATAGTTGTTCTACATAGAACAAAAGGAATTTATACAGTAATTTCATTGTTGCATTTCACTCTCATTAATAGTCCTCAAACCTGTGAATGTAGGTCTATCTATAAAGAAAATGGTGCTAGATTTCTGGAAGCACAGAGAGGACCTGCCCCACTGAATATCGAGGGGGGCTGTGTGGAGAGGGTTTCCTCTTTTAAATTCTTGGGAGTGTTTATTAGTCAAGATCTCACCTGGAAAAACAACACGTCCCTGGTTATTGGAAAGGCCCAACAGAGACTTCATTTCCTTAGAGTCCTGTGAAAAAAATCAGGTGGAACAATGGATGATGACCTCTTTCTATGGTCCATAATAGAAAGTGTCCTCACATATTGCATTATAGTATGGTACACTGGTTTAAATGCTATGGACAGGAAGAGAGTGATCAATTCGGCACAAGAAACCATTGGTTGCCCTCTAACACCACTGGATGACATCGCCAGGTCTCCCTGCTTTAGCAGATTAAAGAAGATTTTGGTTTTTTTTTTGTTTATTATTTATAGGCCGCCCTTTTCCCTGAGGGGACTCAGGGCGGCTTACAATTTGTGGGGAGGGGAATACAAGACAAGACATGAGACAATACATAAGTAAAAATAGAACACAACATTCATTCATCATTCGGGTGGGGACGGATTAGAATCTTTATCCCCAGGCCTGACGGGATAGCCAGGCCTTGAGGGCTGTGCAGAAGGTCTGGACGGTGGTGAGGGTGCGAATCTCCACGGGGAGATCGTTCCAAAGGGTCGGAGCTACTACTGAAAAGGCTCTCCTCCGCGTAGTTGCCAGTCGACACTGACTGGCGGATGGAACTCGGAGGAGGCCTAATCTGTGTGATCTAATAGGTCGTAGGGAGGTAATTGGCAGGAGGCGGTCTCTCAAGTACTCAGATCCACTACCATGGAGGGCTTTATGGGTGGTAAGTAGCACCTTGAAGCGCACCCGGAGATCAACAGGTAGCCAGCGCAGCTCGCGGAGGATAGGTGTTATGTGGGCGAACCGCGGTGCGCCCACAATCACTCGCGCGGCCGCATTCTGGACTAGCTGAAGTCGCCGGATGCTCTTCAAGGGCAGTCCCATGTAGAGCACGTTGCAGTATTCCAGCCTAGAGGTCACAAGGGCCCGATACTCGAGATGATTCACACCCTGGTCAGTGTCTCTTTGCACTTCTACCATCAGGCAGAAGACATCAAAGCATAAGCAGCCAAACAAATAGTTTCTATCCTTGAGCTGTCAGACTCTTAAACACAACCACAATCACTCCACGCACAAGCGGAAATATATGACTAATTTTTCTTTTTCCTAATTACTTGCATAGGGATTATTCTTTATACTATTTATGTTGTTTGTATTTGTTGTCATGGATTGTACCAGTGAGGCTAAAATCAATTTCGTTGTATATATAATGTACAATGACAATAAAGGCTATACTATCTGCTACTCTGCTACTTTGAGCATGGTATTCTTCGGAAGGCTGGCAATCCATACATTAATATTTTTGAAAAACAGGGCAGACGTTTTAATAAAATTTTAAGAAAATAGAAATAGAAATGTTTATACATTAAAAAAATATTTTATTCAAACTAATTTCATTTTTTCTATCCCAGAAAGTTAATAAAATTCAGTGCAGTTATCAATGATGCAACCACATTCTTTTAAATCTGAAGCCTGACAAACTAAAATATCACTAAAAGAAGGAAAGCACCTTGACATGTTATTTATTTAGACATTTATAAGGCCACCCAACTCTTCCTCAGCTACATTTCGATAGAGTTAAATTCAAAATGCAGTTGTCGTGCTTTAAAAAAAAATATTGCTACCATTATTCAAGGATCTTCCAGAACATAGTTTTACTCAGTTGGTGTGCTTTAACTGGCAATACCAGCTCTGTCTTGGAAACTGCAGTGGTTACATGCAGCATTGTGAGGATGTCAGACTGAAAGTTTGAAAGAATGCACTTATCGTATATTCCAGTAGATGCCTTTTGAATTCTAATTTTCCAGTAGTTTTTCTTCAGTCATGAGACCATACAGAGTGACTGTTTATTTTTTCCCCCTGGGAGGGAACTTGGACTTATATTATCTGAAATAGAAAATATACAAATAAGGTTTATAAAAATAGACATACATATATTTAAAAAAGAAAACACTGATATTTTGCTATCCTAAATCATATAGGCAAGATTCTGACAACCCCTTTCGTTTCTTGCTGGACATCCTGGGTATGCTAGCTGAACAAACCTAGGAAAGACAGCAGCAGCCCACCCACATTAGTTCCACCTAAGATCACCCCCAGGCTGTTCCTTTCCTCTAGAACTGTTGCCCCAGCAACTGTGATGCTTGCTTATTGCTGCCAACAATTTTGCCTAATTATTCCCTACAAGTAAGTCACAGGCATTGGTGCTGGGAAAGGCCCCCAACTGAGCAAGCAGGAAGAGAGAGAGAGCCTGAGCCACATATTCAGCAAGCTGTTCATGTGACACTAATGCCACAACTGCTGCATTGCAGCACTTCCTTGAAAAGCCTAAAGACAGATTTGTTTATTTCTTTACAATGTAGATTTGTAAGGCTGCTTAACTCGACACCGACTCTGGGAACTGTATAAGTAAAACCATCATTTCTGCAACCAAAACTAAAACCATATGAACACAACATGAAGAACAAATACGTATGCACCATAAAAATGTCATCATATGATCTGGGTGGACAGAGCCTAACCTATCCCTGACTTGAGGAAAAAGGCAAGTTTACAAGGCTTATTTTAAAGACTTCCACAGGTCATTTAAACAATGGTCCAGTCAGGGCAGTTTGAACATATGGGGGAGGCAGAGGATAGGTGCTGCAACAGAGAAGGCATACTTCATGGGTTCCATCAAGTGCAATGCTTAATGGATGGGATATGAAGGGCACAGCCTCTCTCAGATTTTATGGGAAAGGCAAAAATGATGTGAGTGAGGTGGTCACTGAGATAATCAGGCCCTATGCCATAAGGAGCGTTATAAGTTTTAACTAGCACCTTGAATTGTACCAGATATCCAGTGCAGCTTGTTAGATGCAAATGCTATATAGCCATACCAAAGTGCCACACAACTGCTTTTGCTGCTGCATTCTAGATACCTAGAGCTTTCAAGTGGTCTTCAAGGCCAGCCCTATGAAAAGCCCATTGCAGTAGTCCATACGCAAGATGACTGTGACAATAAAATATTTCCAGTCTAGGAAAGGTCACACCAGGTGAACCTATGTGAAGGCTCTCTCTACAGTTGTAGAGTGATACTGTAAGGTAACAGAGAACAGAGCTGTATGTAACATTCAAATTAGTCTATATTCTCAATATAGAATGGTGGTTTGCTATAACTACTTAAGATTAAATTGCCAGTCCAATAGGTTTTTTGTTTGTGTAAGGAGGAGTTTAATTTTCTTGGTCACTAAAGATAGCAAATTGGGCCAGCTCTTTTAATAACATTTTTTTTTTACATTTCAGAGGTGTCTTTGGGGGTTAACTAGGTAAATGCTAAAAACAAATTAATTTAAGATTAATTTCAGAAAGAGAAAAGTAGAGAAGAGACAGATGCTTACTGTTTTCCTTGTTTGCCATTTCATACTCTAAATACTAAATCTTAAATTATTCTGCATCCGGTCTGTGATTTATATTGTTACACACTAGTATATACAGTTACTTAAGTTTTTTTTTGGCTTATTGGAACTCCAGTGATGGGGAAGGATCATGTTTAAACAAGCAGAGTGGCTAAATCACTTCCCTGGGATGTCCACTTAAAAGGATTTGTTAATGGAGAATATCTTAGCTGAAGAGCTTTGCACAGCATCTGTCAGTTACAATAGAACACTGCTAATTTGATTATATTCAGATGTTTGCAATTTCAGCTTCCCTCATAATCTTGAACTAGCAGTACAATCCTCATCTTACTATCACAATTGTGACCAAAATTTCCATTGCTAAACAAGACAGTTGTTAAATGAGTTTTACCCCATTTAATGCCACAGTTGTTAAAGTGAATCCTGGCAGTTGTTAACTTAGTAACATGGTTGTTAAGTGAGTCTGGTTTCCCCACTGATGTTGCTTGTCAGAAGGTTGCAGAAGGTGATCACATGACCATAGGACACTGCAACTGTCATAAATACATGCCAATTGCCAAGCATCTGAATTTTGATTATGTGACCATAGGGATGTTACCATAATAGTAAGTGTGAAAAACAGTCATAAGTCTCCTTTTCAGTACTGTTGTAACTTCAAACAGTCACTAAGTGAATGATCATAAGTCGAGGACTACCTGTAGACAAAATACTGTAGTACCTGTATAGTACCTGTATAGGTATTTTCATCTAAGATTCCAATTTAATTACTGGTCAAGCAACCTTGTGACCTCTAAAAGAAAGTCCTTGTCTTTGAGTATTGTAATCAAAGATGAATAAAAATATCTTGCTGTGTTAGTATTCAGTTGTTAGACTCCTACAATATTTTTAGCTATTCTGGGCAACTACCGTTGATCTTTAACTTTTATATCAACATATTTTGTTAATCACCAGTGCTATTATACAAACTTAGCCACTAGACAGCACCATTGAAAAAAAACTCAATGCCAGTTTATGGATTGCTCATTCAAGCTGACCACTGGTTACTTGGTGGACATATCCATATACTTTATCTGACAACAATATGAAAATAATTAGGAAAGCTAGGCAGACATCGGGACATAGGCCCTGTTATTCTGTAATTCTGTCACTAGGGGTTGCTACTTGCCCTCTGGTCAATTAAACAAAACACATTTACTTAAAAAACTGTGCACTTTGTGCTATAAAGATTTCTAATCAAACAAGGTAGACTGTCAGTCTCCAAAAGGGGCCTTAACAGCACCTGAAGTTTTAATAATATTTTCCATACAAGAATAAGCTGTGAAATGTAAAGAGAACTTTAACCCCTTGGCTGCTTTTTTATGATCTGAATCTGCTGTGTCCCATACATAGCATTGTAATTTTTATTATCAGAAAACGATTCTTCGCATTTCCATGAATTATATTTTGCAAAGTAGGCTATATAGATATGTTCACTACAGACTGATCAGATCTAATTTCGTATTTATTACAAAGTTGTATAGGCAAAAATCCCTCTTCAGAATGAAAAAAAATAGAATGTCACCAAGTACATTCATTCATATGAGACTGAAGACATTCATATCTTCAGTACCATATCTAAACTGAGTTGAGAATCTTAAACAAATATTTGCATTTACATTTTGGCTAAGGCAACTCTTATGTAAAATGTATGGTTTTATTGCTGCTGTAAAGGACTACAAGTCATAAACCCTTGTGAATGTATATTTTTAGTTCACCCTTGTAAAATTAACAACTCATTGTTAAGAAGGAAAAAGAAATATTTAATGAAGGATAATATATCCATGGCTAAGTCATGATAATTTTAACTATTGCCTTCCATGGTGGAGACAGATGTCTCTGAATATTAATAATTAAAATATAGCAGCAGAATGTGCTCATAGTTTGCTGAAGGAGTACTACAGCTATGAGATTAGCTAAATTGCTTCTTTTGTAACTCTAGAATTTAAATGTTGTGAGGGGTTCCATAGGTCACTTCAAAGATTTTTTGCAAAAGCTAATATATTACTAGCTAGATATTACAGGTAGCTCATTTGTGGTTTCATTGCTTTTTGTTTTCTCCCAAGTCCCTCGCACAAACTCCTTGGCAGTGAGGAAGGAAATTATCTCATTTGTATTAGATTGTGCAAAACTAAAAAGACAAATGGGATCTTTTCCAGTATTATTTTTATCTTCCCCAAGCCATTATACAAACAAATATACATATACTCTACATATAGAACAACAAGGGGAATGGTTTTCTGTGGAGTCTATTCATCATAGGATAAAATGGATGAGAGTTACAGTCTCCACAGGGGTGAACCTGCCGTGATTTATCTTGTTTATCTTGTTAATCCCATGTAACCTTTTACCATTAATAATGGATAAAGAAGCCAAAATTACCTTATGCACACTTTGGAGTGTAAAAAAGCAGAAAACTTAAATAAGAGAAAATGAATCTATTTCAAATTCAGCTGCAGTACCTCAAGGCACTTCCTGAATGTCAATAACTCCAAAATCTGCATCAGCAATTCTAACTGAAGTTCTTTACAACAGTTTAAGAACATATACTATATACTACATGATTCCCTATTCACAGAACTCTAGATCAGGGGTGTCAAACTCGATTTCATTGGAGGCCACATCAGGTTGTGTTTGACCTCAGGGGAATGGGGTAGGTTTGGCCAGCTTGATGTCACTCATGTTGGGGCACCTGTGGTGGCCCAAGCACTCTGCCACAAAAAACAGAGCTCGGGAGGGCTGCGCAAGGCCCTTTTGAGCTCTGTTTTTGCTGGCAGAAGCACTGCAGGCCGGTCCTTCACTGTTTCCAGGGTAGCCCCGCAGGCCAGATCTAAGCACCCCGCGAGCTGGATGCAGGTCGCGGGCCTTGAGTTTGACACCCCTGCTCTAGATGACAATCTATTTCCTTCTTAAAACCAAAAGGATGGTTATTGTATTTAGCTTCTTCTCCTACTCACCTAAAAACAATGTTATTGAATGAGGTCACACATATGGTGCCAGGCTTACAGAATATACTTTCATATAGCCACCCTCTTCCCTTTGAATTCCTACTGTTCAGTAAGATAATTTTAGAAAAATAAAGAATAAAAGAGAGGGAGAAAGGAAGGAAATTGCATATCTTTTCAAAATGAAAGCCTGATTGTGTGACGTGCATTGACAGAAATAAAACAAGGGAGAATATTTTCCAGGAAAATTTACCTGAATTGTCTCCAGTACTATGAAAACTGGTGTTGCATTCCTTTGGTATCTTTACACCCATCAAGTCTTCAGCAGTCTCACTAGTAGCAGAATTGGCATCAACATTCAAAGGTGGAGGTCGCTTGGCCTTTCTGAAAAATCCACTGCTAAACTTCTTGCCTTGTTTGAAATTGACTTCCCTATCAGCCAATTCATCCTTCCTATGGTCACAGACAGACTCTTTGGATTTGGATTTGGATTTGAGGTCTAAGTGGAATCGGGAAAATAACTTTTGAGGTTCTGGTGTGCTCAAATTCTCAAGTGGAGGTTCTATATCTGGCAGCACCTGCTTGACTGTTATAAGGTCATTAAGAAAACTATCTAGTCGTTTACTTGATTCACTTTGGTCTTCTCTTCCTTCAAGTTTCTCTTGTGACTGGTCCCTCTGACGGCGCAACATTTCACCTGGAGTAATACCTATCACCAGTCCATATTTTGGGTTGATAACTTTCCGGGCTACAGTAGAGGAAGAAAAACCAAGGTTGCCAATACCATGACGGAAAGGACAGGGAATGTTCAACTCCTTGTAAAGATTGACCTCCTCTGAAATGGCATAGAGCTCACGGAATTCAGTGTCAAACATTTCAACGTGCTGTCCACTCAGGCACAAGAGAATATTTCTGTTTATGTGAGATGAGGCCCACGTGAAACTGTAAAACAGGGAAAATCTGTCAGACTTTTGCTGCCAGGGGGAAAAAACCTGCAATCAGAAATCACTATTTTCTAAAACTTTAACCTCTTGCTATTCAGAAATACATAACATTTTAATTGATTTAACCCAATCAAGTACTTAGGAAAAAACATAATTTTTTATTTCTTATCAAAAGAATCACAGGGAATATTTCCTAAGACTAGATGTATGGCATTCAAATTAGTGTATGTAACTTTGCTACCAGGAATAATCCATGAACCAAAAAGCCCCCCACCCACCCACCCACCCACTCCCAAATCCTGTTATAAGAAGGAAATGCAAAAATAGAATGCCTTTATGGTGTACTTTGCTTCCTTCTTCCCTGTTTCTTTGACACTCATTAAGTCCTTGTTCCTTACAAGGGGCTGTACTGAAGAAAGTTGATATTGAATATGATAACAGGAAGACAGGTATGGTGTCTTTACATTTCTGTTATTCTGTATTTTTCAGTAATTCATTTTTGCTGCATTTTTGTATCTTCTTGTGATGCCTGCTTGAGTTTTAGTTTTTGTTACTTTTAAACAGCTATTTAACAGTGATTTTAGATTTTTGTGATTTTTACTGTATGTCATCTTCTGTGCTTTTAACTGTAAGGCTGATAAAGATATACATCACAGATAATGCCCTAACCCAACAGTCTCCAAACTTTCCAGCTTGGCAGCCAGCTTGGGGTGTGAGTGGCAGGTGCACGCGCACACACAGCTCTGTTTGTGTGAGTGGCATGCACACTCTCCACTTGTGCGAATGGAACTTTGCACACGAGCGGAAGGTGCGTGCGCTCGTGCATGAAGCTCCACTCGCATTACTGGCAAGCACTTGCTCTTGCACAAGCGGAGGGCACTTGAGCAGAGTGCTTGTGCACACACACGAAGCTCTACTTGTACAAGTGCTCTCCGCTGGTGCAAGTGGAGCTTCACATGTGCGTCCTTACCTATCTCTCCTGGGGCCTGATTTTGATCAGGCTGCAGCCCAGTAATGAGCTGAGGCCCAGGGGTTGAGGACCTCTGCCCTAATCTTTTGCAATATTAGCTTTAGTATAATGCTAGGTGTGATAATAGGTTTTTATCTACAGCAGTGTTTCTTAACCTTGGCAACATTCTGCCTGTGTAATTCTAGGAATTGAAGTCCACATGTCTTAAAGTTGAAGGTTGAGAAACTGCTCTACATGGATTGACATTTTTTCAGGCAGCCAGCATCCCTGCTGATCTTGGCTACCTAGAAATTTAAAATCATGGCTAAGTTTTGTGAGATTTCAATGTACTGAGAATATTAAAATATTCTGAAATTTTACCACTTATTAATTCTTTAACGTTAACTTTTATTTAGTTCTTTTACATTTTTATTGATTTTTCAAAATTTAAAAGAAATGTTAAAACTGCCCATCTCCATAGAGGATCTCTAGATGGTGCACCAAGTAGTTTTAGAGCGAGGGAGGGATCTAGGGATGTTGAATTCACAAACTTGTTTTCTCCTCTAAAGTTTGGTTTTTGGGTTCAAATAATATCAACTTCCAAAATCTGAGATAATCAATGCTTTACAGCCTTCTGTAATAAACATTTGGCTGCAAATTTTCAATTATGTTTTGTAATCTGGGGCATGTTTAATATTGATTGCTGCTCTTCTAGATACTATCTATTTAGCCTTTTCCATTTATGTGAATGGATACATATACATATACATATACATATACATATACATATACATATACATATACATATACATATACATATATATATATATATATATATATATATATATATATAATTTTACTTGATTTTATGTGTTGTGGTTGATATATATCAAATGTACATAATAGGATTTTTTCTAGAAAAAATTGTGCTCAGTTTAACATATATAGAGAAATCTGATATGTAAACATATCTGTTTACTTTTCTCCTCATAAGAAAGCTGAATTATTGTTTATGATGAAATCTACAAATTTAGAAAAAAACAGTATATTAACATTTTGTGGGTTTTTTAAAATGTTGTCCTACATTTTTACATAGTGGAGTTTTTTTTTAATTAGGTTCAGTTTTTTAGAAGCAACGTCACCCGAAATATTTCAGTAGAATAGTAAAATGAATATTGCAAACATAACATCCTTCCAAGCACTAATAGCCTATAAGAAGCCCACAGTCAGAACTTAAGAACAGTACATATACATATGTATTTGCACCCTACAACTGTTCCTGGAAGAATTCTACTTTGGAAAATGGAAACAATATATAATTATCATAACTTACTGTTTAGCCTTCAATAGCTCTATCATAAAACAAACAAGCAGGCAAAAAGATTATGTCCATTCTGAAACTATTTGAGAGATGTCAGATAGAAGGACTCATAAAGTTGTGGACATAGGATACCCAATCCGGAATCCTACCAATGTTATTGGATTTGAACTCCAATCAGCATCAGCCAGAACGCCAATGATAAAAATAATAGTTGCAACCCAAAGCAATCTGGAGAATTCAGAAAGAGAGAGTAGGGTGGGATAGTACTGACAAAATATTATTTTGAGCCCCAGTAAATGGATAATTGTCTGATTTTAAATGCTAAATGTTTAGGGGGAAATGGAATATGCCATGTTTCGAACGTTTCAACATAAATCTAGTTTTAAGCTCTGGTTTCCTGAAGGCAAGCCATGTATACCTATAAGATCCAGTGAGGACTTTTTCACCATCTACCATTAAGAAACGACTGGCCAAATTGCCTTGGATCTTCCCTGATGGCATGTAGAACCCGACTCCAGTCACACAACGTACACGAATGTTCTGATAAAAAGAAAAGACACATTAAATAATGCACAAAGGGAGGTTAATGTCTAAGAGAAGGGCTCCTCTTTACAGTTAGTCCTCGACTTATGACCACAATTGAGCACAAATTTTCTGTTGCTAAGTGAGTTTTGTCCCATTTTATGATCCTGCTTTCTTGCCATGATTGTTAAGGGAATCACTCCACATAAACATTGGAATGCTGCAATGGTTGCAAGTGAAAAATGATCATACATCACTTTTTTCAGTGCTGTTATAACTTTTGCAAAAAAGGGGATGCACAGCCTTTAGGAGGCTTATAAAGTGCGCCTGGAGGCTTGGGGGGGGGGCAGAAATTAGCAAAAAAGGGCCTGTTTTTCACTCATTTCTGCCCTCTCTAACCCTCAGGAGCACTCTGAAAGCCTCCTAAAGGCTATCCACAACCATTTTGGTAAAGGGGGCAGGGTTTCAGGAGGCAAAAGATGCTGTATTCAGTGTATAAGACACACCCAGAGTTTCAGCCTCTTTTTTGAGGGAAAAAGGTACGCCTTATACTCCAAAAAATACGGTAACTATGATTTGGTAAGATGATTGAGAATAGTGGCTTCTCAACTGCAGGGAGTACTGGAGAAACTAAATTATTTTACCCATCTGAAACTGACTCAAGGATGGGCACAGGGGGAGAATGTCATGCCAGTCTAATGGATGGGCTGGGATCTGACAGAGTCAGACAGTCACTCTTAGCTCTGATTCATCTTTCAGCTATAATAATTCCACAAGGTAGGTTTGATAACTGGAGTCATAGTTTCTAAGTGTTTCCCTTCCTCTCTCTCAGGTACATTTCAGATAGTATCAAAAACTATTCTTCGTCAAAACAGGAGCTATTATATGGTGTCCCTGAGGGTTCCATTCTGTTTGCAGTGTCTTTCAATATCTACATAGAACCAGATGATCAGGAGATTTGAAGCCAAGGGCTATCAATATGCTGCTGCCTCTATGTCTTTTTTTCTGTGATATCTTCAGGAAACAGTAAAGCTTCCCTGAATATCTAAAGCACTCAGTAAATGAGGGAGAATAATCTGAAACTGAATCCAGCTGAAATAAGGATGTGAAGAGCAATTAGGCAGAAAAGTACTACATTTCCTTGTCCTGAATAAATGCCAACCTCTCATAGAAAGCAGGTTTACAATTTCAGGTATTTCTAGACCTGAATTCCTCTGTTTGGTTTCCCAGATCGAGGCAAAGGCCCAAAGTACCTTTCAACAGTTATAATTTATATGCCAATGACACCCTTTTCTGGAAGATAATGATCCTAAACCTGTGGTGCAGGCAACTACTCTCCAGGTTTAAGTGTGGTAATATATTCTACATGGGGCTGAGTTGTTCAGTTGATAGAAAACTCAGTAGTCAAGTTGGTTTTGACAAAAAAATCAACTAGAGCATATTATGCCTGTGCTTAAAGCATCACAGTGGCTAGCGGTTCATTTCTGAACAAAATCAAAAGTAGTTGATGCTATCTTCAAATAAAATTTATTGGCTGCCCATCTTATCATAGGGTAACTCTGGATGGCTTAGAGTTACATATTCAGTTAAAACATAAAAAAAGTTAAAATCAGAACACATGGGGAGGGGGGGCTGAATGAGAGGACGTGGGATCTGTTATTATTCAATCAACCACCTCCATTGTACTGTTCCCCCACTAGTACTCCAAGCCACATCTTTAGACCTTTACAAAAGATAGGAGGGTTGAGCCAAACTCACAAGGGCAAGATGTTCCTGAGGGCAGGAGCAACAGCAGAGAAGGCCTTCCTGCTGGACCCTGTCAGCTGAAATAATTGGGCTGATGAATCCACAGCATGCCTCCCCTGCAGGCGTGAGTGAGAAGGCCAATCCCAGTGGGGTGAGATGGTCCCTCAAGCAACCTAGACTCATGCCATGAAGGTAATCACCAATAACTTCAATTGTATCTTAAAGCAGACTGGTAACCAATGCAGGTTGTGGAGCACTGGTGTTACAGGGGGCCCAAAATTGCCCAGTGTGTTTGAGAGAATGCATCGTTCTGTAGCAAACTATAGCTACATGTGGGAGGTTTTTATTTAACTGCTCATGCCAGTCTCTACTAAGAACTGTGATTACATTTCAGAGCTAGTCTGAATCTGTAGAGTAAGACTGACTGGGTGAGCATCTCAGGATCAAGATTGCCTTGTTTCTAAAGAAGATTTACAACATTTGGGGAATCTGTTTGCAAAATATCCCCCTTTCCCCCACAAAATGAACTTTGTAGCTGCTTTGAGGTTGAGGATGCATGAAGCCAAGCATTCATATTGAAAATGTCCGGTGTCTTAAATTGTGCAGAACTTGTGCATAACTTTTCTCAAATAGAATAGAATTGTGGTGTCTTTCTTACTTATTTTTTCCCCAGAAATTATCATTTATATAGTAGATCTGGATTAATTCTGATCAATTAATTCACCTCATATTTCATCTGCTAGTCCCTGTCAATGAAATGGGGGGTGGGGGGAGACATACCATGAGGCACTAGCCTGACATTCCAGACCTTTCCCCACTCCCATACTGTGTGGTAGTGGGAAAAGTGCACCCGGTGTTCCACTACAGTTTACGTAAATCAGTGGTTGGGTCAGAGCTGAGGCCAGTAGCAAGGATAGCTCCAGGTCCAATCGTAGTAGAAGGGGAGAAGCATTACAAGGTAAAGAGGATCTTGGATTCCAGGCTGTAGAAGGGAAGACTCCAATACCTAGTCCAGTGGAAAGGGATATTCATGTCAGAAGCTAGATGGGTAAAAGCACAGGTTATGAAGGCAGATCGATTGATCAGGAAGTTTCATGAGAAGTACCCCCCGAAACCAAAGGACCTTCCTAGGAATAGAGGTGACCCTGGCTTTCATTAATGTGCGTGTGTGCGTGCTTGAGGTTTTCCAGGTGCTTCTCACTTTCTAGGGGGATCTTACTGTCAACTCTGAAACAAATCCGGCCTGCTGCAGCCATCTTTCCATTTTTTGGCTTGCCACACAGTATGGGAGAGAAGCTGTGAAAGGAAAGATGACTGCGACAGGCCTGATCTGTTTTGAAGTTGACACTATTTTCAGTCAGCCCATATCCTGAACTAAAAGTTGGGAATCAGCCGCATAGTCTTGTATTGCTTATTCTGTCAGAAGCAATGGATGGCAATCACTTTTTTGACTGGGTAATAAAAGATAGTCTTTGGTGCGCCAAGGGAGACCTAGTGATTCAATGTTGTATGTTCTACATCAAAAGGTGGGATTGCTCCTTTTACAATTTCTTCCATTTTTGATTGATTAAGTGCCATCAAGTTGTTGCCAATTCCTAGCAATCAAAAAAGACTTTCTCCATTATGATCTTCCTTTACCTGGTTTTTCAGTACACTTATTTCTACTGTAACTGAGACCATCCACTTTGCTGCTGGTCATCTTGTTCTCTTTCCTTTTACCTTTCCTTTCACCTCGAGAGAAGCATTAGAGGCTTCTCTGCGGAATTACAACTGTGTATACCGTAATTTGATTTTTTTTAAATTAATGGTCATTTGTGGCTCTAGTGGTAACTCTATGATGATGTGTTCAATGATCCATTTGTTTTCTGGATTGCCTACAGTATTCTCAGGAATCTTCTGCATCATTAATTATACGCTCTATTTGGGATTTCCATTGGCTTGGCCAGTGGAAACCCCCAGGTCTAAGATCACTGGGATTAATTATCATAAGAAAACAGCCTATTCCATTACTAGAACAAAAGACAGGTGTTGATTTGCTTTCTTACAATAAAGTGGCTTCATGCCAGGAAAGAAAGCAAGACAGATGAAAGAAAAGAGGCACAGAAGGTAACCCTTACTTTCTTTCTCTATAAATAGAGCTTACTTTTGAGACACTTGAAGTATCTTGAATTCCTCATAGTATGAGGAATGAGGAATTCTTTTTTCTGACTTCATTAGCTTTTCTACAACAAATCTACTTATCAGACATCTTTATGTCCTTGAACATATTACACTTGTTTCCAATGTCATTTGTTATAGAGATCTGACAGGTGTGTTGTTTATTTTGAACAAGGAAAGTATTAAATTTGCTTTAAATCTAATACATATGAGGCAGGTTCGCAATACTGAAGAGCAGCTTTGGCTGCCGCTGCTCCAGTAATGGTTTCCATTATTAGGTCAGGGTGGGGCCTAGAACCGTGCTAGATCAGGAGTGTCAAACTGGCGGCCTGTGGGCCTGATGCGTCACACCCACCCCAGCTTCGCGAATGGGGGAAATGTCACAAAATGTCTCGTGAAGGCAACGTGACATGGTGAGTTTGACACCCGTGTGCTAGATTGTGTTTTTTTTGTTTGGCTAACTGGTTCATTGTCTGAAATGACCAATCCATCTGGATCATTATTGGTTTGGTTACTGGCAACTTGAGAATTTGGAGAGATGTCAGGAGTTGCAAGAGAATCTATAACTACAGTATATCCTTGGTGTACTAGAGCAAGTTCTTCTCCTGTAATGATGGCAGTAACACCAGATCTAGGCAGGGTTGGAAATCTTGGTTTTCTAGAGTAGTGTTTCTCAGCTCTGGAAATTCTAAATTCTAAAAATGTGTGGACTTCAGATCCCAGAATTCCTCAACCCCTTCTTAGAGTTGCCAAGATTGAGAAACACTGCTCTAAACTCTGACCACTTACTCAGGAACTGGTTTCTCAACAGAAAGTTCGTAGATATGACTCAGCAAAGTTAATTACTTTATTGCATACTATTATAAAACACATATATTATAAACATTGCATGTATTGTATTTCTATTTGTATTTGGTTTATTTGTATGCCGCCCTTCTCCAGGAGGGACTCAGGGCGGCGAACAACTCAAAGGGGAAAGGGAACATAAACAACAGTACAAATAATTAAAATACACGAAAATCACACAGCCATACCAGTCGAGAGGGGAGGGGAACTCATCAACCCCAGGCCTGCCGGCACAGCCAGGTTTTGACGGCTTTCTGGAAGGCCTGGAGAGAGGTGAGGGTCCGGATCTCCGCGGGGAGTTCATTCCAAAGGGCCGGAGCTGCTACAGAGAAGGCCCTCCCCCGGGTAGTAGCCAGATGGCATTGGCTGGTGGACGGAACCCGGAGGAGGCCGACCCTGTGAGATCTGACGGGTCTTTGGGAGGTAATTGGCAGCAGGCGGTCTCTCAAGTACCCAGGTCCAATACCATGAAGGGCTTTATAAGTTACGACTAGCACTTTGAAGCGTATCCGGAGACCGATCGGTAGCCAGTGCAGCTCGCGGAGGATAGGTGTAACATGGGTGTACCGAGGTGCACTCACAATCGCTCGCGCGGCTGCATTCTGGACGAGTTGAAGTCTCCAAATACTCTTCAAAGGCTGCCCCATGTAGAGCGCATTGCAGTAGTCCAGTCTTGAGGTCACGAGGGCGTGAGTGACTGTTGCGAGTGCCTCCCGGTTCAGGTAGGGGCGCAACTGGTGCACCAGACGAACCTGGGCAAATGTCCCCCTGGTCACAGCCGACAGGTGATGTTCTAAAGTCAGCTGTGGATCCAGGAGGACTCCCAAGTTGCGTGCCCTGTCTGAGGGGGCGTAAATTTTCACCCCCCAGCCTGAGTGATGGAATACTGACCAAATTCTTGGGAGGAAAACACAACAGCCACTCGATCTTGTCTGGATTGAGTACAAGCTTGTTAACCCCCATCCAGACCCGGCAGCCTCCAGGCACTGGCACATCATGTCAACCGCCTCACTGAGTTGGCACGGGGCGGACAGATACAGCTGAGTATTGTCCGCATATTGATGGTATTTGATCCCGTGCCGTCGAATGATCTCACCCAGTGGCTTCATGTAGATATTAAACAGAAGGGGGGATAGGACCGAACCCTGAGGAACCCTATATTTCAGGGGCCTAGGGGTCGACCTCTCTCCCCCAACTAACACCGACTGCGACCTGTCCGAGAGGTAGGAGGAGAACCACCGAAAAACGGTGCCACCCACTCCCACATCTCGTAACCGTTGCAGAAGGATACCATGGTCGATGGTATCGAAGGCCGCTGAGAGGTCAAGGAGCACCAGGATGGAGGAATGACCTCCATCCCTGGCTCTCCAGAGATCATCGGTCAGTGCGACCAAAGCGGTTTCCGTGCTGTAGCCAGGCCTGAATCCAGACTGAAAGGCGTCCAGATAATCGGCTTCATCCAAGGACCGTCGGAGTTGAGAGGCTACCACTTTCTCAACAACCTTCCCAATGAAGGGAAGGTTGGAGACTGGACGGTAGTTGTTCAAACTAGCTGGGTCCAACGATGGCTTCTTCAGGAGGGGTCCCACCACCGCTATCTTCAATGCCGGTGAGAAGAAGCCCTCCCGAAGAGAAGCATCCACCATCGCCTGGACCCAGCTCCGCGTCACCTCCTTGCTGTTCGCGACCAGCCAGGAGGGGCACGGGTTCAGTACACACGTGGCAGCACTCACCGCTCCCATGGCCTTGTCCACTTCATCAGGAGCAACAGGTTGAAAGTCAGTCCAGAGGTGGTGTTCAAGACCTTCCCCCGGTACCCCGGCTGGCTCTGCGCAATTGGAGTCCAGGTCCATCCGAAGCCGAGCAACTTTGTCCGCGAGGAACTGGACATATTCCTCTGCTCTACCTTGTAAAGGGTTATCCGCAACTCTCGTATTTAGGAGGGAGCGGGTCACCCTAAACAAGGCGGCAGGGCGAGACTCAGCGGACGCTATCAGAGCGGCAATGTGATTGTTCTTAGCTGTCTGTATTGCCGATAGATATGCTCCGATGCAGGTTTTCAGAAGTGCTCGGTCTGACTCGGATTTACTGGCCCTCCAGCGGCGCTCTAAGCGTCTCTTTTTGCGCTTCATCTCCCGGAGGTCCTCGGTAAACCAAGGAGCCCTCCTGGATCCACTGCTGCGGATCGGCCGTAAAGGCACAATTCTGTGGAGAGCCTCAGATGCTACCGAGTTCCAAGTAGCAACTAAGGTCTCCACCGAACTGCGGATGAGAGTATCAGGCATAACGCCAAGCGTCGTCTGGAAACCCTGAGGATCCATAAGACGCCTGGGGTGGAACCACCTAATCGGTTCCTCCTCCCTACAGCGGGGGGTTGGTCTCCGAAAGTCAAGTCTCAGTAGGAAGTGGTCTGACCATGACAGGGGCAAGATCTCACTACCCCTCAAATCAAGATCACAACTCCACTGCTCCGAGAGAAATACGAGGTCGAGTGTGTGACCCGCTGAGTGAATTGGACCCTGGATTACTTGGGTCAAGCCCATGGCTGTCATGGAAGCCATGAACTCCTGTGCTCCATCAGAGTGTTCGCCGAGCGAAGGCAAGTTGAAGTCCCCCAGTATCATAAGTCTGGGGAACTCAACCGCCAGCTCGGCTACTGACTCGAGGAGCAAGGGGAGGGCTGTTGTCACGCTGTTGGGAGGCAGGTACATCAACAACAAGCCCACTTGACCCGCAAGGTCCAACTTCACCAGCAAGGACTCACACCCGACAAGCTCCGGAGCAGGGATCCTACGAGGAACTAAAGACTGTCGGATAACAATGGCCACTCCTCCGCCCCTTCCCTGGGGTCGCGGTTGATGAAGCACCTGAAAATCCTCTGGGCACATTTCTGTGAGGGGGACTCCTCCCTCCGGGCCCAGCCAGGTTTCAGTAATACATGCCAGATCTGCCCCCTCGTCTGTAATTAGGTCCTGGACGAGGGGAGCCTTATGAACCACAGATCTGGCATTTAGCAACAGCAACCTGAGACCAGGGTTCTGATTACTCACACCATCTGGCCTTGGAGTGGAACTCACAGGGCTGGAAGGGGGGATCCCTTGAATATAGGGAACCCTCCTTCCCCGGTAATGGCTTGCCCTGAAGTTCCCACCATATGTGCCCCTCCCCATTATGACCCCAATGTTCCGGCCCACTCCCGCATCTGTGGTCCCTTCACCCTCTCCCCCAGCTACCGGGTTCATCAGCAGGCCCTTCGACACACACAACCAAGGGCTGGGACCAGGCCCGGGGCCCCCTAGCACTTCTGCCAAAGCACTCAGTGCAGGAGGTCCCAGCTAAACTCCCGGCCCACCAAACACACCCATGCATACAACCGGTCAATCCCCACAATACAAGTTAAAAACAAAAACAGCAATATTATAATAAAAGTGGGACATTCAGTCAATCACAGTCATACCATACACTCCCCATACATACATGTTGCAGTCAAATATATGGTTCTGTGCTCTAGGATTTAAAGTCTAGCTTTCTTCCTCCCATCTTCCTGGAAGAAGAGATTTTGTTCTTCTTTTAGGCCATAGGAAGCCTTAAGTATTTTGACCTGGGGTTCTCTGCCTAAGAAAGGCAGTGGAGGTAAGAAAAGAGCTACCAAGGTTCTTATTTCTCTCCAAGTCTCATGGTGATTTGATAAAAAGTAGATAAAATATATTCCAGGTACATAATTATTTGTGACTACGATGGCACTATGTTCTGCTGTATTTATAGAAAAAAATGCTGGGAATTAGTAAAAGATATTCTCATACTGTCCCATTCTAAAAATCTAGTAGATCATATTATTTTGTTGCTTTGTGAAAACAAGCTACAATCCTACGATTGTGAGATCCTCAAATTCCTATGAATTCTAACAATTCTATGTTACATCAGGATTAAAATTCAATTTAATCATTGTCATCTATTACAAAACTGCCTACAAGATGGTTTACAATTTCCATCCCTTTCTGAATTCAAGTAGGTTTGCTCACACAGGGACCAGCTATCCATCACTTCTACCCAAAATTTTCCTTCTGAATAAAATCTTTAACTTAATATATCATAAATTAAACCTGTGTCCTTTTAGCAAATTATAGGATTTTGCAGCATAAAATTCTATGAATTATTGGAGACTGGGCAAGATGAATCAGAAACTTAGAAAGAGTGATTTATGATCAAACAGATTATTTCAGAAGGTTTATGCAATTTCTTTCAAACTCTCCTGAGACAAGATGCTTTAAGACTTTCTGACTATCATCAATGGTTTTTTTTGGGGACTTTTGCATGGGCAATATTTTTTCTGTCTGATGAAACATGATAAAAAAGCAAACTGATTAAGTATTACTTAACTGTAGAAACTTTCTTGACTTGTACCATATATGAAATGCTGTTAACATGAAAGCTGATACAACTGATACTTGAAAGTTATATCAAATGTTGACATGAAAGAACAATTTGGATGCTTACAAATCCCACTGACATTTTAAAAATGTATTTAATTTTCTTTTTATTTAACTTAGGGGAAAAACTGATGATTTTTGCAATTAAAATCACAGCTAATCTTTCATTAACAGTAATCAGCTGTGAATTCCCACAAACCAATAAAACAGTGTCCTGAACTTTGTTCTGAAATTTGAAATAACTTTGATTTCAAAAAAATTAATATTTTCCCTCTATATTTGCTTTCACCTTGTGGTTCACCTATAAATACATTACATACTGAAATATTATAGTTCACATCACTATCACCATCACAATTTTCTTTTTCTTTTAGTAAACTTTTTAGGAAAAAGATAAGAGAAAAAAAATAAAGAGAAAAGAGATGGCAAAAGGAAGAAATGTGAAAGTCAAAGTGAGATTTTTTTTTAAAAAAAGGTACTAACTACATAAAAGATTTGGTTGAATTGTGATTTTAAAAATTAGTTGTAGTCTGTTGTATTTATCTGTATTAAACTATCATATTTGGTAATCATGCCATCTACAAAATTTTATGGAAGATTCAAACCCTCTGTCAAGGACATGGTTCTTGAATCTGTCCTAGATAAACATGAACAATATGTTGCAGTATTAATCAGTTATGAATTATATTAATTATTGCACAGTAAATATACCCTTACCCTGATATGGAAATCATTTAGGTCCATGCATTTGCACATCTCCAGGAAGAGTATGGAGCCCTCTTCATCTAAGATCATATAGACTGGGATCCGACGTTTGAATGCTGCATCTACTATATCTCGGAAGATGTCCCTGTCAGTGAACTGATCCATGACTATTGCAATTATCTGAACATGCACAAGAAGAAAACACATATTTACTTTAAAAAGTAATGTTGAAAAAGGTACTGATGTAGGCATATCATATCATATATACCCACACTCCGTGAATGAGAAACAAATGTTTTAACTTATTCAAGAACCCATCACTTCATAGCGTAAGTCTTCCTGCCTGAAAAATCAGTTTATTCTTGTTAAGAATGTTCATCCTGGGGCTTGCATGGATTGTCCTGTGTTAAATACTATCTAAAGAACACCTAAATAATAATCATATTTGTTTAAAAAAATTACTGCATATATTTTAAAAATAGTCATTTTGGCTCTTATTTGGCCTCAGATAAAACGGTACAGGTTAGTTAATAATGGTAGAGCACATGTTTTGTATGCAGAAGATGGCAGGTTCAGTCTTTAGTATCGTGATTCTAAATCTTAGCAATTATTAGATAGCAATAGCAATAGCAGTAGACTTATATACCGCTTCATAGGCCTTTCAGGCCTCTCTAAGCGGTTTACAGAGAGTCAGCATATTGCCCCCAACAATCTGGGTCCTCATTTTACCCACCTCGGAAGGATGGAAGGCTGAGTCAACCCTGAGCCAGTGAGATTTGAACCGCTGAACTGCTGATCTAGCAGTAGCCTGCAGTGCTGCATTTAACCACTGCGCCACCTTGGCTGGACTTCACCTCCCAGATCTCCCCCCCCCCCATAGTTGAATACTGATTAATACATTACTACAATATTGGTTTCCCACCCCTTGTGAAACAGGCCCAGAAAAAAAATGTAAACTACAAAACTATAGGAAATCTGGAAATCTTCCTCATAACATACATAGCTTTTCACCAGTCCTGCAAGAAATCAACTTCATTTTCAAAAGGTTAACATTTGTTAAATATTTCTCAATAGAGATATGATGTGAAATATAAGCAGTTGTGAAATAAAAAATAACTTAATAAAAGTGACATGTTTTTAAGTTAGACAGTTATCTAAGTTCTATTTTCTAGGGAAGCTCCTTCCTTGACCTGTTGAATGGTAGGATTAGCTTTTATTACTTTTTATTTTTATCCCGTCTTCATTATTTATACAAAAAACTCCAGGTGGTGAATGTATTCGACACACCTTTCTCCTCTTATTTTCCTTACAACAATAAAAACTTGATATGGGTTGAGCTAAGAAAGCATTGAGTACCCAAAGTCACCCAGCCAGCTTTCAAGACTGAAACAGGATTTGAACTCAGGATCTTGTGTTTTTTAGCCTAGAACCTTAACCACTGGAGCCAAAAGCCTGGCTCTTTGTGTCTTAGAATTTTAACTAACACTTGCCATTAGATTATAATAATAAAGGCAATGGGTTTTTTAGGCAGAGAATGTAACATTCTTCATTTTCTCTTTCTTTCAATATATACCGATAATAGACATTTGGCTTACTTTTGAATTTTGGTTATGATTCTACCTAGAAGTGGCTTAAGAGGTTGAGGAATAAACAGCCCAAGGATTTCATTATTAAGACATCTGATGATGACTCACTTCAGACACTGTTGGGTGAATTTCCTATTATTTGAGTCAGCACAAAATTAACAATAGCATATTAACACATATAAACTAAGAACTCAACGATTGAAATATAAACTGTTGTTTATGGTTATGCTACCTCTTAAAAACATATTAAAATGTCTAGGTAACAACATTGTCTTAGCACTATGAAGAAGAAAGAGGCAATTGTAATAACCAAGTCAATTCACTGTTTGTTACAGGAATCCAAATTAAAGCATCCTTGTCAGAAGGCTATCCAGTCTTTAATTCAATGTAGTCAACAAAGACATTCTCATTATTTTCCTCAGTAATTAACTCCACTATCAATCGGCTCTTATTGTTCAACCAAATTCCTTTCTCTAGTTTATTTGTTCCATAGTTCATTATTCTGTGTTTTGCATTCTCGGGTAATAAGGAAACAGATTTTGATGTTTTTCTTTCTGCCACACTTTTAGGTGTGGAATTTTTTTTCTTAGGTCTTTTCTCAAGGCTGAATATCCTGAACTTGGTTACCTCATTCAATCCTTAGGCTTTGTTTCCAGTTACACAATTGTTCTTGTTTCCTTTCTTTGCACAAGTTTCAGCTTCTTGATCTTTCTGATACATGTAGGGTTTGACCAATGTGGAATACTGAAAAACTATTATTTCCTATGATTTAATAATTAGGATTCTATTAATGCTGCTTAAATTTGCATCTGCTATTTTAGGAGCTATGCCATACTGCTCCTCATATAGTTTACTATCTAGTATATTTATACAAACATTTTCACATATATTATAAAAAAGGACTATTGCACATTATATCAGTACATTTTATTTAGTTTTCCTCTGAGCTATATAACTATTAAATTTTATTTTGTTATTTTCAGCCTATTAATCTATCAGAACTGTTTTAAACTTTGTCTTCTAAAGTAACACATCTAGTTTTGTATCATCCAAAGATGTGATAAGCATTTCCCTACTTTTTCAGCCAGAAATTAATATGCATATTGAAGAACAGCTGCCCTTTTTTATTCTTATTCACCTCCTTATTTTATTTTTTTGGGGTTATCTACTGTTTCTTCCTTGTCAGGTACTAACTGATTCACTGCTGTTTCTCCATTGATGGATTAGTAGAAATACTTGTGATTTGATTAAAATTGGAGGTTCTGCCTATAATTTGCAATTCAAGCTTCATAACTGCTGATCTTCTTGGCTACAGCTGTCATTTGCTGCTTATTATTTCTAGTGCTTCCTTGATCTTCTTTGTTTCAAAGTGGTATTTCTTGATTAGGTATTCTTTGGTCTTCTTGTTCTTCAGTTTCTTTTCTTTCATCTGTTCTAGCTTTTTTGCATCTGATCTCAGGTTGCTGATCCTATCTTCCATTTTGGTGGTGTATTGCCCGGCTTTGTTTCTTCTTAGTTGATTTTGCATCAAGGTATTCAGTTATAACTGCAGCTGTGCTGTAGATTAATTGGTTTGTTTCCTGGTCCTTATATTTGATATTGCACTGTGGCACCTTTTAATGTTTGTGCTAGCTATTTATTTGGAACAAGTTTCAACATAGGCAGCCTTATTCTGAAATGTTTGTGGTTTTATATGATCAGCTAATTTTTGTTTCAATTCTTTCATTTCTTTAGCTAGAGGGCTTTGTTATTTTTGAGGCAGAGGAGAGGTTGCCTGGTTTCCAAATGAAAACTATTCCATACATCTGCTGAATTCCTCAGCTTCCAACCTCCCCTGGTTTGTCTCTGCAGTCTGAGTTACTTCTGGAAAGGCTCTCTCTGCCTTCATTTCATATTATAAATCAATGTTGATCTGCTAGCCTCCGTTCTGTTATTTCTGATTCTAGATAATGTTCTTTCCAGCTGTTATTTCTGATTCTAGATGATGTTCTTTCCAAAACTTGTTTCAAATATCCTCTTCTATGTGGTCCTTCTTAACCCCGGCAACAACTGTGCCAGTATGGATTTATGTAATTTTATCTGACTCCTTCTGATGAGACCTGTCCGGTATGGTTGAATCTCTGGCGTAGCTCTCATTTTCCTCAGAGCACACAAACCTCACCACCATGTAAAGGTCTTGTGTCACTAGTGGATGATAAGAATGATATTGCAAATTATCTTTTGCAATTAGACTGATGGTAATTATGAGATAGGAGTAGTGTCCTCCAAAATTTCTCACTGGCATTTAAAACTATCAGACGTGGAATCTACTAGACCACTTTAGGGGATTGAAAATGGAAGACCCAGTGTTGCAATGAATCTCCTTCTTTCTCCAAAACCAGTTCCCAACCATGTTGATGGGGGTGGGGGGTGGGGGAAGAGATCAAGTCGAAGATCCCAGCTATGTAGGGTTCTTCAAAGCTCAATACTCTCCCTGCTTCCTATTAACATGTACATAAAGTCCTGGGTATGGTTGATACACTGTAAAGTATAATCAGCATGCTTATAAAACCCAACCATAATTTCTGCTCCAGATTGGAAAGTGATGCCACCACATTTCTTTTCTAGTGACCAGATACGCTAATTCTACTTTAGTGTAATGCTCTTCTGATAAAATCTTGCAAGTCTGAAAGTCAATTCTCCTGTCCCATCTCCTTTATCACCCAAGAAACTAGGCAGGGGCTCTGAAGAGACTCTTGCCCTGGGCACTATCTATCTGTGGGTTATGCTGTCTCTTATTGAACATTTCCCTTAGCAATGGCTCTTTGCCCTCTTTGCTAACGTATTTCTCACATTCCATTATAGGGCACGTCACAACAATGAAATCCAATACCTATGCAACCATAAACCATAAAACTAAAAGTTTATATATCTTATCAGTACTTGCAATTGAACATATTTTTCCAACTTTAGGTCTTCATTAACACTTATTTAGCAATTGCACACTGGCTGCACAAAGCCAAATTACTACCACATGCCAGCAAGCGATTAAAAAAAAACACATACAACTTTGATGCAACCTGGTGATTAACAGGAAACACTCAATCATCAACCCACAATTCCAAAGATTATTTTTAAAAAATGTTTGATCAATGAATGGTATGATAGGAAAGAAGAAAAAATACTGCATGAAGTAAGAATACTGTGCATAATAATTAGAGGAAACTTTTTATATAGTGGATGGTTGGCAAATCTGAGATTTTAGTTGAGGAAATCACCAATCACAGCGTTTTTAATGTTGCACGCTAAAACTATCTAAACAGACTTACAGCATGGATCTCTTCTGGATGTGCAGTGAAAGTGCACTGTGGGGACAGCAAAATATGGGGCAGTATAGTGTTCTTCTGCAATCTTGCTTTTATTCTTTTTTGCTTTAATGGTTGTGAGATTATTTTTAACTGTTAGTCAATGAGGTGGGCGGCTGTATACATTCGTTAATTAATGAATTAGTTAAATCCCTCCTGACTATGTGGTTGGAGAGCACAATAAAGCAGTTGTGTGCATGTGAGCTTAAAGAAGATCAGGTTCAAAATGTAGGTAATGTTTATTTAGTAACCTTATATCATTACCCAACTTGCAACTCTTGACAATATACAATCAAAAAAGAACCCTGCCCCAAATGCAGTTAAAAACGTTAGCAAAATCCAATAGGCGGTTGGAAGCCTTATTTCTACCTATGTCCCTCAAAGTGTAAAATCAATTTCACTCCAATGCTTAGGAAAATGACCAAGATATGAGAGAGAGAGAGAGAGAGAGGGAGGGAGGGGGAGAGGGAGAGGAGAGAAGACAGGTACAGCAACAAAAGGCATGCTTCCTGTGTCCTGCCACATGATATTGCCTTCGGGAAGAGAACTGAAACATGCCCATTCTAGTACAGCATGTGGGATAGGCAAATGCCATCAGGTACAGCAGATCCTGCTTCTATCGGTGGAGGAATGGATTGTGAAAATGTTAACCACCACTTTGAATTGACCTGAGAATCTATTGGGAACCAGTATAGCTCACAAAACAGTGTTGCTATTGTACCAGGGTGTGAGCATAACTATGTATGGCAATGCATTCTGGAGAAATTATGGCTTCTGTCCTTTAGGGCAGTCCCATATAAAGTACATTACAGTAATGCAATTGGAAAGTGATAGTAGAAGTGATAGCAAGCAGATCCAGGGACAGGCACAACTGGTGCATAAGATGAAGCTGTACATAGGCCCTTCTGGCTACCACTGCCATCTGCTCTTCAAACAGAAAAGGTTTCAAATGCTACCTATACTTAAAAAAGATGCGAATCTTTTAGAATGGCAGAAGGGTATCAACAAATTTGTATGGGCCGGAAAAAAGCCGAGGGTAAAGATGAAAATAATGCAAGATGTACGCGAGAGAGGAGGCTTGAAATTACCTAACCTAAAATTATATTATGATGCAGTCGCGCTATCTGCAATTAGTGATTGGACCCATTTAACCAACGATAGAATACTGAATATCGAGGGACACGATCTGGTATATGGTTGGCATGCTTACTTGTTATTTAACAAAAAATTGGATAAGAATTTTAAAAGTCATATCTTAAGAAATGCTTTACTGTGGGTCTGGAAAAAATATCAATACAAATTAAATGATAAGTTACCCATGTGGGCAATTCCTAGACATGCAATTGAAAATATGAATATAGCACAAAAACAGGATAGAACCACTTACAGACAACTTCTCATTTTGGAAAGGGGGGTTCTACAACTAAAATCTTTAGAGGTATTGAAAGAGGAGAAGGTAGTTCAAACATGGTTCCAGTATGGCCAATTACAGGCCAGGTGGAAAATAGACCAAAAAAATGGTTGTATCCAAGTTGAGGATAATTTTTTAAACAAGTAAGAGATCAAAGTTCAATGCATATAAAGAGGATATATAATGTACTAATACAGATGGATTCGGAAACGGAATTGGTTAAAGATTGTATGATAAAGTGGGCTCAGAATATTGAAGAACCAATAATGTTGGACACGTGGGAAAGATTATGGGTAAGAAATGTGAAATTTACACAAGCACAAAACCTGAGAGAAAATTTTTATAAGATGTTTTATAGACGGCATTTAGATCCTAAAAAGCTGGCTTCTATGTATCCGAATGTACAGCCTAAATGTTGGAGATGTGGTTCTCTCGATACTACATATTTTCATAGATGGTGGACTTGTCAAAAGGTTAAGGCATTTTGGATAAAAATGTGGTGGATCATGCAAAATATCTTTAAAAGAAGGATAAAGTTTACTCCTCAGTTATTTTTACTAGGTATATGTACTGACTTTACAGCGGTAGAGACCAACTTGGTTCTGCACCTAATAACGGCAGCAAGACTGTTGGTGGCGCAATACTGGAAGAAGGAAGACTTGCCTACAACTCAAGAATGGACATTGAACGTTACAAACCTAGCCGAGATGGCTAAAATATCGGCATATCTTAAAGACCATTCAAATGAGAGATATAAACGAGACTGGAAAAAATGGATTGACTATACACAAAACAAATACAGGACTAAGAAATTCCAGATAGCCTATTCTTAAGATTAGGAATAATCTAAATTGCTCAAAGTTAGTGTAACAGGAAGAAGCTGAGTTCAACGCAGGTGTTATTGACTTCCTTTTTTTTTACTTCCTTTGTCTTAATATATTTTAGACTGTGTTTGTTAAAAATCTATACCGTGTATGGGCTCTGGGAAGTCGGGGGGGGGGGGAAGGGAGGTGGGGTCTTAGGGGGGGAGGGAGGGTATATAGTATGTGTCAGATTTCAAAGTAACGCGATTGCACTTGTATACTGTTGCTCTTTAATTCCAGTGTAAAAATAGGACAAGCTGAATATATTAATAGATAGTAGAAATACACCGAAGGGAGGAGTAGAGGGATAGAAGAAAGAGGGGTAGAGAGGGTGGGAGAGAGGATTGGAGGGAGGGTGAGAAGGAAGGGAGGGAGTGTATCGGGAGAGAGGAGTGGTAGAGGGGGAGGGGAAGTAGGGTAGAGGGGAATGATGGAGGGAAGATGGAAAGTTGGAGGGGGGCGAAAGAAAGGGTGTATGGAGGGTCGAAGAGGTACATTGGGTTTCTATGTTGGGGGTATTATTGACAAGAGGAATGGCTGTGTTTATTGTTTAATGTTATATGGCCCCGGTTGTGCACAGTATATATGTGACTGTACAAAAATGAAAATGGAAAATAAAAACACATTTGTTAGTAACACAAACAGAAAAGGTGAATGCACAAATTGCAGACTAGCTCTAAGTGGGGAGCACAATCTCCTCAGAATCAAAGATAGAAAACTTCCAATGTAAAAGCCAGAGGACCCAAACCTCACAGCCATTTGTTATCATTACTAATCTCATACCGGTAGTACTTCTAATCTCCTTATAACATATTAATATAATGCCAATCAACTGACTTAAAATGAATTCATAAGAATTAAACCTAAATTCTTATTTAGATTCTTTTTGCATATTTTGTTTATTTATTAATTTATAATTTAAAATACAAAAATACAAAAAAAATAGTAAGAAAATAAGAAGGGGGAGGGAAGGGAAAAGTGTAGGGCAAAAAAAGAAAGAAAGAAAAGACAATGACTTCTGACTCCTTTTGGTGCAGTAGAATAGCAGCATCAAACCTTAACTTTTTATTTTTACATAATAATATAAACTAGCCATTTCTATAATAACAAGACTATCTAATCCAGTGGGTCTCAACTTTCCTAATGCCGCGACCTTTTCATGTTGTGGTGACCCCCAACCATAAAATTATTTTATGTTTTCCGTATTTTTTCAAAAATATGTGTTTTCCTAAGGTCTTGGGTGACCCCTGTGAAAGGGTCGTTTGACCCCAAAGGGGTCCCGACCCACAGGTTGAGAACCACTGATCTAATTGGTAAAACCCAAAATCAATTTTTTCCCCACCCTTAAGCAAAGTCCAGAAGCGGTTTCCAAGTAGAAAAAAATTAAAATTGAATTCTTTTTAAAAAAAACTTACCTTAAGATTTTAGGATTTACGTATTATATTGTTTTAGATAGTTCTGAAGAACAAATTATCTAGGACAGCTACTTACAAAAAAACCTGCAGGGGCTGGATTAGTCTGCAAAATGTTCTTAAAGTTGTCATCTATCTTTTAAAGAAGACATCTCTTTCCTCTAGAACAGGGCTGTCAAACTCCCGGCCCATGGGCCAGATGAGTCACACGCTGGCCACGCCCATGCCATTTAGCAAAGGGGGGAAAAGTCCCGCTACATCACATGACACCACTGTAATGACATGAGTTTGACACCCCTGCTCTAGAATAAAGATTAGGCATATTTTGATCCTTCAAATGTTGCTGGACTATATTCATAGCAGCTCACATGGCCAATAGTAAAGGAAGGTGAGAATTGTAAAAGGTAACTGGTTTCCTGGGCCTTCCTGAACACATATTCAAGATATGAGTATTTACATTTCTAAGTGTTACTCCATTCAACATAAATTTGCTTTTCCTGACTACTGATAACCAGTAATCCAACCTCTGAGTGTGTATTTACTGCCAGGTTCTCAAAATACATTAGGCTAGTTTGTGGATGCCATATGCAAACACAGTCCTTGCTACTTCTATAACACCTGGTATTGCCTAACCCACAATCCCTTTAGAAGCTCTATTCATTAAAGACTTTACATTTCCTACATAAACATTGCTTTGTTAATAAGCAGCCTAATGAACTTAAAAGCAGTTTTAATATTTTGTGACATTTTCATTTGTTGCTCTAAAATATTGCCAAGATCTTGCCCTCAAATCCTAAAAGTGATAATGGTAAAATACTGGAGTACTAGATTCAAGGAGAACTTTTATTTTTCTTCCAGAAGTCTCTTAAGTATTTACTAATATCTGACCCTAATTATTTCCTTAGCCCAGACAAGATCAACCAGATACTCTCCCTTGGTAGGATAAATCCCATTCAAATGTTCTTGGGAGGTATCTTTTCTATCTTGTAAAATTATTATGGGCAATATATAAAACACGAGCTTTCAGAAGAGATGAAAGTGTGGTTTAATAATTTAAAAATATTGACACAATCTATGAATTCTTAATGTCATTACCATTTATTTTACTTTGGCTGAATGCATAAGGAAAATGGTTGCACTTTGTAATAATTAAAATAATTCACCTAACTTTTTAAAAGGTAAATTTAGGATCTATATATATTGAGTCAGAGAAATTTGCATGGAATAATGAAAAAAATGCTGTTGAAAATTTAAAAAAAAACAGATTACTTCAAAGAACATGTTACAGCTTGTTCTGTAGAGTTGGTTTTTCATAAGATTCTATAAGCTATATATCCTAAAGCTCCTTCCAGAGGCAAATTAAGCAATCTTTCTTTAAAACCGAACCTTTGTTAGCTGTAAGCAGAAAAAAGAAGCTGGTTTATTAGAGAAGGGACTTTAGTGGACAGGAAATGTTTAGGGCCTGGGACAACATTCCTTCAACTGATTTTGTCAATCTAAACAAAACTTTCCAGAGATGTTCCAGTATGCTTGTTGCACAGTACACACCGTAGCTTATGCAGCTACTGTATATAATTCACCGAATCAATTACAGCAGCAGGTTTCACAAGACGCTGAAACTGATTAAACAAGATTTGATTCCTGGCGAGGGTGCAAACGCTACCTTTTTGAGAGGTAACGTCCGCGTCGGTGAAGGGAAGGAAGAGACCCCTCGCTCAAGTTGGAGGAATTATGGGGCAAGTTAGCTCTTACGTCGAGGTAGGTCAGAAGGCAGAGGACTTCGCTGGCTTTGGCTGGCTTGTTGGGGAGCTGCCCTCAGATCTGAAAGGCGCAAAGGCGAATTACCCACCTTCTTCGCTTGCTGAATCGTTTCACGCACCACTTGCTTGACGTGGGGCGCCTTGTCTTCCTTGCGCGGGTGCGTGTACAGAGCTAGACGCGAGGTTCCCCGGTAGAAATAGTTATGAGTCCACCCCATGTCCAGCGGAGGGATCTCGGTGTCGGAGCATTCGGGCCAGTAAGACAGCGAAAGAGGCTTTCCCGAAGGTCCGGTGACCGTTTTGCCAGTCTCCAGGTGGGCATCGTAAGCACGCCAGCCTCCCCGCAAGACCTCCAACTCTCTGCTGGAAAGGAAGTCAGGCAGCTGCTGTTTCTTCAGGTGCGACTTATACGCTTTCTCTCCGTCGCCCGCGAGGACCTCCAGTGCCCGCCGTTGCTCCTCGCTGTAGTAGTATCGCGGATTCTGTTCACCGACCCGTTCGTTGACGTGAGTATCCTCCAGGCAAAGAATCTGCGACTCCGCCATGCTCCAGGTCGGCGCGGTTCACTCACTGTGGAGTTGCAGCCTGCCCAACGGTACCGGGATCCGGGCAGGGCGGGAGGAGCTTTGGTGAACCGCCTCCCCATACCTTGAAAGGTGAAGACTGACTCGGCCTACGTAACTTATTCTCGAATCTGCCAAGTCAGTAAAGGCTGCCACGTTACTGCTGTTCTCCTCTTTCATGCGAAGGTATTTGCCCAAGAATAAATTTAAAACTTGAGGAGGCAGATTACTCTTAAGTCAGCATTGCTCAACCTCAGCAACTTTAAACTTCGGTGAACTTCCAACTCCCAGAATCCCCCAGTCACAAAACTTTTCTTGAAAAACGCTGCTATAAAACGTTGCAGCTTACTTAATATAAGTAAGGAAACAGACAAGAAAAGGGAACACATAATTTATTTAAAAATGAATCTGTTTTTTTAATAAAAAATATTTGTATTGTTTCAATTTAAAAAAAAAACCAAATAAACTTGGGATGGGGTGTGGAGGAGCATTAGCCATATCAGAAATTCAGAATACATATTCTCATCGACACCTAATGCCACTGAATACTAATACATAGATTTAAGTCTTCTGGTCTTTTAAGGTTTTAATCAAGACTGATTTTTGTAGTCTGGCTCTATAATGTCATTATAAACCAGAATTCAAGCCTCTTGATTTCTACGGTTATCTTTAACGAGGCCACTGATGTTGGTTTATAAACTATAATGTGAATTCAGACAACTCTGCCTTGTTCAGTAAACTATGCCAAATATAGAAGTTTACTGTGTTGTGTGAAGCAAAGTCTGTGTAAGATTCACTTTGGCATCTAAGGAAACAACTTGCACCCACGCTAAAACCACATTTGCCTGATAAAACAGTGTTGTGGTTAACATAATATTCACTTGATATCCCTACACACCCAAGGGATTTGTAATTGTAATGGCAAAAAAATCACTAAAGGTTGGACAAATTGCCTTCTATAGTTAAAACAGTTCTTTTTTTTTTAGTATATTTTATTTTCATTTTCATACACTCACATGTATACACCATACAATATTAAACAATAATTGCATCAATTCCTCTTGTCAACAGTGCCCCAGAAAATAAAAGCCCAATATACCTCTTCCATTCTCCATACACCTCTTTCTTCCACCACCCTCCAACTTTCTATCTTCCCTCCATCATCCCCCTCTACCCTACTTCCCCTCCCCCTCTACCACTCCTCTCTCCAGATCTGCTCCCCCCTTTCCTTTTCACCTCCCCCCCACCCTCTCTCCCATCCCTCTCTACCCATCTTTCTTCTTTCCTACTCCTCCTCCCCTTGGTGTATTTCTACTATATGTTAATGTACTTGGCTTATCCTATTTTAAAAAAAAAATTAAAGAAAAACAGTATACATGTGAAGCCACATTGCATTGAGATCTAACACATTGTGTCCAGCCTAATATATATCCCTCCCTCCCCCCACCCGACCCCCCCGACCCCCCACCTCCTTCCCCCCCGACTTCCCAGAACCCGTACGCGGTATAGATTTTTAACAGTCTAAAATCTATTAAGAAAAAAAAAATAAAAAAAATAACATCTCTACATTGATCTTAGCTTCTTCTTGCTAAGCTAACTTTAAACAATTTAAATCATTCTTGATCTTAAGCATAGGCTAACTGGAATTTCTTGGTCCCGTATTTATTTTGTATATAGTCAATCCATTTTTTCCAGTCTCGTTTATATCTCTCATTTGAGTGATCTTTAAGATATGCCGATATTTTAGCAATCTCGGCTAAATTTGTAACTTTCAATGTCCATTCTTGAGTTGTAGGCAGGTCTTCCTTCTTCCAGTATTGTGCCACCAACAGTCTTGCTGCCGTTATTAAGTGCAGGATCAAGTTAGTCTCTACCGCTGTAAAGTCAGTACTTATACCTAGCAAAAATAACTGAGGAGTAAACTTTATCCTTCTTTTAAAGATATTTTGCATAATCCACCATATTTTTATCCAAAATGCCTTAAACTTTTGGCAAGTCTACCATATATGGAAATAGGTAGCATCGAGAGAACCACATCTCCAACATTTGGGTTGTAAATTCCGATACATAGAAGCCAGCTTTTTAGGATCTAAATGCCATCTATAGAACATCTTGTAAAAGTTTTCTCTCAGGTTTTGAGCTTGTGTAAATTTCACATTTCTTACCCAATTTTTTCCCCATGTATCCAACATTATTGGTTCTTCAATATTTTGAGCCCACTTTACCATACAATCTTTAACTAACTCTGTTTCCGAATCTATCTGTATTAATACATTATATAGTTGAAACAGTTCTAACAGCTGTATAAAATACTATAGTGGAATAGTATAGTATGAGATTAAACATGTTTGTTACATTCATTTTTTAGGTATTAATAATTTGGGAAAGATGAAGATGAAAAGAAAAAATTTAGGAAGGGTTTGGTTATGCCAGATTATTAGCAGTTTACATGCTGTTCTGACTGTCTTGGGGAATAAAAGATACCAATGTAGATGAATTAGGAGTCAAAATATTAATGAGGCAGTAAATGAATTTGATGGATGCAGTTTATTGCACTGATTTACAGTTTGTCAGAAAGACTGCTATGTAAATTATTGTTTATACAATAAATATCATGCAATCTGCATTTAGTGTAATTTAGATCCTTTCCTAGTTTTGATTTTTGGTTCACTAGGTTTTGAGAAAGGGTATATTTATTTCTTCCAGAAGGGAAATAATGAATCACTAGTAATTCAAGTGCAATTGCTAATATTTACCATGCTGAATTAAGGCTATAAATGAGGGAAATCATGCATTTCAGTTAATTTATTAAAGACAGTATCTCAGTCTTAATTGCTCACAAGTATTTAACAAAAATTTAGTTTTGTTTTTATAATTATTTTAATATTTTCTAGAAAGCTTTCTTTACCATTGTTTAAATGAACATTTCCAATTTGTGACTGTCATCTATTTGACATGTTTGCATGAATTGAGTTGCTGCAGTTAGTTAGGTTTTGTTGCTTTCTCTTGTGAAATTCATTAAAGGAATCTTATTTCTGAGTAGTTCACTTTTAAGACAGTTTTCTCAAAACCCAGCCAGTTGCTGGGAGTTTCACAAGAAAAGAAGTTAAGAGTTGTTGTTTTTTCTGAATTGGTTTGAGGGAAGCAGAAAGAAAAAGATGTTGTAGGACTGAGTTTGAGGAATCAGATCTAAAACCAAGGAAGGGGAAGCAGTAAGGTAAAATTGGCAGAAAACTTTTATTTAGTTGTCTGAAGATTGCCTTCTGCGGTTGTGGGTTCTTCATAACTGGAAGTTTTCAAAAATAGATTGGACAACCATTTGACTGGGAAGGTGTGAAACTCCTGCCTTGAGCCTTCCTCCCCATGATACTGTGATTGAAAGATTGTTAATTGAAGGATGTTTAAGATTTGTTGTTAGTTCTACTCTGTGCAGCACATTTGATTCTTGGGTATTTTTGAGGCATCTTCTCCAATTCTTAATCCCCCCCTCTTTCTCCCTCCCTCTCTCTTTCCCCCTCCCTCCCCCCCATCTTTTATCCAATCTGCTGGTTTTAGGATGCAAATCTTAGGCACAGGCAATCTATTGCATTAAACAATCCCAACAATATTATTTTTATTCAGAAATCTCTGATAAAACTGGGATGGGGTGGTGCAACTCTCCTAGTGCTTCTTGAACTCTTGGTGGCTTCCAACAACAGTTACCATGATACTCTTTCGAATGAATTTCATGGTTTATGGACCAGTTGTATCTTTTGTATTTTTAATTCTTCCTCCCATTCAAGAACAGATAGGTGTACTCTAAACACATACCTCTGGAGGCTAGCCATGAGATCCTAGGAAACGGCACATGTGTTTTAAGGCATTGCTGATAAATACAACATGATCACCTTTGCCTGCTCAAAGAAGTTGTTTTCATTGAATCCAAGTGTAAAGTACAGAGTTACTCAGTAATAAATTAGTTAACTTTAAAGTGCTATAAAACTTCAACCCACGTTTCAACCCACACATCTTAAAGTTATCAAGTTTGAGAAATATTGATTTAACTCTTCTAAACTGTTCATCAACGACACTTTTCTCAACATTTTCTTCTTTGTCTTCCTCAGGTTCAACGTTGCTCTGGTTGTCAGAGAAATAAGAAAGAATACTGGGAGACAGTGACGTGCGGTAACGGTTACCGTTGGTGAGGCAAGACCGCAGCAGCGGCGAGAAGCAACGTCCCCGGCAATGTGTCCGACAGGCATCTCGCATTTATGGCGGACATAAATGCGAGACGCCTGTCGGACACAGTGGCGGGGGTGTTGCTTCTCGCCGCCGTCGCGCTCCACCGCCTTGCGCCCCCGCCTCCTCCGATGAACAATCCTGCTACCCTCAGCCTGCAGCCAGCCCACCCACCCCTCGCCCGACCTGCTCCCTGGGTGTCCCGGCTCCATCTGAGATGCTTCTCGCCACCGTCGCGCTCCACCGCCTTGCCCCCGCCTCCTCCGACAAACAATCCTGATGCCCCGGCCTGCAGCCAGCCCAGCACCGAGCCTGGACTCACCGCTCTTCTCCTCCTCCTCCTTGTCCCCGCTCGGTGCTGGGCTGGCTGCAGGCCGGGGCATCAAGATTGTTTGTCGGAGGAGGCGGGGGCAAGGCGGTGGAACGTGACGGTGGCGAGAAGCATCTCAGATGGAGCCGGGACACCCGGAAGTCAAGCTGGCACTTCGGCATGCCTTTAAGTGCCGGCTTGTCTTCCGGGTGTCCTGGCTCCATCTGAGATGCTTCTCGCCACCGTCGCGTTCCACCGCCTTGCCCCCCCCCCCACCTCCTCATACAGACAGTCACAATCCTGCAGCCAGCCCGCCCGACCTGCTCCCTGCTTGGACTCACCGCTCTCCTCGTCCCCGCTCGGTGCTGGGCTTTAAAGGGGTCTCCCCTCCCCAGCCAGCCAGCCCACCCAGCCAATTCCTCCCCCCACCACCACTGTGTCCAACAGGCTAGGTGTCTCGCGTTTATGGCGGACATAAATGCGAGACGCCTGGCCTGTTGAAACACAGCGGCGAGAACGTCCCTGCCACTTCCGTGCTCCGCCGCCTCGCCCCCCTGCCTCCTCCGACCCCACCGCTGTGAAGAAAGAAAAAAAAAACACACACAAACCTCACAATAAAAAATTATTTTTTTTATTAAATTACAAATTACAAATTAAATTACAATAAATTTGAACCCCCCCCCCCTCCCTCCGTCTGGTCCACCTTTTCCAGCTGTGGAAACTCTCTCAACTCTCCTCTTGTCCGGCCAACGTAAGCGTGCTCAACGTAAGCTCATAAGGCATGATTCGCTGCTCCCCGATCAGGAGGCGGGAGAATCAGTGCCTCTTTTGCATATGAAAGTGTTCGCTTGTTAACTCTGCCTTAACTTTTAAAAGGCGAACAATTCCTTAGGCAAAAGAGGCTCCGAGTTCTCTCGCCTCCTCCCATAGTTAACACTGAGAGCAGACACCAAGCCACTGTGACTTTGAATCTGGTAGCAACTACCCTGGCTTTAATTATTTAAAAAAAATTATTTAAAATTCTTCCTTTCCCTCAGGAGACTGGTGAGGCCCCGCCTCCCCTGCCTCTAGTGACTGCACGTCCCTGCTGGGAGATAATTTCTTCTTTTTTTTCTAGAGAAGCTACAACATAAAGAGAACCAGTGTGTGGCTTAGCTATGACCTCAGGATATAGAGTTCTGTGGCCTATCTTGTTCCAACTGCATTGTTCCCCCAGTGTTTGCAGAAATAAGGACATTAGCCACAAGAACAAAAATGAACTACTTGTGCCTTTTAAAAACAGAACGTGTGAAACATTTTGGAATTCATGTCTGAAATAAATGGAAGAAAATAACTGTCTATGTCTCCCCTTCTTTCAGATCCTGTCCAGTTCTTTAACATACAATCAACTTATCTCTGTATCTGCAATTCCCACATTGTGTATGCTGGAATTCTGGGAACTGTAGCCCAGCACATATAAAGACCATTTGATTGAGAAAAGATGCAATTTTAGTACAAGCCAGCATAAAATTTGCTGCCTGTTTCCACATTCGTGACTGCACGAAAGAATGTTCTCTGCCTAAAAACCTGTGCAAGTCATGAATTTGCAAAGCTGGCAGCCTTTATAAGTAAGAAATGTTTAAAACTTTGCTCTGCAGATATATTGTCTTGTTTCATTTTTATTTTAACTACCATCATGATTGTTTCCTGTTAAGGCCTACAGCCAGCACCACTGTTTTCATCGAATAAATATACGTTTGAAAATAACAGGTTTAGATATGGGTCTCTTAGGAAGGCAGCAAAAATGTGTCCCTATGGTACCACTTCTATGTCATTCAATTTTCCTTACTGTGAAATACAAATGGATATGAATGAAATGCAAATTCTAGAATCTAGAATTAGCATTTGGCATTAGTGTCAGAAGTGACTGAGATGCCTTTTAAACTGTTGTGATTATTTTATTTTATTTGTCAGTTTTACATGATGCCATCTTCTTGTGATAGCAGGCACTTGTGGAAAAAAAATCAGTATGTCTACTTTAATAACTCAGAAGATGAAACCTATATCACTGAGAAAATAGCTCACTTTGGAATATTAATAATTACCACTGTGTGGTGCACTGTAACATAAAACTCTGGGCTCCAGATTTCTACTGAAACATTGATAACAGAAATTTATGTTAAAGTTTAGATCAGGGAAACGCTCTCAAGTCCTTAACATATAAAACTCCTCTATGCTTTTGTGAGAGTTTCCACTGAGGACAGGTCGAGAAAGGGATTTGCAGTTATCTCTCTTTTATTAAAAGATTGTATAGGTAGTCCTTGACACAGGCACACAATTGAGACCAATGTTTCTGTTAAGTGAGTTTTGCCCCATTTTACAACCTTTCTTGCCACAGTTGTTAAGTGAATCACTGCAGGCATTAAATTAGTAAAGCAGTTGTTAAGTGAATCTGGCTTTCGCATTGACTTTTCTTGTCAGAAGGTCACAAAAAGTGATCACATGACTCTGGGACAGTGCAACCGTCATAAATTATGAATCAGTTGTCAAGAGTCTGAATTTTGATCACATGACCAGGGGGATGCTGCAAAGGTCGTAAGTGAAAAACGGTCATAAGTCACTTTTTTTCATTGCCGTTGTAACTTTGAACAGTTACTAAATGAACTGTTGTAAGTCAGGGACTACCTGTACTAACCTATTTTCTTTTGTGGCCTGTCTCCACATTACAGTTCCTTGCTGATAACTCAGTATAGGTAGAAACTGAATTTGGGGCTCTTATGATAAATAGAAGTACATGGTACTGTACAAGGAGGAATTTCTACGCCCGTGATGGCAAACCTATGGCACGCATGCCACAGGTAGCACGCGGAGCCATATTTGCCGGCATGGCAGCCCTCAGTTCTGGTGCACATGCGCATGCCGGTCAGCTGATTTTCGACCTTCCGGAGGGCCGGGGAAGCCATTTTCGCTCTTCTCAGGCTTCAGGAAAGTCTCCGGAGCCTGGGGGAGGGCCCTGAAAATTCCCCCCCTGCATGGGGTTGCTCGCACATGCACAGTTGGGAGGTTGTGTGTGCATGCACAGGTGGATGGTCACCTTTGTGCACATGATAGCATGCACACACACACAATTTTGGCATACCTTTTAGCCATCACTGTTCTAGGCAGATCCTCCAGCACCTCAGTTCCCTGAAAGTGAGCGATTGGGATTTATGCCTATTTATGCATTTATATCCAGGAACTAGAATTAAATAGGAGGAATAGGGAAGGAGGAAAGAAACACATGTGTATTCAAACAAATGAACAATTTAAATATGTAAATAACAAAGAGGGGAAGAGAGGCAAAGAATTAAATGATCCGTGATTCTTAACCTCCCTACAAAAAGCAGTCATGTTTGGTTGTACAGAGGCCGAGATGCCGGTACTGTAGTCATTGTGGTGCAACTCTGCCAGAGGGCCAAAAGATGGCAGCTTTATCTCACTGTCATAGTTATTCCTTTTCAGAGTCTCCCAGGATTATTAACCTTATTAACCTCCCTGCACTGCTGCATACCTCCTTATGGCAGTCTCACCCTGATAAAAAAGGGCTGCATTTTGAACAATTAATTTAAAGAGTTTATATGGGAGAAAAAAAAGGAGAAAAGTCAGAAGCGTTCTCTAAAAATTAGGCATAAGAAATGCATTTATTTCACACATACACAGGTAAGGGGGGGGGCTTGAATAGACTACCAATAACTATTTAAATTATACTCTGCAACATGTGAAAGACAAATTGAAGAAGGACAAAAGCTGTCACACTAAAAGTTTGACACTAAAAGGCTTTTCTCCCCCAAGTCAGCTTGTATTCTGAATATAAACCTGCACTGACAGGAATGAAACCAGAATTATATACATTTATCTCTTTTGCTTTCAGTCATACATTGACAAATCCACATCCAGAGTGACATTGGATGAAATAGTCAAATATGGGTATTGAAGGCTCAAGTGTAAAAATAGAAAAGAAAGGGAAAAATGCTAATTAATAAAAAGTGCCAGCTAATTTAGTTTGTCATTTTCAAAGAGAGATATTATTCTCCTACCTCATTTTGTATTTGGTTTCATTCTTTAATACTTTTAATCCTATTGCCTTTGACAAGAGCTGTGTTGAATAAAATAGGAAATTAAAAAGGTTCTTTAATGCCCCTATATTATGCTTGATTTCTCTTGAGGCAAAGTTTGTTTTATGTTTTTGGTTTTTTTTCAGGTATATTTTGAAGTCGTTACAGTAGATTTAGAAGTAACAAATGCTTCAGTTTGGAATTTTCCCTTTATACCCATTTGTTATCTTTGAACTTACTTTCATGAAATGTCTCCCATATACATGTTGGTTCCTGGGCCCTAATTACTTCACTTTTTAGGGCTTTGCAGGTCATATGCTATATAAAAGATGTGGCAGCTTATATTTAAGGTTTAATTGTAGCTGTGTTTGCCTCTAATGTGTGTCCTTTGCCAACATCTGCCCCATAATTTCAGTCTCTAAATAGATGGTCTCTTGGTATAGTTTTAGATAAATTTCCTAATGTTTTTTCTCCTTGCAATAGCAGCGTCTCTCGCAAATACGTACTTTTAAATGGTTCCACCACAAATCCGCGAAGCCCTTATCTTTTTTCTAATGTGACCAAAATGCAATATTCCAGGTGTGATCTTACTAAGGATTTATAGAAGTATTAATACTTCATGTGATTTTGATTCTATGCCTCTGTTTATACAATCAATGATTGTATTAGCTTTTTTGGCTGCTGCCGCACACTACTGGCTCATATTTAAGTGATCATCCACCAGGACTCCAAGGTTCCTCTCACAGTTACTGTTTTTGACTCAGGTTTTGCCTAATTTGTACTTGTACCTTTGGTTTTTTCTGCCTAGGTGTAAAACATTTTTCTATACATTAAATTTCATTTTGTTGGATAGGGCCCAACAAAATAATAAACAACAATAAAATAAGAATACTATTTTGATGTAAGTAAATAAGTATATTTCATATTACAGATAATTAATGCATATTACTTTCTTGGTTCACCGATAAAAGGGCGACTGACAAAAGCGCGCCTGACGAAACTGTGGTGACAAAACCGCGAGTTCTAAACCGCGCCAACAAATGAGCGCTGAAGCGCGCCGACAACAGCGCATCGACAGAAGCGCACTCTAAACCTAACCCTAAACCTAAACCTGACCCTGACCCTAACCCTTACCTTAACTTAAATCGCGCTTCTGTCGGCGCGCTGCCAGCGTGCTGTTGTTGGCGTGTTGATGACATCGCGGTTTTAGTGCCGCGGTTTTGTCGGCGCACTTTTGTCATGCGTGCATTTGTCGGGTCACGTACTTTCTTGCATACATACATAAATCAATATTTCTCTTATTTGAGAGAAATCTGACAGAGATGACTCTGGAGAAACTATGTAATGATAGTTACAAAATCATGCTTTAAGCCTGAGAAATGAAGAAAACATTAGAAAACTCAGAAATCAACCTCCCATTGATTTATTAGGGCATATAAGGAAGGGAAGGGAAAACATTCAGGCTTTCGGGATTCTGTTACTGTAGCTTAACTCAATAGAATAGAGTTGCAGCGTTCTTGTGGAATCTGTTTCCTGACCTGGCCTATCTGAAAGGGATAAAAACTCCTTCCTGGTTCTTTCTGTGGTTGCCTTTCTATAAATAATCCTGTTTAACCTGCCCCCCCCCCCATGCTTCTATCATAAAGCAGTTTCATCCCATCTATGTTTGTGATTGCTAAATATTTATTTGTTGTGAATAAACAAAAATTATGATTTTAAAAATAGACAAATATACAGAGTTGATAATGTGAACTGGCTAGTAACTAGCATTACGCACATTGCACCAACCCGTAATAAAACATTTTATGATTAGTGAGCTATGTGAACCCAGCCACTGTTTGTAAAGCATGGCATATGATGTGTCTCTCCCCCCCCTCAAAAAAACCCGGCATTGGTTCAACTCCAAATCCTGAGTTAACCAAGTTACTGCAGAGCCAGTGTTTTCAGATTATAGCAATACAGGAAATGTTTCTTTTTCATCATAAGATCAAGAGCCCTGAAACGTGCCCTCTGTGAACCTATGAGGATAAAAATAATCTTAGTATTACCCTTGCACAATGTTATTGCAGTCTTCATAAGCTTTGTAGTTTGTGAAATATAGTAATCCTAAATGGTGATGATATGGAAATACGATGATTCTAAATAGGTAGCAGAATTTTGGTCACTGTCATCTCCAACTTTCAACATTTCTATTATATACTTCCATGGCAAATTTCAGATGCACCTTTTGTTAAAAGTCACATTTTAAAAAAATGGTTAAAATTAATTTTTAAATACTAAATGAAAACTTAAAACCAAAGCAATTCACACCAATAATATAATATAACAAAAGGTAAAAAAAGTTTTTATATATGGCCCTTCAACTTGGATATTGAAAAATAAATAAAACATCCCTGCCGTGCATCAATCAAAGTATCAACAAAAATAATTCTACTCACAAACCACCTTGATTTTTTTAAAACCAAAACTATAAATAACCATTGCGAGAATATAATCATTTTCTCGATGTGTATTTTGAAAAATATGCCACTTCATGACACCAGCTATGAGATTTTATTCAGCCTTGTCAAAACAGTTAACCAACTAAAGATATTTTCCATTATGACAATATGCCACAAACACTTTTCCCCCCAAGGTAGACCTGTTTTGGGGTTGAAAGACACACAGTTCCATCTCCACATTTAGACTGCCAAGAATAAAAAGATACAGATTCTGTGGCCTGTCTATCAAACCTAACATTAATCTTTGCCAGTGGGTGAATCATGAAGGGCCTAAAAATCTCTGAATGGAAAAATATATATGACATTGTCATTTTAAGTGAATTGTTACAGCAGGTTTTTTTATGTGCCATTGCTCACCAAAACAAATCCAGAAATGCTGATGCAGGTTCAGCCTAAGTCAAATATATGTCCTGTCTTGCTCTTTCCTCTCTATTTATTTTAAGTTTGTCATTGTTGAGAAAGTTAAATAGGTCATAGCTTGGATCTCACTTTGAATCAAGCATAATTGCTTCCAGAGCAAATTAGGCATAAACATCTGTGCAATCGGTGAATTAGAACATGCAGCAAACTTGTCTGAGAACTGCCAGTAGCTGAATGACTCAGCTTATTATGAAACAATATAATGTAGCACTAATATAACATAATGATTATGCATCAAGCATGTCAAATTGTATACAGACATGTAATTGTTTTAACCCTTTTCTTCCAGAATTAAAAGATGTTAGGTCACATCCAAGGAAACAAGGTATTTTGCTGGGTCAGCTCCCTTGTTGTTACCCCCTTAACACTTTTATGGGTCATTCTCTCTAATAAAGGAGAAGACAGAACGTCCTCTCTCAGGCAGCATTGAAATATCTGGAAGGGGAAGGAGAAAGACCTGCTCATTCTGGGTGATGAGTCCCAACATTCCATATTAAAAAAAAAATGCCTTTTGAAATTAGGCAAAGTTTCTATAGGTCTTCCGAAGCTTATATAGGAGAAATGCATATCTTATGGCTAAGCTACTTCAGTAGAAAGAAGGTGTAATTTTTATGGAAAATAAAAATATCAGTAACTATGAATAGAGATGCTCAAGGCATATATCTACTTTGCAGGACATTGCATGATATAGGATTAACAATCAGATAAAGCAGATTAATCCTTATGCTGTTATATACAAAACTTCTATCATTTAGATGTTTTGAGCCGAGGTGGCGCAGTGGATAGGGTGCAGTACTGCAGGCCACTTCAGCTGACTGTTATCTGCAGTTCAGCGGTTCTAATCTCACCGGCTCAAGGTTGACTCAGCCTTCCATCCTTCCGAGGTGGGTGAAATGAGGACCCAGACTGTGGGGGCGATATGCTGACTCTGTAAACCGCTTAGAGAGGGCTGAAAGACCTATGAAGCGGTATATAAGTCTAACTGCTATTGCTATTGCTATTGAGAGATAAGATTTTCTCAGTTAGGTCTTCACAAAATAATATGTCCACAGCATAGAATTAAATTAACTATTTTATCTTTTCATTAAAAAAAAACAGCAAGACAATCTTTACATCTCAATATATACAGTACTGTATATTTAAGCTTTATAACAAGCATTATCTTCAAATTATTAATGTACTCTTAGAACATTGCTATACAACAAGTAATTAAATATCATTATTCCTCTTTTTACATATGAGAAACTGTAAAATATACACTTGTTGTACACCCGCTTCTGTACATTAAAACTTGTGCTATCAATTAAATGAATACTATGAAATCAAAGTAGAATTTCACCCAGTGGTGAAAATATGCAGAAAGCATTAATTCAGAAAAGACAACACAGGATACAATATGTTTCATGGCTGCTCAAAAGGCAGTCTTGAATAGTTTCATCACTGTATTTCTCTTCTCTTCTTTTTGTTTTAAAAACTCAATACAAGCTTGACAGAATCATTACACACTTTGAATCAGACCCCCGATTTGTAATTTGGAAAAAAAGCCAATTTTTAGGGCCCCCAGTCTAGATATCTGAATTTTTGTCACACCCTTTCATATATCAATCTGTACCTTTAACTGTACAACTGTACATGGGTTATTTATACTGATTACATATGGTTTGCATTTATAGAACTAGTTGCTGTTTTTGAAAGGAAAAAGTTTGACAAATTTCCAAGAGGCAACTTATTTATATAATTAATGTGTGTGTTACCTCAGTCACGTTCAATGCCAGACAGGTTATATATCAGAATTAGCAACTTTGACAAACTTATATCTAACAGCACATTGGAAAAAAGGCAAGACACAATATCAAATCTAATCTAATAAGCGGGAGGAGATTATAATACATACAGCCTCTGGAAAGCCATGCCTTTAAAAATTTATGAAAGATTAGTAAATCCATCCCCCAAATCCTGCTGTGCTGCTCAACATGATGGTGGGTGATGGTGTGTTCTTAGGAAGGATGAGTGAAAACCCCGGGACTGCATAGCGATAGTATATATCCCCCAGGCTGATCCCATTTGCCAGTTAAAGCAAATAGGCACCTATATTCTGCAGTAATTATATAGGAAGATGTTAGAGGCAAATTATCGTTTTAGTGACAATGGCAAATGCATCATTTGATATTGCATGGGAGAAAGTCAAGATAAACTACTCCATTTTATTTCCACCCCTCCTCAAAATGTGGATAGATAAGATCACAGTGTCTTTCAAACCTGGCAACTTTAACACATAGGGACTTCAACTCCCAGAATTCCCCAGTTGTCTGAAGCCAAGTTTGAAAAACGCTGAGATAAAGCAATTGTCAATATATTACCACATTACGATCCCCTCAGGCCTGATGGCATTCAAGGTGCTACTGAGAAGAGGCTGATCATCTTTCAGGATATTAATGGTTATATGACAAGGCTACATTAAAGTCTTCAGAACTCATTTAGAAGGAAAACATCAGGTGTTTATTTGAAATCATGAACCTCCTTGATACTGAACTAGTAGAATGAATTTAAACACAGTGGATATAAAGGTTTATACACCCCTGTTAAAATGCCAGCTGTAAAAAGATGTTTAAAAAAATCAGACCAACATAAACTACTTCAGAATTTTTTCACCTTTAATATAACACATAAGCTGTGCAATTCAATTAAAAAACAGACCTTTTTTGAGGGTGGTAAAAAAACCCTTACAATAATGTGGTAGCATAAGTGTGCATACCCTTCAAATCTGCTGCTTTAAAGAATCTTCTCAAAGTTAAAGTGTTTGTTTAAAAGGCAGCATTTTTTCAGGTTCAAACAAACACTTAAGAAAGTTGGGCTTCTTTAATGAATAGTGAAGAGCCATGCTTGTGTGAAGTCCAGTGAACTTTTAATCGTTTTCAAAACATGCTAAGTTCTGCAAGTCTTGTTTTTATTCAGAGTATGGCAGAATAAATTCAGTAGGACCTAATCCAAATTAATTGTGTATATGATTGCAACTGAAAACTCATAACAAGTGAATTAAGTGCCTTATCTGAACCCAGGCAGCAGTTGTAGGTATTTTACCTTGATTTGTCATTCTACATCAGAAGTTACAATAAAATATTAGAGATGTAGCAATGTTTTTGGAAAGATGACATTATTTCAAATCCCAGATGATAATCTCTAGGTATAATCTTGCTCATGCTTTGTGAAAACAACTGGAAGGACTTTTACAAACTGATCTGGAGAGATAGATGCACCCTACCCAGAATGGTATTGTCAACCAGAAATACTGGTTTAGCATGTCAAAAGAAGAATCAGAATTATAATACTTTGAATAAATAGAATTTGGAGTACACACTTATAGAAATACATTTCAAATTCTACTGGCTTGAATTTGTGCTTTAAATAGAATTATAATGCTATTGGGGTGCTATGGTATTAGGGAGGGGACTGTGGTGGTAGGGCTACCATACCAGGCCGCAGAACACCAGTTGATCATTTTAAGTTCCACAATTCTACAGCGTGTAGCTAGTGAAAGAAAGTTCTAGGAGCTGAAATCCACATGCCCGGAAATCACTATGGTGATTTATCTTAGAGATTGACTTCCCTTTTTCTTATCCAATCACAATAAAAATGAAAATGACACCATGCAAAATCAATAAAACTATAGTTTAGAATTGTTTAGAAATGTTATAAAGAATCACTAAAGAATTTAATATATCAAACTAAACACCTAAACATTTGCCTCAATAGTATTTATATATGTACATCCTATTTAAAAATGTCTGGAGTATCTTTTAACGTGGATTACATTTTTAAAAATCCATATAATAAAATAAACAAATAAATACAGTCCATTGGCATCAACATCCATTAGCATCAATCTGCAGTTTAGACAGTACAAACATTAAAGATACTCAAAATAAGAGCAGTTCAATTAATTATAATCATGAAGAAGCTAAAGTAAAAAAGGGTTCCCTGCCCCCTGAGATTTCCTAGCAGCACATCCTGATTAAGGTCTAATGACAGAAGGTCTATCAAGAAATAACCAAATATATGCATTCATATGCATTGGTTTTCCCATTGCAATGTATGGCTGTGAAAGTTGGACCATAAGAAAGGCTGAGTGCCAAAGAATTGAGGCCTTTGAACTATGGTGCTGGAGAAGACTCCTGCGAGTCCTTTGGACTGCAAGGTGATCAAACTGGTCAGTCCTAGAGGAGATCAACCCTGACTGCTCTTTAGAAGGCCAGATTCTGAAGAGGAAACTCAAATATTTTGGCCACCTAATGAGAAGGAAGGACTCACTGGAGAAGAGCCGAATGCTGGGAAAGATTGAGGGCAAAAGAAGAAGGGGACAACAGAGAATGTGGTGGCTGGATGGAGTCACTGAAGCAGTAGGCATGAGTTTAAAAGGACTCCAGAGGATGGTAGAGGACAGGAAGGCCTAGAGAAAGGTTGTCCATAGGGTCGCGATGGGTCGGATACGACTTCACAACTAACAAATGCATTCATAGTCTGGAACCAAAATCAGGGAAGAAGTCTTCCATTGGGGATAACACCAATCTACAGTTTGTGAGAGGGTACCAAAGAGAACCAATGGAATTTCTTCTACTTTTACTTATCCCGATTACTGCATATGCCCAGTAAAACTTGATCTATGTATTACTCTTAACAATAACGTGGTTTGTTTTACTTTAGTTTGTTCAATCTATTAATTTAGCCATTACAGTTTGTAAACTGAGAGAAGAGAGTATCTGTAGCTCAGGATTGAACTGTGGGGTCCTTGGTGTTCTCTGAGCTTGGTTGTTTTCTTGCAGCCACGTCATTTCCAAATTGGGTAACATAATGATAATTTGTGGCTTACTCAGTAAGCCATGATTAAACAAATTATGGGTTAACATAATGAATGAACTTGATTTCTGTATAATGGTGGGTATCCAGTGCTGAATGATCCTTAAACTGGAGGACGGCACCTCCTTCAGGAGCACTATATGGAGGATTTGCATTGGGTTAGGGGCTGAAGTTCTATAAAAGGCTAGGGAAGGACAAGTTTCTGAAACAATTCCTGCCTGCCTTCCTCCCTAACAAAGCCATGAAGCACTGTTACCCAGATATGTTTGGTTTACAGGTCACAGAATTCTTAATCAATTTATAGAAAGCTTTTTAGCTGGGAATTTTTAAAGTCTTAGTCCCAACACAGCAGGGCAGCACTATTTTGGGGAAGATAGTTCTAGTTTCCTGACTAAGCAGGGGGTTCCAACTTTGACAAGTTTAGAACAGGGGTCTCCAACTTTGACAAGTTTAAGATGTGTGGACTTCAACTCCCTTCTGGGAGTTGAAGTCCATGGGTCTTAAAGTTGCCAAAGTTGGAGACCCCTGGATTAGAAGACCTCCAAGTTCTCTTCCAACTCTGTTATTCTATTCTTCATTCTATGTATGGTTTAGGGTTAGGATTAACATTCGGTAAATAGGTATTTGTAAACTGCAGTAAAATATATAATACATCTTTGAGGATTTGCATTCACTTGCAGAACAGACTATTGATATTCAGTAATAGTTTGGGGAAGATGGACACACTGTAGATAGAATGCATTATAAATATTTATTCAGTCAAAAAACAGTAAGGAAACTGGAGCTAATGTTCCTTATCATATAGTGGGACATTTATGCAAGGTATTCTACATTTCTTTAATTGGCTACCTATAAAGTTTTAATGAGTGGAAAGTTGTCTTTTGCTTTTTGCAGTACTTATACTTTATCCTTTGTAACATTTTGGAGCATTATTTCTTCTTAATGCAAGCAATATTTTGACTCTATATTTTGCATTTAAATTCATGGTGAGTCCTTTATTTGTTTGTTTCCCCTAGTAGCTGATATCTACATTTACAGTTCTTTCCAGTTGCTGCTTCTATTAATGTAAATGGAATCTTTTATGTTTCATGCAAATGAGACCACTTCAAAAAGCTTTTACTTACATTAGAGACTCCTCTGATAGTGAAAGGAATAGGCAGTGGTTTGTCAGCATTGTTTACCATGATGATATTGTACTTGTATTTTTTTAAATGATTTTTTTTTGTAATCAGGATGACTTGGCTGACATAAGTCATTCAGAAAGTTCTGTTATCATTCACAAGAGATTACTGGTTATCTATTTCTGCAGAATTATTTTTAAAGTCAGTTAAACCAGTCATCAGAATTACAGTAAAGTAATGCTTTTGTAAAGTTGAGTTGCAAAGTTTACTCCAAGTTTTTTTTGAGAAAGTGGAAGGTTTCAATAATACGAGAAAATGTTCCACCCAGATTTTGCTACAGCAGTGGTAAATATATTTCCTTGCATACAAAGGGTTTTATAAAAACAACAAAACATATTGGTATTTGTACTGGAAGAACAGAATCCAGGGCCTGTTCTAATGCTTGTGAGTACAAGAGACAAGGAAGATAGGAAGAAACCTTAACTAGTATGAATTATGGCCTACTCTATCTAAGTAGGCTAAGAAAACATAGGTGATGCAATTAGAATATGTAGCCCTATCATGCTACCCATTTAAATTCATCATTAAGAGCCACAGTGGCACAGTAGTTAGAGTGCAGTACTGCAGGCTACTTCTACTGCCTGCTGGCTGCCTGCAATTTGGCAGTTCAAATTTCACCAGGTTCAAGATTGACTCAGCCTTTCATCCTTCTGAGGTGGGTAAAATGAGGACCCAGATTGTTGGGGGCCAATATGCTGTAAACCGATTAGAGAGGGCTGTAAAGCACTGTAAAGTCTAAGTGCTATTGCTATTGCTATCATACCCAATCAAGACTAATGTGAACAAAGACAGTATATTTTGGGAATTTAGATTGCTAAAAATATTATTTATTTTTATTGTATACTGCTTTTATATTAAAGTACTTCTTTCTTTAAACACCGTCCATTGAAGCATCTCTTAGCAGCCTAGGAGAACTTATTCAGGTGTTATAACAAATTAATAAGTGTACGATGATTTTTTTTTTTGACATGAACAGCTTATGTAAATATCACTAATAAATATTTTTTTTATCATATGTGCTTGATTTCACTTAGGAGGAGACAGGACGAATCTTAGGTTAATAGTATATTTATTGTAATTGAATTTCCAATATTCTTTGAAGGAAGTTATTACTATCAGATACAAAGCTGAGACATGTTTACTTTGTGGATTTCCCTGTGAATCAGCTATGGAGTTATGTGATGTTAAGAAAGAGACATTATTAGCATAATGGCGACAATTCAAATTGTTCAACTGGTTGCTTGTTTTTTCCGTGTATCAGGAAGTAGAAATTTACTCTAAAATGAAACATTTTTTCCAATTCCATGGCACAATGTTAATATTCTCAGGCATTTGTTCCATGAAATAAGCATGTAGACTTTACAATATTAGGAAGAACAATCAGAGCGATTTTGCAAGCTGTCTTACTAAATCTTACAAAAAGTAGGGAATCATCGTATGGAAAGACAACTCAAACCAAGATAGAAAGAGCACTGTATTTTTCTCAACTGGGCTGAATCAAATTTCTTCAGAAAACTGAATGCAAATGATAGGTGTACAGATCAACAAATTGAATACTATTTAATAATTTTCTTGGATCCCCCCCCCCTTTAAAAAAAATTAAAGTTCTGCATGTACATTTGTACAATGAAATATAGGTAGTTTTTGATTTACAACAGTTCATTTAGTGACTGTTTGAAGTTTCATAGGCACTGAAAAAAGGGACATGATTGTTTTCCACATTTATGACCATTGCAGTATCCCCGCAGACACGTGACCAAAATCCAGGCACTTGGCAACTGGTTCATATTTATGATGGTGCCAGGTTATGTGATCACCTTTTGGGATTTTCGGGCAAGCAAAGTCAGTGGAGAAACCAGATTTATTTAGCAACCATGTTATTAACTTAACGACTGTAGTGATTCACTGAATGACTGTGGCAAGAAAGATCATAAAATGGGGTCAAAACCCACTTAGCAACTGTCTTGTTAGCAATAGAAATGTTGGGCTCAGTTATGGTTGCAAGTTGAGGACTACCTATATCTACTTTGTAAAATTGTAAAAGTACTGAATGAATTTAAGAGTTGAGACAGTGGTCCAAAAAGGACTTTTCTGCTATAATGTTTCAAATGAATCAAACCTACCCATAGCTAGTTTCCTGAAATGTTAGCTCAAAGGAGATGGTGTGTTTAAATAATAATTAATAGTGGTTAAGATTAAGGAGCTATGAACAGTAACCAGATATTTTAAGAGTATCTTCTATTTATACAATGGCACATTCCTATTAAACCCCCATGAGAAACAAAGACAGTTTATTAGTTCATTGGTTGCACATAGTTGGCAGGAAAGAGACCAAGTGTTCCATGTAAACAGCCTTTCCACCAATGTTCATCAGAGCTGTCGACGACTTCTATGATGTCTCCAGTGCAGAATCCTAGCTCATCGCCCTCTGCCGCCTCAAAATCATACAAGGCCCGAACCCATTTTGGCCTCTAGCAATAAAGAGAAAGAAATGCATTAGCCACAAATACAATCTTGGAGATTATAGTGAAATTTGCTATCACCAAATCATAATGACCTAACTTCTTGTAATGTAGAGATGTTGTACCTTATCCACCTCATAAATTGTTCATTTCTCCACCCCCTCAATGTTTTTCCTTAAAAAAACCCATGGACCTCAGATTATTTTCATACCAGTGGTAGGTTTCAAATTTTTTTAGAACCTCTTCTGTACGTGTGGCCGGCTTTGTGGGAGTGGCTTGCCAGCCATGTGACCAGGTGGGAGTGGCTTGCCAGCCATGTGACTTAGTGGAAGTGGATTGGCAGTCATGTGACTGGGTGGGCGTGGCCAACTTGTAAAATGTGGTGAAACTCACTTAACAACGCTCTTGCTTAGCAACCAAAATGTTGGCTCAGAAACTCTGGCATTTGAAGCACACAAGTCTTAAAGCTGTCAAGTTACAAGACCCATGCACCCCTAACTCTTTAGAATAAAAAACCCAGGGATGTTCAAACTTGCCATCTTTAAGACTTTAAGGTTTAGATAGGACTCTTAGAGGCAGGCGGGGCGGTTGGTGAGCCAGCCAATCAATGAGTGGAGGGCAGGGTAAGCGTGGTGCGGATGGGCGGGGGGAGGGAGCTGGAACAGCACGGTAGATTTGTGGAACCTCTTCTATAGAAGAGGTTAAAACTGGCAGGAACCCACCCCTGTTTCATACCCAGTTGCATGTTTTGTGTCCCATATCTCTAATTTCTTTAATTTCTGATGACCATGCCAAGACACCTTCTAATTTTGAGAACACAGGCAGTTACAGAAAAAGAAAAAAGTCTAAACTCTTTAGAATTACCTGTACACCAGAATGTAGATTTTGAAGGAAAAAGTATAGAAAAATCCAGAGCAGATAAATGGAGATGGAATGAGACAGTATAGTTCTGATGCTGGGAAAGAGTGGGTTAAGGAGAAAAAAAATAGATTGTAGTATAGTAACTGTCAGCCTAGGCAAGAAAAAGAATATATTGGGCCATTCTATCGTTAAACAAGTGAAGAGAAAGAAAAAAATAGCAGTTCAGAAAAAATAGTATCAGAGCAGAGGTACCTATAATTTATATCTATTAGTATAGCTTTAATGGAAGAATACAGACGCTTGGTTATTATATACATAAACATTTAGTCACTAGAATAATTGTAATTACATTTTACACTAGGTTGTCATAATAATAAATAGTACTGTGTTTAATTTCTTAGCTTTCTATGTGTCTGGCTTTACACCTATCCATACCCACACTCTGATCCTTCTAAAGATTATAACCCATTGGCATTTTACTAGTATGTCTGTTGCAGAGCTTCTCCTAGCAAGGTGGACTGGCACTTAAGGATACAAAATGTACTGATATGTAGATTTGTTGTAAAAATAAAAACTAAGAAGACTTTACCAAAGAATTCCAGCAGAGGGATCCACAGATTGTGGGAAAAGAAATCACTGCACACATAAAAAATAGGCACAGCTTCAATCAGACTGTCATGGCTGCCAGAATGATGTTTTCCGTCATTTTTGGATGGGGAAGGAGAGTAACTGATAGATTTGTTATCAGGCTGCTTATGACTATAGGAAGTCCTCAACTTCTGTTGCTAATTGAAACATTTGTTAAGTGAGTTTTGCCCCATTTTGCAATCTTTCTCGCCACAGTTAAGTGAATCACTGCAGTTGTTAAGTTAGTAACATGGTTTTTAAGTGAATCTTGCTTCTCCATTGGCTTTACTTGTCAAAAGATCACAAAAGGTGATCACATAACCCTGGAGGACTGCAACTATCATAAATATAAACCAGTTGCCAAGCGTCCGAATTTTAATTACATGACCATGGGGATGCTGCAACAGACATAAGCGTGAAAAATGGTCATAAGTCACTTTTTCAGTGCCATTGTAACTTCAAATGGCCATTACAGAAACTGTTGAAAGTCAAGGGCTACCTCTATGTGAACACTTGTTCTAATTAACAAAGTTAATTGACAGAAACCACAGAATTATCTCTAAGTTTATTGGTCTTCATAGGTACCATATTACCAGGGGTGGTATTCCACCAGTTCAGACTGGTTCAGGTGAACCAGTAGCTCCAGTGATCAGCTGGGAGTGAACCAGTTCATCCCGAGAATCAGATGGGCCCCCCGCCTGCCCACACTATTTCCCTACCTTTATCTTTTCAGCTGATTTGCGTGACAGGCTGCTCTGCCGCGTGAATCAGCTGTGTTACTCTTCCAAAGAAACCCAGAAGTGAAGATTTCTTTGATTTGCAAATTGCGTGATCACCGAACCAGTTGTTAAACTGGGAGGATCCCACCACTGCATATTACATTATAAACCAAAAATTCATACACATACCCAGCTATTTCTGGGTTGAAGGCTGTACTTGATATTTAAGAGCTATGCTTTGTTGCACCAAAAAATAGTGTGTGGGATCAAGACAGCAACTATGATTGACTTTATTTACACTTAAAATGAATAAAATAATATAATTAAAATGCATACCCACCAATTATTTACATTACTTCAATATTGAAATTATTAAATAGCTCCCATCACATTAAGTATTGTTCTTTCTTAGCCATATTGGAAGTTCCTGAGAGCTTCCCCTAAGCTTTCCATTTTGCTTAATGTTATTTTTCTCTTCCAGTGAAATACATAGAAAAAAATAAATTGATCTATTTTTAAAAAAAATAAAAGTTTAGCTATATTACCTGTCAAATTAAATTCTCTCTCTGAAAAAAAGATGAGTGTACTTGTACTTACCTGTACTTGTTGTGCTGGATCAGTGTGTCTCCGGGAAATAGATGTTGCACTTGGCTCTTTACAATCCTTTGGGGCCCTAGGTCGATCTTGAATATCCAAGCTTCTGCCATGTCTATTCTATGAAGCAAAAAAATATAACATTACCACTATGAATATGATCCAAGATGGAATTCAAATTTTCATGGTCACGTATTAAGAGGGTGTCTTGGTACAATATAAACAGAAAACAAAAACAGCAAAGACACTCAAGTGGCCCCATCTATTTCACAGCAAGGCCTGGGAGATAACAAGAACTGCAAGGCTTTTATGGGACAGCAACAGAATGGGAGCCAAACAGACCAGCTACCAGCACAGCTTGCAGAACAGAAGTGTCATATAATCATATTGAAGCATACCCATCACCACTCAAATGTTAATGTTCTGGATCATCTGAAGATTCTGAATGGTTTTCATGTAAAATACATTGCATTAGTGAGTCACCCTTGCATCACCCTTCAGGTGATTAGGGCATGACTGAGTGTCTCAAGGGCCTCCTGATCCAGAAGATGGAGCTGACGGAAGTCTCCCTTGGCCATAGCTGCCACTTCTTTTTGAACAGTAATTCCAAAAAGACCCTCATAATTGTGCATCATTCTTGAGCAGGGAAGTGCTTCTCCATCCAAGAGTATAGATGGAAAGTCCTGGATACAGAGTCCCTAATATCCACAGCTATTCAGGCTTTGTAACATTGAATCAAATTCAGTTCTTCCCCAACCAGGCCTGTGTAGTTTCCAAGTACTCATTTGTCCAGTCTAAAGTAAAAAGATGTAACTGGGTATCATCAACATACTGATGATGATACTGAACGTCAGACCCCTCTTTTAATGGCTTCCTGCACACATTAAACTAGAATGGACCATATTAAAGTCACCTCACATCATAGGGTCTAGGGGACAACCTTTTCTTGCTTGCTAACACTGAATGGAGGAAACCATGAAAGATGAGAATAATCCCTCCCTGCAGATGGTTCATAAGGATACGGTGGTCAGTGGTGTCAAAAACTGCTGAAAGATTAAAAAACATCAGGATGGATGCATTACCTCTATCCTGGCTCTACAACAGTAAAGATAACCGATGCCGAATCCCAAATGAAAACTAAAAACTGATTGAAGCATCCATCTCCCGAAGATAGGTTCGTGATAGGTAATCATTTTTATTGTTATTATTGTTAAAAATTCTGAGAAACAAATCCTTCTTGATATATCACATAGAACTAAATCTATTTTCTGCCTATCACTGATTATTGTATTACCTGCTTATGATGCCAAGATGCAAAAGGATCCTCATATTTATTGTGCTCTGATGATTTTGCATCTTTTATTGATGGATGGAGTGCTTCCAACCCCTTTTTATATTGGTTCTTATCACATGCTTCCTGGAAAGAAACAAATTTTCCCTGTTACACTGCATATTTATTCATAAGTAGTCCTTCCCATAAATGATGCCCTTGTTTTCAAATTAGACTTTTTGGTATGTTTTCCCACAGTCACCAAACACATGAATCTATGATTCAACAAGAAGCAACGAAGAGTAAGGTCATGTTTAGAAACTGGTTTGTGAACTAAACTTTGTGGACTAGAAAAGCTTTTAAGAAAGCTTTATTAATGTGACTAGTCCCATTTATCAGTAAGCAAACCATTGATAAGCCATGCTATTTCTAGCATTTCAAGAGGTTTTCTGTGCTTTTCCTTCCAAACAAAAATCTGAGCTGCAGTTCTTCATTACTTTTTTTTTTTTTTACTTTCTAAGACATTTTTGGGGTCCAGAAACATTCTTGGAAATAAAAGATTATATTTGAGAATTGGATTCTCCTTTGTAGCATGTTACTTTCCCCAAGGAAAAAATTCAGGGCTGCAAAAATACGTACACTCTGACTTTATATATTCTTTACATGGAATGTCAGAACCATGAATCAAGGCAACTTGATGGTGTCCAAGTAAAAATGTCAAGATTGAACATTGACTTTCTGGGAATCAGTCAATTGAAATGGACTGGAATGGGTCACTTCTCATCAGATGAACAATATATCCATTGCAAACAAGAAAGATGAGAGTGGCACTGGAATAGCTGTCATTATTATTGATATTTGTTTAGGTTACAATAAAAAATGATATCAAGACCTCAGTCTGAGTCAAAGGCAAGAAAATCAAAATGATAGTGATCCACGCCTATACTCTAACTACACATGCTAAGGGAATAGAAATTAATTCTGTGATGACATGCGAACCTTGTCCACAAGCATTTAAATAGTCACACTAATTCCTGGCAAATAGAATGCTAAGGCTGGAAATGAAAAGGCATCTGGAAATCATGGGAAAATTTGGCTTCAGAGTACGAAGAAAAGCTGAAGATGAATAAGTTTCTTTGAAGAAAATTCAATATTTATAGCAAATATTGGATGGCAGTACTTGCAATTGAATTTATCTCTGTCTTGGAAGATAGCATTTGAAAAATCATAAAGGATTTCTCTTTTATTACTTTACCTGCTGATCTTTTCCCTTTCTTTATATTATTCTTCTACCCCATTTCTTGTCCTACCTTATTGCTTGAAGAATTGTTTTTTTAACTATTGGTAGCTTTCTTGTTTCATTTAAGAACATTGTTGTTTATACTTTCCTAAAAAACACCTTCCTGGATTCTTCTTTGTGCTCAAATTACTAGCTTATGCCACTTTTAATAAATATAATAAATATATTTATATAATATTTATATATAATACTTTAATTTGCAAGGATCACACACAGACACAGAGGGATCATTTTTTAAACATCTGCTTTACATAAGGATGAAAAGTTACTTAAATACTAATTGACTAGAATCTTTATTCATATTACATATAACAATCACACAGAATATACTCAAGTCATTTGAAGTCTGCCATACAAATAATTTGGAAAGCTATTTTAGGAAATGACCAGGCTGAGCCCATGGAAGAAGAAGAGGTCAAATGTGTCATCAGTCTTGCGTCCTTTCGCACCCACAAGAGATCTAAGTCCAGCCCACCTTGAATTCTGTTGACTCTTATCTACCCCCAATTTGCTTTTACTGTTAGTAGTTCAGATTCTTGTAGAGAGCATAAACTTGCAATAAACTTATATATTCATTTGAACTGCCTGGATTCCTGATTTCTGACACTTGACAGCTGCATTGTGAAATACTGTGAATCCATGTGTTAAAATTTCCTTATCTGGGTTGCAAGAATTGAAATGACCATTAATTTTGGCAACAGAAAGGTTGTTTATCTTTGTTTCCATCTAGAGGTCATCTGGAGTTTTGCAACTCAAATATGGTAATCCTACCTTACTATCATCTGAAATTGACAGCAAGCAGTGAGGTTTACCAAAGCAGCAACAAAAATCTTCAGTTCCAATTGAACTGAATATATTACAAAAAAGTATCTGCTTACAGAGTAGCATAACTATTCTATCTTTAAATCAAATATTTGTTTTTAGAGTATTCATAGCACACATACTGTATATTTATGAATGTTTTTAATTAAAAAGGAACTACTTATTATTTCATGTAGCAACTTGCTGCTATGTCCATTTGAAAGGGAAACATATGTCTCAAAATACATTGAGTAATGGTTGCATTATTTTCTTTTAAATTATGCTCTTTCCAGCAAAATCCCAGAAGCTGTTTTTTTCTAAGCTCATGCACTTTATGTTTAGATATCTGTCAATCTTAAAAACTGAACTTTTTGAGAGAGTGGCTCTACAAATTTCTACACTTTATGCCATCCTGCAAATAATGGAATTGAAGATCCCAACTTTTTGTTGATTTGGATTTATTTAGCTTTATAAAACTTTCAGTCATGTTTTACGCCTGATTTCACTTTGGTGCTTAAACCTGTTGGCACCCATTTATATGAACATACGTTCATTGCTAATTAGTAACAAAGGGATTTTTATAATGCTGGTAAATAATTCAAAACTGCAGAGATTTTATAGCTAAACACTGATTAATTTCTTTTCTTTGTAATAAAAAGGTACTAAGAAAGAGAACAAAACATTAAAGCAGAATTCAGAATATACATTCCAATTTATACTGGATTGTCTCCTAGGACTTTCTTTAAAAGCAAACAAAAAGTTGTGTCAGGTAAACTTTTTTGCTTCATTGCATGACTGGAACCAGTCTTTCTAGCATGAGCTGAAATTATAGTCTGGAATCTCTCCAAAATAACCTATTTTCTTTTGCCTTTTAAGTTTTAAGTATCAGTATAGTGAAAAATATCCCTTTGTTGCAAACCTCAAATCCTTATTTGTATACTTAGATGGATTGCTTTATGGATTGCTCTAAATGTGTTCCACAATTATTTTTTGTCCAGGTGGAAATATACTTCGTATCAGAGGTGGGCTGCTCCTGGCTTTACTACTGGTTTATTTTGCACATGCTTTGCAGAACCGGGGTGGGTATGGCCTGCATGTGACGTATCCTGCCCACGGGCTGTTTGTTTGACAGGGCTGCTAGAGCAATTAGTTTTTCTTACACCTTAGTTCTGTAGATATTTTAAGACATTCTGCTGTATGAAAAGAATACATACAAATACAATGAAATAATCTAGATTGTACTCCTGCATCTGTCCTACAACCAGCCCCAGTCTTTCTTTCAAACTGTTCACAGGTATAAATAGTTGGTTTATACTTCTGACAAACATGTCTGACAGTAGTTGAACATAAATCAAAGAATATTTCATGGAATTGAATCTGATACTATTTGATATAAGCCCTCATAACATACTTTTTTAAAAACCTCAATCATGGCCTAAATAGCCAGCCTGTGTTATAATACTGCAGCTGCCCTGCCAGTCTAAATGCAAGAGAGTTATCTAAGTCTGAATAAATATACATCCTGAGACTTTCTATTTACAGGTAGTCCTCGACTTGCAACAGTTTGTTTAGTGACTGTTCAAAGTTACAATGGCACTGAAAAAAGTGACATGATTATTTTTAACACTTATGACCATTGTAGCATGCCCATGTGATTAACATTCAGATGCTTGTCAATGACTGATACACAGTATATGACACTTCCAGTGTCCCAGTCATGTGATCCTCTTTTGAGAACTTCTCACAAGCAAAGCCAATGGGAAAACCAGATTCAATTAGCAATCATGCTTCTAATTTAACAACTGCAGCGATCCACTTAACAAATGTGGCAAGAAAAGTCGTAAAAGGGGGCAAAACTCACTTAACTATTTTCTCATTTTACAACATAAATTTGGGGCTCAACTGTGGTTGTAAGTTGAGGACTACCTGTATTTAGGAGATTCTCCCAGGATCTCACTGTAATAGAGAACATGTGATGTTCTTTAAAAATTAAAAGCAGAATCTCAGATAATTGGAGAAAAATATTGCTAGGCCTGAGCTGGGAAAGATCTTTCTCTCTGTGTGTGTCCAACTTCTCAATGTTTGCTAAAATCTATGATTGCAAATAAATGTTTAAATACAAACATCTCTTCGATCATTCTGGTTGGAATTACCCCCCAAAGTTTGGGAGGTTTAGGAAAAGAAGCAGAAAATGTTGCTTTGGGATCCAGGCTGTCTTCTAAGAAATCAGTAAATATTTTAGGCTGAATGTACTTTAAATTTTAAATTGTTATTGGTATGTGCAAAAGTCCATTATTCTTACATCTCTATGCTGTAATTATGTGCTTTAAAACAGCCTGGTACATCAGATATGTTCTAGAAGATCTTAGCATTTTCTTTTTTAACACGATAATAAGGGAGGAGCTTGTGATGACTTTGTTGGCAGTAGAGTATTCTATTAGAATGCTCTACTCATTCATGCCAGACAAGTCTTAATGGAAGAATCAGTCTAAATGTATCCATCAGTCCATTTAATATGGTAAGAAAACAGAAAAGAATCTTATACTGGATCAGTCATCACCTAGGTCAGCAGAAGCCAGACTCAAATATTACTGAACAATAATAAACACATCAAAGGCAATAAATAATAGATCAATAATAATAGCAGAAATTGTTAAAAATCAAGTGAAAATGATTAAAAACTGGGTATCTCCTGGAAATAATTAATTCCCTTCAGTGGTGAAATTCAATTTTTTTTACTACCGGTTCTGTGCGCGTGGCTTAGTGGGTGTGGCAGGGGAAGGATACTGCAAGATCTCCATTCCCACCCCACTCTGGGGCCAGCCAGAGGTGGTATGTGCCGGTTCTCCAAACTATTCAAAATTTCCGCTACCGGTTCTTCAGAACCTGTCAGAACCTGCTGAATTTCACCCCTGATTGCATTGCTTTTGGCCCAAATATCTGAGTAGCTTACATTCAATTATAGATAAATAGCTTAAAGAAGTCTTGCATAAAGGAAACATCAACAAATGGTTAATAACTTTTCTGGCAAAACTTATCAGATTCAAAAAGACCTGGCAAAAGGGACATAACAGGAAATGATAGGTCAATAAGATGCTTGCCTGCAATGTTTAAATTACTCATAGGGATAACAACAGACAACATCCAATATTATTTAGGATAAAATAACATGCTTCAGGCAGAACATAAAAGAAAAAGCAGAGGTATAAATGATCAACTTCTGATTAATAAAATTTTGGAGAATTACAAAAGAAAAAAAACAACCAAAACAGTTTAACTGGCTTTTGCTTGGTATTGATATAAAATGGTATTTGATTCATTACACATAATTGGATCATCAAATGTTTGGAAACTGGCATCTGTACAAACATTAGAATGTTTATGGAAAAATAATGAAGCAGTAAAAGTCAGAGTTATTGAAAATAAAAAATATCAACACTAGGAGAGGCATCTTCCAGAGTGATTCATTACCACCCTTCTTTGTCATTGGTCTGATCCCATTTTTATTGATTTTGAAAAAAAAATCTTGGCTACCAAAAAATGCTAATCAAACCTCACCTTTCTTTTATATGGATGGTCTGAAATTGAAATCTTGATTTTGGCTTCTCAAGAGCAAATTAATTGTATCAATGCAAACAAGGTCAGAATGGAAAATGATTCAAAGTGTAGAGTGTGCAAAGAGGCAGAAGAAACAGATCCTAAACTTAGCTTGTGCAAGAAGTTTGCACAAACTGATTATAAACAGTTACATAACACAGTTGACAGAATGTTTCACTGGAATATCTGTAAAAATTATCATGTGCCAGTAATGAATTATTGATGGGAACACAGTGGAAAAAGTAATTGATAATGAGTAGTTAAAATATTGTGGGATGTCTTTTTTTTTATAACACCAGATTTAATTGTAGTGGAAAAATGAAAATATGGATAATTGATGTAGCAATTCCAAGAGATAGTAGAATGGAAAACAAATAATTGGAGAAGATCACAAAATATTTGTTCAAGAGCTGAAAATTGAAGCTGAAAGATTATGGTATAAACTGGCCATGGCAATTCCAGCAGTTATTGACATATTTGCACACCAAAAAATCTTGGATGACACTTATAAAATGTGCACATTTTCAAAATTTTCATCTGTCAATTGCAGAAAGTTGCACTGCTTGGATTTGCACATATACAACAGTGATACATTATTATGACATTCTAAGTTCTTGGAAAGGATTCAGTGCAGATGACGGCCAACATCAGCTAAAGAATTGGCAGCTGTGACTTCACATTGTTGTGAACAAATAATAAACGCAAAGTATTACAGGGGGAATACACAAATAAAACACACATGTAAAGCAGATAGCAACAAGTCCTGGCAATGGCTAAGAGCAGGAAAGTTGAAGAAAGAGACAGGGGTGTGTGTAATTCTGGCTGCACAAGACCAAGCCTTAAGAACAAAGCCAGAACTGAGTAGATAGCAAAAGACAGCAAATACCACATCTTCAAAGAAGCTGAAGAAGCCTCGTCTGCAAGATGACACAGCGTGATTACAAACAGTGGCATAATGAAATAGCAACAGTTGGAATATCTGCAAGAAATATTTATTTACTATTTATACAGCCATGGTGGCACAATGGTTAGAATGCATTATTGCAGGATACTTCTGCTGACTGCCAGCTATAAGCAGTTTGGCAGTTCGATTCTCAGCAGCTCAAGGTTGACTCAGCCTTCCATTCTTCTGAGGTGGGTAAAATGGGGACCCAGATGGCTGTGGACAATACGCTGGCTCTATAAACCACTTAGAGAGGGCTTTAAAGCATTGTTGAAATGCTATATGTGTAAGTGCTATTGCTAGTGTTAAGTACTATTATCAAATTTATTTGCCACTCGTCTTATGTCAAATAACATTTGCTTGAAAGCAAGAACTATTGGGACTACAAAATAGATAAAGTAATATAAAATGAAGAAGCTAAGATGCTCTGGGACTTTAGACTTCAAACAGAAAATAACACCATAGTTTTAACAATTGTTGATAAGAAAGAGAAATAGTCTAGATAGTGGACATGGCAATACTTGGTGATAGCAGAATAGAAGAGAAAGAACTGGAGAAAATCACAAAATACAAAGACTTCCAAATTGATGTAAAACAACTGTGGCAAAATAAAGCAAAGTTAATGTCAATAGTAAAATCCCCAAAAATCTAGACATCACTTGAATACTGTTGGCATTGACAAAAACATCATCAGTCAATTGCAAAAGGCAGTCTTATTTGGAACAGGTTACATCTTGTGACAATAACTTTAACACCATCAAATGCCTAACCTGGGTCCTAGAAAAAATGCCAAATCTAGTCAAACATCTGTCTGACTCTGAGATGAATCATCATCATTAAAGAAAAAAACCCAGAATAATGACATCTTGTGATCAACATAGTGCATTATACTGACAGTTGATTTCACTAAACTTGATTCTTGTTAAACAATGAAAGTTTGATTTTTTATTTTTAAAATTAAAAAGAATTGTTTATCAATAATGTGGTTCTGGTTTAGTTAATCTCTTATGAAATTGATTTGTCTCTCAATATGGGAAAGGAAGGCTTAAAACTTCTAGTTACATGCCTTTACATTACAAGACAAGGAGCTTGCCTTACAGGATTGTTTAATTTTTCTCCTTTATTGCCAGCAATGCAATTTGGATGGTCAAGCCCCTTTTTCTTATAGGGAAAGAATAGTAAGTAGGAAGTTTGGAAGTTGAGTCATGACAACTGGACTTCTTTTCTTATTGGTTCAAAACAATTCAGTGCTCATCTAAGTAGCTTCTTAAACCTGAGCTTAAGGTTGAGGGTTCTACATATGTCCTACAGGGAGATTTCATTTTTCATCTAATATGGCTAGGCTCATTTGGTGAATAGGCAAAGAGTCATTGGGATGTAAATGTTCCAACTCCTAGGTTCTTTACCCTAGGTGGGTCATTAAGTGTGGTGAACCTGGTGAGCCTGTGAAGATCTCTTAATCTTCCTGGAACTGATGAAAGAGCAGCATAAAAAATGGGGGACAGGTTGTGTCTGAGGCCTCCACCTGTGTCGAGGGAAAGATCTTCCACTTTGGCATAAGTAGATTTCTCCAATTGTGTCTGAAACCAACTATCTTCCCTGTCCAAAATGTGAATATTATTGTCCTCAAAAGAGTGTCCTTTTTCTTCTAAATGAAGGTGTACTGTTTTGATTCTGATCCTGTGATGTTGCTTCTCCTGTTCTGGACCATCCTCTTGTGTAAAGGCTGCTTGGTTTCGCCAATATAAAGCTCTGAACACTCCTCAGTGTTCTGGACTGCATATGCAACATTACTCTTATTTTTTGGTATCCGCTCTTTAGAGTGGATAAGCCTCTGTCTCAATGTGTTGTTGGGCTTGAAAAACACAGCTATGTGATGTTTTCCAAATATCTGTTTTAGCATCTCTGATACACCAGCTGTGTAAAGAATGACCAGATTATTCTTTTGAGTCTGAGTACCAGCTCTGTCTGCCATTTTATGTTGAATCCACACAGTGATTTAATAAAGACCCAATTTGAATACCTACAGGTCTTAAGAGCTTTCCTTAGGTGCCTGTTTTCCTTCTTTTGGGCCTCACTGGAATGGGGATGTTTTCTACCCTGTGAGGAAATGTCCTGATATGGTTGGTGGGAGTCACAGCAGCTATTAGTCTCTCTGTATGGGTTTCCTTTAGATCTCTATTACTAGGTTGTCCCAGGTCCCAATAAATGCTGGATAACTAAAGAGGTCATAACAACACATGAAACAGCCATGTCTATAAAACAGCATTTTCCCTTTGGGATTTTGTGATTTTTGTTTTGCTTATTATTGCTATTGAATGTTTCTGGATTTGGCTGCTAAAAGGAGTCTGAATTTGTTGTTTGTTTCACTCATATGGTTAACAAAATCATCTGACAGGGCATTTGCCTTTTTTTCAAATAGCTGTAACCACATGGTTCCTGTAATTAGTATTAATTTTTCACTTCATTATACATTATTTTTGAAACCTCCTACAATCCATTACTTCACCTAAGAATACAGAATACCAGAGTTGGAAGAGATCATGGAGATTTTCTAGTTCAACCCCCTGCTTGAACAGGACACCATATACTGTTCTGGACAAATAGCTGCCCAATCTCTTCTTAAAAACCTCCAAAGATGAAGTATCCACAGCTTCTGGAGGCAAGCCCTTCCACTGATTAATTGTTCTCATTCTCAGGAAATTTCCTCTTTAATTCTAGATTGGATTTCTCTTTTTAAACTTCCATCTGTTACTTCTTGTCCTACCTTCAGGTGCTTGGAGAATAGGCTGCCCCCTCTTCTCTGTGGCAGTTCCTCAAGTACTGGAAGACTGCTATCATATCTGGCCTCGTTTTTCTCTTTCTTAGACTAGACAGAACTGCTCATCATATGTTTCAGCCTCCAGTCCCCTAAACATCTTTGTTGCTCTTCTCTGAATTCTTTCTAGAGTCTCATCATCTTTTTTGTATTGTGGTGTCCAAAACTGAATGCCATAGTCCAAGTGTCATTTAATTTAATGCCCCTCGGGATCCCTGTGTTAAGGCTTCTATAAAAAAAATGATGAAAGGAGGAAGAACCAACTAGAAACGACTAAGGAAAAAGTTGATGGGGTGGCTAATTTCATGGCAAAAGTCACCTTGCTGGCTTACAAGTTTTACAAACTTTACTGGATTACATTTTTTTTCTTCTCCTCTATCATAAAAAACTGACCTCTCTAAGGTTTACTTGTGATCCTTTCTTGGTTTCTTCTCTCAGGAAAATCTGTTTGTTTTTGGAGATGGAAACATTTTTGTAATACTCCACAAGTTTGTTTAGTGATTGAAACTTTTCACTCCATAGAAAATAATGGCTGTTTGTGTCCTTCATCACTTTAAAATGCTGGATATCCTCTTCATGCCTGGATACCAAGGGAGAATACAAAACATTTGGCAATCCAATCTAATTTTTAAGTTGCATTATTCTATTTGTACTCTGTATTAACTTTTACAAATTGGCATGCTTCAGATGAAAAACATTATTTGAATTATTTGTGAAAATACGTATAATTATTATTCTATATCATTCTTCATAAATGGTTCCAGATGGATTATGTTTAAAAGTTTTAAATGCACTAAATGTATTAAAGTTAATGCCATTCACATTAAAACATATTAAATAGCTTACATTTTAAATGATTAAATTATTGAAAGCCTAACAGAAAAGAAAAGTCTGTAGAAACCTAATATCTGCACACTGAGTATTCCACAAACTCAAGGCCTAGTCTCAAGTCACCACTGGAGAAGCTGGTGATTCTGATTCTGGAGATGGATTAATGAGGGATGAGGTTACATGCAAAAAAGACATTTTCTCAGGTAACTGAGGTCTAAGCTATTTAGGATCTTAAAAGTGATAGTCAACCCCTCAGTTGGCGTGGGGTAGGGAGGAAAGATCTGCCCAGAAGACTCTATTTTGTTCAGCACCTCATTGCTCTCTCCATTCCTCTTTACTATCTATATGAAACCAGTTGGGGGAAATTATCCATTAGAGCCGTGGTGGCGCAGTGGTTAGAATGCAGTACTGCAGGCTACTTCTGCTGATTACCGGCTACCAGCAGTTCGGCAGTTTGAATCTCACCAGCTCAAGGTTGACTCATCCTTCCAAGGTGGGTAAAATGAGGACTCGGATTGTTGGGGACAATATGCTGACTCTGTAAATCGCTTAGAGAGGGCTGTAAAGCACCGTAAAGTGGTATATAAGTCTAAATGCTATTGCTATTAGCATGAGGTCTGGTATCAGAGTGACGATACCCAGCTATACATCTTGTCCACCTGCCAGGTACATTGAATTGCTCTCATGGTTTGGATAGAGCGGAACAGATTTTGACTGAATCCTTCCAAGAAGGAGTAACTTGGGATTTATAGACCTAAAAATTTCAAGGAAATACAATTTTTGACTTTGAATGAAGTTGTGTTCCCCATTCAGGTAAGTTTTATTTATTTATATTCCACACTTCGTAACCACCCATCTCCCTCAGATTGACAGTTTGGATGTTCTCCTGGACTTATAGCTCCTGTATGATGAGCAGGTAGCAGTTGTGGCTTGCAAAACTTTTGCACAGCTACTTTAATTGTGCTTCTTACTCAGGCTTTAGCCACCTCCCCACTTCTGATACTGTAATGATCTTTACATAGGGCTGCCTCTGAAAAGCATTCAGAAGCTATTGTTAGTACAAAATATAACCATCGTGACATCAATGGCTATATTCCAAAGTACTTGGGTAATTCCAGTATTTTAAAAGCTGCATTGGTTGCTGGTTGGCTTCATCAGTTATCATCTTTACATCTCTAAATGACTGTGGACTGTTATATTTTGCACTACGTTGTCCCATATTCATCTGTCCATCTGATCAAATCAGATCCCCATCTTCCAGGTCCAGGTCCCATCATTAGAAAATTGTTATCTTATACAATAGCAAAGTTGGAAGGGACCTTGGAGGTCTTCTAGTCCAACCCCCTGCCTAGGCAGGAAACCCTATACCATTTCAGACAAATGGCTATCCAACATCTTCTTAAAGACTTCCAGTATTGGGGCATTCACAATTTCTGGAGGCAAGCTGTTCCACTGATTCTAACTGTCAGGAAATTTCTCCTCAGTTCTAAGTTGCTTCTCTCCTTGATTAGTTTCTACCCATTGCTTCTGGTTTTACCCTCGGGTGCCTTGGAAAATAATTTGACTCCCTCTTCTTTGTGGCAACCTCTGAGATATTGGAACACTGCTATCATGTCTCCCCTTCTCCTTCTTTCTATTAAACTAGACATACTCAGTTCTTGCAAACGTTCTTCATGTTTTAGTCTCCGGTCCCCTAATCATCTTTGTTGCTCTTCTCTGCACTCTTTCTAGAGTCTCCACATCTTTTCTACATCGTGGTGACCAAAACTGGATGCAGTATTCCAAGTGTGGCCATACCAAGGCATTATAAAGTGGTATTAACACTTCACGTGATGTTGATTCTATCCCTCTGTTTATGCAGCCTAGAACTGTGTTGGCTTTTTTGGCAACTGCTGCAGACTGCTGGCAGGGCTTTGAAAATAGTCATTCTAGAGTGCTGTCCCCATTCTTTGGAATTGTTCCTCTTGAAGGTCCAGTCTGCTCCTTTTTTCTTAAGCTTTAGGACAGCAGTCAAGATCTGATTGTTCAGTCTACTCCACTGTGAAAGTTTGTTGTGAATGAAAGTTGGAGTCCAGCAGATGCACCTCAGCATTTTTTGTTAAATTTTGTTTATACTTGAGGGAAATACTCATTACTTTTGTGGGAACTTCATTTATTCTTTATTTTGCTGTAGTAAGACTCTCCACTAGGACTGGGATGATCTGAATTCTAGTGTGTCTTAGGTACAAAGGCAGCTGAGTTGCCGCTTGTCACACTCTCAGCCTTAAGAAGCAGCCATGATAAACCACTTCCAAAAATGTTGCCTAAAAAACCAACAGTGAATATATGATTTGACTGTTCATTCCATTTTCTTAATTAAATCTTATACAAATTTATAGCAAGTTATTTGGGTAAGATTTGGATCACAGAATTCTAGACGACCACTAGAGGGCAGAAAAGAATTACTCTGAAAAAAAAAAGATAATTTCTCTGTTGCCATTTTGTGGTCATCTTGATTTTTGCAGTGGGGGTTACAGTAGCCCACTGCTTCCACATGAGGATTTAATTATTTGACTTTGTAATAAGGTTAAGATGCTTTTGTTTTTTTTTAAATTATGATTTTAAAAAATTATAGCAGCTTGAGCTTCATACAGGTCTAAGGTTGAATGGGTAGGTTCAAACATCATATTAAGTAGAAATAAATTACATTGTAGAATGCACATAATCTTTTTACACTTGGAAGCATCCCCTTGTTCCTGGGCATTTTATCTTTATACAAGAAAAGTCCTTTATGGAAGGAAAAAATAATTGCTGCACAGCAATTTGTGTTTGGGAACATTTGAAAGACTTCAAAAATGAAAAAAAGGTTCTGCCTGAAATCCTGGAAATTCCATCTCATAAGTTTATGAAACCATGATGATAACTTCTTCCTTTTTGTTGTTCCTTTATTCATTTTTTTGACTGACACTTGCATAACATGGCAGGGCGCCAGCCAGTGTAGTGGTTAAGGCACCAGGCCAGAAAGTGGGAGGCAGTGAGTTCAAGGCCTGCCTCAGCCATGAAAGCCAGCTGGGTGACTTTGGGCCTGTCACACTCTGTCTCAGCACAACTCATGTTGTAGAGAAAATAAGAGGAAGGTGTGTTGGATATGTTCTCCACCTTGAGATATTTGTAAAAACAATAAAGGTGAGAAATAAATAATAAGTAACTAAATAAAGTTCCACAGCTTCCAACCAGCCATAAACATAATTCAGTCAAGCACTTAGTTAAATATGGAATTATTGAGCAATATTTGCTTGATGTAAAGCATCTCCGTTTTCCAAATTTTCCTTGTTGGGCCCTTCAGCTATTTCAGTTTGAAATAGGTATAGGTAATTTCCACCCCACTGGTTTCACAAAGTCGGGGAAATCTCTTTTAGCAAGCTCTATCTATTTGAAATAATAAGGCTACTATATCTGGAGTGCAAAAATATGGACGCTCACTAAATAGGAACAAAGACATTTTCACAGTCATCTGGTTGTTATTTTGATTTTTGTAGTTCTGTTGTGATAGCCCCAGAAGTAAGCACCGTGATCATGTATAAATCTGAATTAATAACACTATAGTATTGCCTCTGATAAATTATTTACTCAGCCATTTTGAAAAATTAGTTTCTGGGATTTTCAAAAGTGTAAGTCTAGATAATAGCTTTTTATTTGTCTACAGCAGGTGTGTCAATCTCACGTCGTCACAGTGATGTATTGAGACTTTCCGCCCCTTTGCTAAACCCGGTGTGGGCATGGCCAGTGCGTGATGCATCCGCCCTCTGGGCTGGAAGTTTGATAGCCCTGCTCTACAGGTACCAATGTGGGGTATTTGTGATACAATTGCTCATGCTTTGTGAATGGTCTTAGTGCATTTTTATTATTATTACTACTGTGTTTGTGCCTTCAAGTAAGTTTTTGACTCCTGCAGACTGCCTGGACTAGTCCTTACAGTTTGCTTGGCAAGGTTTATCCCAAATGGTTTTCTACCGTCTCCCATATTCTCCTGAAGAAAATGGTTTCATGCCTAAGGCAGCATTAGAATTCAGAATCTCCCAGTTTCTAGTCTGATGCCTTAACCACTACACCTAACTGGTTCTTGTAAATCATTTTACACTCAATGTAATGTTAATTTTCCCAGTCTGTGTTTAATCTCCACCTAAAAATTGCATTCTGCCTCTGACAAATTAGAGAGTAGGCATCTGCCAATACACGATGTTTCATGCAATAAAGGAATAAACGTTAAATCACAAAATATATTTAATCTAATAAATTGAATAGAATTCTATGTTACATTCTCTGCAATAGATTAATGCAAGTAAATTCATGGAAAGCTTTAGTTTTAAAATATTTGTAACAGCTTCTACCTGTTTGTTTTGAACTGTTTTTCTGATTTGGGACTGTTTTGTATCTGCTTTTGGTATTTTTGGTAAAATCCTATATATTTTTACTTAAGGGAAACTCCATTGAGTAATTTACTTCTCAATAAATAATGTACAGTATAATACTAAATTCTTACTAATCAAGTATTGGATTTTATTACTAGGTTTTGGAAACAGCTCTTTCCAAACTGGAATATTAATATATTTTAAGAGCTACATTGAAAAGACAACTGTTGTGGGCCACCCAGAGGCCATTATGATGATACTGAACACACCTTGAAATTAACAAATGGCCTTTGCACACATGGAACAAAAACCTGTTTTAAAATATCTATCAAATAAATGGATATGTCCATCTTTCCCATATGGAAATATTAATTTTGTAATTAACATCAATCAGAGGATTTGTTTGTCAATAAAGGATTTTCTGACAGATAGGCCACAGTCAGTAAGGATGAGATTTCACCATTCTTCTACTCTGATATTAAGCACAGGAGCCCCACCCTCACCCCGGGTTGTGTGCTAAGCCCCTTCCTTTATTCTTTGTACACACATGACTATACTTCATTGTATAACACCAATGCAATTATTAAATTTGAGGATGAAACAACAGTGGTGGGGCTCATTAATAAGAATAATGAGTCTGCTTATAGGAAGGAAGTACAAGGGCTAACATTGTGGTGTAAAGAAAATAATCTTACACTTAACATCAAAAAAGCTTAATAACTTATAATTGACTTCAGGAAGAAGAGAGACGTACATTTACCATTGTACATTAATGGTGAGGTGGTGGAGAGAATTGGTAGTTTTAAATTTCTGGGCATTTATATCTCGGAGGACCTCTCATGGACCATGAATGCTAACATGCTTGTGAAGAAGGCACAGAAAAGGCTGTACTTCCTGAGAATGCTAAGGAAGATAAATCTATCTCAGCATCTACGTCTGTCCTACTATCGCAGCACTATTGAGAGTGTCCTGACATACAGCATATTCTTGCATGGTATGGGAGCAGCTCTGCAGCAGACAAAAAAGCTCTACAGAGAATCATTAAAATTACCCAGAATATCATCGGGCTCCAGCTACCAGCCCTGGATGACATCTTCGCATCTCACTGTTTGAAGAAGTTGCATTACATTCTCAGAGACTCTTCCTATCCTGCTTACAATCTTTTCAGACTGTTGCCTTCTGGCAGAAGATACAGAACAATTAAAACTAGGACCACACGTCTTCTGAATAGCTTTTATCCCAGAGCTATAATTGCACTCAACAATGAACTAAAGGGCCATCGTCAGTGAACTATTAGACAGCACTACTTGGTCTTTTGTGTGGATGCTTGGGTGGTTTAGGGGCGGGGAAATTTTTTGGTGGTTGGGGGTGTGTTTGGGGATTGTTATGTGTGTTGGGCCTGGTATCTGGGTGTTATGTGAATTTCGTTGTATGTGCATACTGTGTATATATGTACAATGACAATAAAATAAAGAAACATACCTGACAGAGATAGAGAAATCTCCTTGGGCGTTCTGACTAGCTCGGACTATGAAAGCACCAACTCCTTTATCCCTGAGCATCGTCTCAGCCATGTGGCGGGATACTTTCTCTTGGAACCAGCTGTCAAAAGCAATACATCATAAGTAAGTATAATGGAAAATCAATTTGAGAGAGAGTAAGCCAGATTTTTAAAGTATACAAGGGTAAGAGATGCCTCAAAATTTATTCTGAAACAACACAATATTCATCTTCTTCTTCTTCTTCTTCATCATTATCATCATCATCACCACCACCACCACGACCATCACAACCACCATGACCACGACCACCACCACCACCACCACCACCACCACCACCACCTCTTTCTAATTTGTTTCTATCAATATAGCACAAAATAATGGAAGCTCCTGTCAAAATTCAAAGTGCTTTTGAATAAGAAAATAAGAATTTTATGCAGAGCACAGAAATGACTATAAAGTCATAAGCAAAAAATATAAAAGCAGAAGATAAGAGGAAAGAAACATTTGTACTTAAATCTACTTTATTTCAACACTATTCACTATTCACTGTTACTGTTCCATACTTTTTTATCCTTGCAAAGTGCAAACCATTCTTGTTTCTACTACTTCCATATCCCAATTGATAGAATGCCTTTTTTAAAAAAATAGTTAACTATTGTGGCCCAACAGGAGCCGTTGGAGCTGCCACCAGAGTCCGTCAGCGAGGGCCCCTATGAGTCGGCTCTTGAGGATGTGGAGGACCCTGGACAGGGTTCCGACTCCGAGCAGGGCACAGAGAGAGGGGTTGGCCACCAGGTGGCATCTGAGCCTTGGACCAGTGGGAAGGAGACAAGGGACAGTGATCGAGAAGCCAGCAGTGATTTGTTCCTGGATGCACACCATTGAAGAGCTATGAGGCGTCAGGAACAATTACGCAATTACAGGAGGTAATCGCGTTCAGCTGGTGGTCATTAGGCTCCTCTCCAGACTATATAAAAGACTGCTGGTGCACACGGGCCTCTTGCAGAAGTCAACGCAGGATTGAATGTTGGAGGACAGTAATGGGAGCTTGGAAGGCTGGATTGCTGCCAAGCCTTATCTGTGTTTATTGCTGCCAAGGTTTGTCTGAATTGCTGCCAAGATTTGTCGGACTTGCTGCCAAGATCCTTATCTGTTTGTTTGCTTGGCTTTCAGCCACCGAGATTCTGGTCTTGCTATTAAAGGACATTCTAATTAAGCTTGTCTCGGCTTTCGTTACTGGATGGAGGAGGGGGTCAGAACATTAACAAACCACTGTTGCTTGGTTAACAAGAAGGGAGGAGGAAACACCCACAAAACTCATGGTTTTCCTGCTCTAATTTGCAAATTTACAAATGACTGGCTCCGTGTGCTATTTCCCTTCTGGATAAGTAGTGTAATGCACAGGACAGAAAAACAATGAGAAATACAAAGCTGAGGAAAATTCTATTCTATTTTTAATTCTATTTTTTCAAATTTCTCTTTCCTTTCCTCTCAATTAATTTACGGTTTCCATATGCAATATTTGTCTTGCTATTTAATCCTTATTCATTTTCTCTGTGATGAAGACATTTCAGCATGCTTCTTTTCTACTGGGAACTGATTTTTGTGTACACATTCATTTGATATCCATGCATTCTTTTTGTTTTCCACACACACTTCTCAATCTATTTTTATATTATTTGATTTATATTACTCCTTACAAACTCAAATCCCAGTTTTATATAAAAAGTGAAGTGCACTTTTGTAGATAGTCATTTTTGCTGTAATTTCTTGCAACAGATTACCCACTTCGTTTTTATCAGAGTTTATATGTCTCAAAATATCTCCATTTAGTTTCCCAATGTTAGCTAACATTCTACTGAAATCCATCCACTTGCGTTAATTTTTTTCTATATATAAACTTATACATGCTACATCTATTTTGAATGAATCATGAATTAATTCAGAAATTACAAGTATTTTAGAAGAAATTCTGAGTTTTATATGTTATATGTGCAACTTTTTTTTTTGGCTACTCTTAAAATATTCCAACTGGATATTGAAGCATCCGCTTGGAACAGTTCATATTTTTGGCAAATAAGATTGTGTAATTTGGTATGTCAGGATAATATTAATCTCTTCTAGCTTTCTGAATATTTGTGTATATGTATGTTTTTGTATGTGTGTGAAAGTTGCTGAAAAGTCACTAGGAAAGTATTCAGAGTTCTGAATATTTCTGGATTGAACATGAAAGGGAAGATAGCTAAAAATGTCAGAGTTTGTTGTAAAAATCAAATCCAGAAAGCACACATAGATAACTGATTCAGCAGGATTGATTTAAATAAGAAAATTCTTTATATACAAGAATTTATATATATACAATACCAACAGCAGAGAACAGTTTCATTTCATTTCAGATCAGCAGACAAGTCAAGACTAGTTTTGTTTCAGAGCTCAGAGCTTAATACAATTAAGCCATGCCCAAACTTCTTACTTAAGTTTCTGTTTCCAAATAAGCCTCATTGGCTGACCTTGTTATCATGTCTCTACCAGTTCATGAATATTCTGACAAAAAAAAATGGAAAAAGAACTTTTTTCCAGAAATTTGCTTTCTTTTTTCTTTTTTAACCCATTTGTTAAATTATTTCTTAAATGCGTACACAGAAGTCAATATTATAAAACATGGACATAAATGTGTAAATTGTATACTTACCAGGGAACCTGAAAATCAATATAATTCTTTGGGACATATCCCTCCTCATTGTTCAACTCAGCTCTGTACCAATTTTCCTGAGAGCTTAAGATCTGTAAATCAGAAGGAAAACTGTAATTACTTGAAGGTATATGTGTGTCTTCTGCTAGCCTACGTTTTGAAGATGTTATGCCTCCTTAACTCCTTTGCTATGCTTCCTGCTATCAACTCTTATCAGTTTTCCTCCAGAAATCTGAAACATGCTGCAGCCATCTTTTTCTTGAAAATAACTCTGTTCTCTTACCTCAGAACAAATGGACTAGCATAGCAGGTGTGCCAAACCAACTGTTAAGAGAAACTGATAGCTCCTGACTTTCATTTATTAGGCATTGACATGTGCAGGAAGAAAACCTATATGCAAACACTTTCCTTTAAGGGAAAAAAAAACCCTGATTGCACAGAATTTTAGTTTCAGAGTATGCTTCAGCACCTCAAAAAGTCAAAAGAAAAAAAGAGGGTGGATGTAAACAACTATGTAAGCATAACAACAACAACAACAACAACAATTAGAAGTTGTGTTGATGGTTTGGATTCCTTCCCCTACTTTGTTGCTTTGGTTAATTGCTTTATAAAGAATAAGTCTTATCATATAAAATTTATTTGAGAGCCAGTTTGGTTTAGTGATTAATGTACCAGGCTAGAAGCCAGTCATTCTCTTCTCAGCCTAACCCATGTCACCTGGTTGTTATTGTGAAGAAAAATAGGAGGAGAAAGGTAAAAGTAAAGGTAAAGTTTTCTCCTATCCAGTCATGTCTAACTCTAGGGGGCGGTGCTCTTCTCCATTTCTTAGGGAGCCAGCATTGTCCGAAGACATTTCCATGGTCATGTGACAAGCATGACTATACAATGAGGAGCATAGAACACTTATATTACCTTCCCACTGAAGTAGTACCTATTTATCTATTCACATTTGCATGCTTTTTGAACTGCTAGGTTCAAAGTGCTAGGAGCTGGGGTAACAGGAGCTCACACATTATGCCATGCTTGGGTCTCAAACAAGCTTAGGATCTTTAACCACTGAACATCTTTAACCATTGAGCCATCATACCCCCAGGAGGAGGAAGGAGTATTAGGTATATTTGCCACATTATTTATAAAATAAGGATGTCGGAAAAAGGATGTCGGAAGTGAACCATCAGAAGAAACCAAGGAGAAGCCAGAGAGCATCTTATCTGAGGTCTGAGACCAAGGAGACGGGCCTCTGAATGGGCAGTTGCCTACAGGCAACCTAGTGCCCAGGGCCCTTTGGTTAAAGATGTTCAGTGGTTAATAAAGGTGAAATTTTCAACCAAAGTGTCTCTTTTCCTTCAATGTGTGCATGACAGGTGTCCAACATAACATTGGCTTCTGAGGTATTATATTGCTCCTCTTAAAGATCCCTCTTAGAAAGAGATAGTGGATCAATGAAATGACTCTGCTGTCCCTTAAGAGTCTATCTCTGTAAATGGCTGCAAATACTAGCTAGAAGTGAAGTCATCCCATAAATCTTGCAATTTATTATTTATATAATTTATAATTCTTCCTTGTGAGGAAATAACTGTTTCATAATCAAAAATAAAAACAAACAGGGAAACCAAATGGTTTTTGGCCAGGTGTGATTGGATACACAAGGAATTTGTCTTTGATGCATATGTTCTCAGTGTACATGAAAGGAAATAAAGAAAAAAATACATTCATCAAGAATCATAAGATACAACACTTAGTGATAGTCATAGGCTACTAATAAGCAATCAAATCATACTAGGAAACAAACAGAACAAATCATAAAAATACAAGCAACATTGTTAATGTCATAAGTGGGAGGAGATAGATAGCAGGAAATAGGAAATATAAGTAAAAATAAATAAAGTAGTTTGGGAAGATTATGTAGCGTGGATTGAGACTATGGAATTGCTAAAATGATTTTAGAAAACAGTGAAAGCGGAGTTTGAAAATATGTTTATGAAGCAAGCTAATGAATTTATAGTAGAGTTGGGTACATCAATTCAGGAGACATAGAAAATTAGTAAATAAATAAAAAAACAATAACAACATTTGTCTATTCCATGTCCTTGGAAAGGACTTGATAGATGGATAGAAATACCAAATCCATTCTAAATACCTGGCTGACTGTGCAGTGAATCATAACAATAATAAAGCTTAGCTGCTCCAAGAAGATCACACGGACTGAGTATAAGCAATGGTATGACAAAGTAGCAACAATGGTACATTTAACTATCTGCAAGAAATACCATTTGACTGCAAGCAAGAACAGATGGCTACAAAATAAACTAAGTAATAGAAAATGAAAAAAAAACCAAATTACTCTGGGACTTTAGAATTCAAACAAATAGACACTTGCCACATAACATCCCAGACTTAACAATTGTTGATAAGAAAAACAAAATGCTTGGATAGTGCATGGCAGTACCTGGAGACAGCAGAATAAAAAAGAAAGAACTGGAGTAAATCACAAAATACAAAGACCTGGAAATAGAATTAGAACAACTGTGACACAAGAAAGATAGCACCAATAGTAATGTGTGTGTTATCAACAAATATTAAGATAGTAGTAATTGAAGGTTGACAATACTACTACTACTACTAATACTACTACTAATATTACTATTACTACTACTACTACTACTACTACTACTACTAATACTAATACTAATAAGACTGTGCAAACCATTCAAACCACTACATTAGCTGAAACAAACCAGATGATGTATGCAGCAGCCTTCATAACTACCAAAGAATTGGGTTTGAAAACACAAAAGAACCAAAGAGGCAAGAAGAGGAAGCCTAAATGGAAAATTCAGTTGGAATTGAAAATCAAAAAAATTCGTGGAGACTTGAGCAACTTGAAGAACTTAAGGCAAGGTCAGCTAAATAACAAGCTGGTCAAAAGCAGCCTGGAAGCAAGATACGATTTGGAGAATAAAGAGATTGCGATAGTAATTGAAGAACTGAAGTAGAGGGTTGTTGCCGTTGCTGGAAAGATTAAAAGATATGAAAACCGAGTAACTCAATTCAAGGAAAACTCACAGTTCAGAGAAAATCAGCACCAGTTTTATAAAAGCTTAGAATATGGAGATGGAGTAACAACAAATTAAAAACCTGATAAAGAGAAAGCTCTGAAATTCTGGAAGAATTTGTGGGAAAACAACAAGAAATGCAAAATGGATCAAACAGATTGAGGATTCTATTTTTGTGTTCAAAAGTTTTATTTCTTTTAAAACAAACATTTCATCATTCCTCAATCAGTAAGACATCGAAGTACAATTTTTTGTATGTCAAAATAATTCTAGTTTACCACCAAATTCTTGTCTAGCCTAATGCATACCCCTCCTTCCCTCCCCCCAAACCCCCTCCTCCTCCCCCCCCCCCGACTTCACAGAACCCGTACACGGTATGGATTTTTAACAAACACAGTCTAAAATCTATTGAAAAAAAGAAATAAAGAAATTAATGACATTCTACATTGACCTTAGCTTCTTCTTGCTGAACTAACTTTAAACAATTTAAATCATTTCTAATCTTAAGCATAGGCTAACTGGAATTTCTTGGTCCCGTATTTATTTTGTATATAGTCAATCCATTTTTTCCAGTCTCGTTTATATCTCTCATTTGAGTGATCTTTAATATATGCCGATATTTTAGCCATCTCGGCTAAGTTTGTAACTTTCAATGTCCATTCTTGAGTTGTAGGCAAGTCTTCCTTCTTCCAGTATTGCGCCACCAACAGTCTTGCTGCCGTTATTAGGTGCAGAATCAAGTTACTCTCTACCACTGTAAAATCAGTACATATACCTAGTAAGAATAACTGAGGAATAAACTTTATCCTTCTTTTAAAGATATTTTGCATAATCCACCATATTTTTATCCAGAATGCCTTAACCTTTTGGCAGGTCCACCATATATGATAATATGTAGCATTGAGAGAACCACACCTCCAACATTTAGGCTGTACATTCGGATACATAGAAGCCAGCTTTTTAGGATCTAAATGCCATCTATAGAATATCTTATAAAAATTTTCTCTCAGATTTTGAGCTTGTGTGAATTTCACATTTGTTACCCATATTCTTTCCCATGTATCCAACATTATTGGTTCTTCAATATTTTGAGCCCACTTTATCATACAATCTTTAACTAATTCTGTTTCCGAATCCATCTGTATTAATACATTATATATCCTCTTTATATGCATTAAGCCTTGATCTCTTATTTGTTTAAACAAATTATCTTCAGCTTGGATAAAACCAATTTTTTGATCTATCAGATTGAGGATTCTATTAAAGAGCATAAAATGGAAGATGTGAAAATAACAAAAGAATTGGTGCAAAGACAGTCAAGAAAAGTGAATAACTGGAGTGCACTTGGACCAGATGAGTTACATGGCTTATGGTTAAAAGCACTTACGAGTGTCCACAAAAGATTGGCAGCCCAAATGAACCAGATCTTAAAAACACCTGAAAATGATGAATGGATGACAACTGGAAGGACATTTTTGATACAAAAAGATAAAAAAAGAAAGGATTCTGGAAACTATACGCCAATCACCTGTTTGCCAACAACATACAAGCTTCTTACTGGTATCATTGCAAACCAAATTTATGGATACTTGGAAAGAAATAACTTGCATCCTATAGAACAGAAAAGATGCTGCAAAAATTCAAGAGGATCAAAGGATCAACTACTGATTGATGAACTATTCCTAAAGAATTCAAAGAAAAGACGAACTTGGATAGACTATAAGAAAGCATTTGATTCAGTTCCCCATAGCTGGATCAAGAAATGCCTGAAAATCTTTGGCATCAGCAGCAACATACAAAAATTCATGGAAACTTCAATGAGCCTCTAGAAAACGAAGCTTATAGCTAATGAAGAAGTACTAGGTGAAGTTGAAATTAAAAGAGGCATTTTCCAGGGCGATTCCCTTTTACCCCTACTTTTTATATTCTCAATGCTACCATTGACAATCATTTTGAAGAAGATGAACTATGGATACGAACTTGCAAAGAAAGAACTGAAAATTTTGTACTTGGTGTACATGGATGATTTGAAGCTGTTTGGTAAAACAAAAGCTGAACTGAATTTATTAATTGAAAGCACAAAAGAATTTAGCCAAGACATTGGTATGCAGTTTGGAATTGACAAATGTGCAACAATGGCAACCAAAGCAGGCAAGGTCATAGAAGAAAATGGAACAGAACTTGAGAATGAAGAAATGATAAAGGCAGTAAAACCGGAAGAAGGCTACAAGTACTTGGGGATTTTAGAGGCCTCTGACTTAATGCATAATAAAGTCAAGGAATTACCTTCAGCCAAGTATATTCGATGAATTCGCAAAATATTAAAGTCCAAACTGAGTGAGGAAACATCATAAAAGCCATAAATACCTGGGCTATACCTGTGATCCGATACTCTGCAGGAATAATTGACCGGACCCAGATGGAGTTGGACAATTTGGACCGAAAAACAAGGAAGCTTATGACAATGAATCATGCTTTGCACCCTAAAAGTGATGTTGACTGATTATATCTACCAAGAACAGAGGGTGGTTGAGGACTCCTATAAGTAAAACAGACTGTGGAAGAAGAAAAACACAGCTTGAATGATTACATCCAGAAAAGTGAAGAACCAATGATTAAGGAAGTAAAAAAAACGAGGCCTTTTAAAGACAACTAAGTCAAAAGCTGAATATAAAAAAGAAGTAATTGAGAAGAGAGCTGAAAATTGGAAAAACAAAGGTATGCATAGCCGATACTTGAAAAGTATTGAAGGCAAAGCTGACCAAAAGCTAACTTGGAACTGGTTAAGATCAGGAGCACTGAAAAAAGAAACAGAAGGCTTTATTTTGGCAGCTCAAGAACAAGCCTTAGCCACAAACTACATGAAGGCAAAAATTCAACATTTTACCACCAACAGCAAATGTCACCTCTGTAATGAGAAAGTCAAGATCTTGTGGGACTTCAGAATTCAGACTGACAGGCACTTAGCCCACAACACACCTGACATAACAATAGTTGAAAAGAAAAAAAGTATGGTTCATTGACATTGCAATACCTGGAGATGCACGAATTGAAGATAAACAGCAAGAAAAAATCACAAATTACCGGGACTTGCAAATTGAAGTTGAGCGACTGTGGAAAAAGAAATCGTGTATTGTCCTCATTGTAATTGGAGCCCTTGGAGCAATACCTAAAGGGATACCTTGCTATTTGGAAATTTTAAATTTATCAGACTTGAACATTCTGATTCTACAAAAAAACCACCCTACTTGGAACAGCTTATATCCTCCGACGTTACCTTAACAGTTCCTAGGCCCTTGGTTAGGACTCGAGCTCTTGAGCTACCAACCAGCCCCAAAGGCTGTGAATCTCACCAAAGATTAACCAAACAACAACAACAACAACAACAACCTTCTAGTTTAAGTAGAGGACAGAGGAAAAACTATATAGAAAAATGCACACACAACTTACATATGACATGTATCCGTGTGTAATTGAGAATAAATGTTAATATTGCGTGAGCGATGACTCTAAATTCATGAGGTGAGTCCATACACTGTTTCATTACTCGTGGATTTTGACAGTATGTATGCTTAAGAAAGCCAATATCTGTGCTGAATTGTAGAAACTGTGTTTAGCATTATCTCTTCACACTTACTGAATGTTATGTCTTTTCCTAATTACAGTAGATACCATTTTAAATGTCATACACAGGTTAAATGTGGAAAGTCTATTAAATTAGCAAAATAATGACTTCTACTTCAGAGAAATCTGAAAAGAATGCTACTTTTACTCATCTCTGCAACCACAAATTAATATTTCTATAAAGGTTCATAATATTATGTGAAGTTAGATTCCCAAAAAGTAGTGTTGTCCCAGCAAAATTGCATAATTGCAAAACAACCTGCTGATCTCAATTTTTTTACAGCCTATTGATTACAATTTTTTTTCTTCTTCCAGTAGACAAATTGTGAAATCTGAATAATACAAAAACTCATATGAGTACTTCTATAATTGGAATTACATTTCCAGAGAAATAAATAAATAAACAAATTCTCTGAGATAAAGTCTTCAGATAATATCTTTTTGAGAAGAGGTTCATGTAGAGATATAGATTTCTTCCTTTCAGCGGGCCTCATCCTTCCTGATTTGTTGATATCTATATTTTGCCTTTTGAAAGCAATTCTGCATTTTGTAAAGTAGTATTTTTTAATTTAATATTTTTCAGGCAATGTTAGTTTTGTTTAAAAAACGTCCAAACTCCTGAAAATTTGCTGTGAATAAATTTTGGGGTTTTAGTCTTCAGTGTCTCAAAGAACCCTATCAACGTCTTGTGGAACCCAGTGTGAAAAAAACTGTGTGTAAAAAAGGTGTTTCACATTTATGATCATACTAATTTCTTATGAACTCTTACAAAATATTTCACATTTAGGGAACCTCATTTTTCTTATATCAATGTTTTCCCCTGGAAATAAAAGATTGCTTTGCATTTCTTTCAGAATTTGCAATGGAGTAATATCTGGTGCTAAATCCAGTTATTTTACTCTTTACTTCATCTTTGAAATACAAACTAAAAACTTGTAGTAAAGAAGAAAAAAGTTTATTGGAAAACTTATCCTTCAATCTTTTGGCTAGAAATAATGTTTTTAGAATCAATTCTAGTTTATGGTTGTGTCACTGATTATTAACAGTATAAATGTATTATCTCTTCAGAGGAGACACTTCCATATGTAGTCTTTTCAATGTTCCAAAAATCAGCTTTGCATCTATGTGACCTGGCTATCTTTGTTTGGCAGCTGAGCCAATTTATTTCTGGCTTGCTTGCAATGTATTCAGAAACTCTTTTCCCACTGGAAACGATGAAGCTGTTTAATATTTTGGGCATACGGCTTCTCTGCTGGCGGAAACCTGCTGCTTGACTTTTCATTTCAAACCAACTTCTTCCTCTTCCCTACAGAATTCAGCATCAAGCTGTTGTTGTTGCTGATTTTTTTTTTAAAGGTAGCCAAGGGATATTCACTTAATGGAGTTGCAGCTTCCCTTGTTGCCTGTTGCCTCACTGTTTTGGAGAAATTACCAGACAATTAATACTTCATTATTAACACGGGTGAGCAACAGCTGAATGCCACTCTTTGTGCTATCTTAGTAGTCATCTGGAGTGAACAATGATAGTGTTTCAGCACTTTGAGTTCACTGGCAGGGAAGAAAATTATTAGTTTCAAACTGCTTTTGAGGATTTGGGGAATAAAAAAAGGTGATGCTCTGGAAATATCTTTGAAGACATGTTGATTGATACATACCTTCAGAACATCTCGTGCTTGGAAACTTAGCTCATCCTCTCCTGATGCCTTAAAGTCAAATTTTGCAATGGCTTCCATGGTATCTCCTGTTATCTCCTGTTATAGTAAAGTAGAAGATAAATAACATTATTTATAATTTCTCTATAGTCTGATCAATGATAACTTTTGTTATCATCTGTTGTTCAGGAATCTTTGGCTGAACTTGTAAGGCAATTATACTGCCATTTATGGCAAAGTTCCCCAACCGCTTAGGCTTTGTGGACCACTAGGAGTGAGGAGAGAGGATGGTTCCTTGCAAGTGCGCATGCAGCTTCATTTGCATGCGTGGGGGGGCATGTGCATCTGCTGCTCATGCAAGTGGTGTATGCGAACATGTGCTTGCCTGCTGCTCAGGCAAGAGGGGTGCACATGCATGCTCAACCACCACTTCTGTGGGACCCCTGATTCCAAACACCTCAGGGCCTAATAGTGGGCCCCAGGTTGGAGGTTGGGGGTCCCTGATTTATTGTATCAGCCTTAGAAACATTCCAGTCATCTGGTTTCATTGAAGTGGTGGTTTTGCTGCAACCAGTATCAGTTAACACAGCACATTCTTAAGTGTAATTAACAGCAGACTCAATAGTATAATAATCATAGAAACAAAAGCTAAGTGCATTAACACTAGGAGTACTTTCCCAGATTCCCTGAAAAGTATTATTGCCAATCTAATCAGTGTCTTGGCTGCAGATCAACCCAAGGTAAAGGCTAAGCAGTTCCGCTCTGTCATTCGTCCTAATATTATTCTCTTCCATGCGCAATGCACAATGTCCAACTATCATCCATCAGAGTCCTGAATGATGGTGAATCATATTCATGAAACTGTCATGGACACTGCCCTGCAGTATAGGTAGACCTTGACTTACAACAGTTCATTTAGTGACCTTTCAAAGCAGGGGTGGGTTCCTGCCAGTTCTAACCTCTTCTATAGAGGTTAGATCCGTTTAGATCCGGTTCCAGCTCCCTCCCCCTGCCCATCTGCACATCATCAAGATGAAGAGCGAGAGGAGGAATTCTGGGAGTTGAAGTCCACAAGTCTTAAAGCTGTCAAGTTTGAACACCCCTGCGGTTTTTTCCCCTAAAGAGTTAGGGGTGCAAGGGTTTTGTAACTTGACAGCTTTAAGACTTGCATGCTTCAAATGCCAGAGTTTCTGAGCCAACATTTTGGTTGCTAAGCAAGAGCATTGTTAAGTGAGTTTCAACACATTTTACAAGTTGGCCATGCCCACCCAGTGACATGGTTGGCAAGCCACTCCCACCCAGTCACATGGCCAGCAAGCTACTCCCACTCAGTCATATGGCTGGCAAGCCACTCCCACAAAACAGCCCACACCCACAAAACAGCCCACACCCACAGAAGAGGTTCTAAAAAATTTGAAACCCACCACTGGTTCAAAGTTACAACACTGAAAAAAACGACATGACCATTTTTCACACTTATGACCCTAGTAGTATCCCCATGGTCACACGATCAAAATTCAGACACTTGGCAACTGACTGATGTTTATGATGGTCCTGGAATTATGTGATCACCTTTTGTGACCTTCTGACAAGCAAAGTTAATGGGGAAGCCAGATTCACTTAACAAAAATATTACTAACTTAACGACTGCAGTGATCCACTTAACAAATGTGACAAGAAAAGTCGTAAAATGGGGCAAAATTCATTTAACAATCATCTCTCTTAACAACAGAAATTTGGGACTCAACAGTGGTCATAATTTGAGGACTATCTGTAATGCTGAACCTTTACATTCATTTAAATATAGCATTCAGCAATTTCCCCAGCAAAGAATACTGTTAGAAGTTTAGAAAAAGGCAGCTGGCCAAAATTATGAAAAGAAGAAATAAAATTTCTACCAAAACTGTTTTTAAGAAAGATAATTAAGTATAAAAGCTATCAATCTGCATATAAAACTGGAATTTATATTGATATCAGCTACATCAATTTTGTTTATGATGGACCCTATATGCTTTACTACCAATTGTCCTTTTAACTTGTAATAACAGATCAAACGTACAGACAATCAACATATATCATACCGTAGTACTGGCTGAGTGAATCTTGTTCTGTTGCTGAAATAGATATAAGGCAGTCTCACCATTTCCTGCTAACATGACTGTGATAAGATCTGAAAGGATGATCAGAGCCAACTTCAACTACATTTATCTGCTGCACCTCCCTACTGGGGCTCCCAAATATAACACAGGAAGTGGCTCAGTTTAAAGAATTAAAAGCAAAGCTATAGTCTGAGCAGATAAGAAATACACAACCTGTTCACAAAAATCTACAGAAGAAGCCTTTATTTGTTAAAGCATTTCATTCTTTGTCAAAATATCTTTATCCTTTTTACTAATTGATTGCTTTATATAATATCATTAGGCAACTTTTACAGCTTGATCTTACTCATTTTTTAAAAAAATATTAATAATAATCATGCTATCCAAATAATTAATTCTATTGTTTCTTGCAGAAATCATGCAGGAATAGTTTACAGAACAGGTTTTCAGTAGGCTCCCACTGGGAGGAATGTAGCAACTTAGATGCTTAACACATTGATTTTGCTAAAACGGTCGATTACATCAACTCATTCAATTTATATCCGATGATGTATCTGATTAATGTATGAGTGTCAGCCCCATGAGGCAGAACAAGATCATGAAAATGATTTCACAGGATGATTAGGGATATATTTTTTAATGTGATAAGCCACAATAACAGAAGTTTGTAAGTCTGATTGTGCTTTACAGTGCAGTGTCCCAGGGTCATGTGATAATCTTTTATGACCTTCTGTTAAGCAAAGTCAATGAGGAAGTCAGATTTTCTTAACAACTGTGGCAAGAAAGTTTGTAAAATGTGGCAAAGACACTTACCGGTAATTGTCTTGCTTAGCAATGGAAAATTTGAGTTCAACTGTGGTCATAAATCAAAGATTACCTGTAGTGAGCCTTAGCTTAAGTCCACTTTCTAACTTCTATCCAAAAAGTCTGAATATAATTCTGGTGACTTCTGAAGCAAATTATGCAATTTTATTTATGTATTTATTTATTAGATTTTTAAAAATTCTGCCTTTATTACGTTATAAGTAACTCATGTTGGCAAACATACATAAATATCCTTCCTCCATTTTCCACATACATTCCTGTGAGGAAGGTTGGTTTGCAAATGAGTCTATGGCCCAAAATTATTGAACTGGTTTTCACGCCCAAGGTAGAACTAGGATTCACAGTCTCCTGGTTTCTAGGACAGCACCTTAAATTTCTCCACTAAACTGGATCTTACTCTTCTTTATCCTTACACTTGTCTTACTTTTCTTTTTTGAAATATTTGTAAGCATTCTATAGAAAAGCATTGTAGTCTATAAAAATATTTTTTGAAGTAGAGATGAGGAGAAATAGTCAACTTGATTAGTGTTTTATTTTGTATTTTCAAATTGATTATTAGCCACATTTTCATTGATTAAAATAATGCAATTTCTACATTATTTTAATCATAACCTGCATATATGCTTAGAATAGAATAGAGTTTATATCATAGAATTGCAGATAGCAATAGCAATAGCAGTAGACTTATATACCGCTTCATAGGCCTTTCAGGCCTCTCTAAGCGGTTTACAGAGAGTCAGCATATTGCCCCCAACAATCTGGGTCCTCATTTTACCCACCTCGGAAGGATGGAAGGCTGAGTCAACCCTGAGCCGGTGAGATTTGAACCGCTGACCTGCTGATCTAGCAGTAGCCTGCAGTGCTGCATTTAACCACTGAGCCACCTTGGCTCAGTGGTTAAATGTGGATTAAAAGTCCACGTATCAAAGAGCAGGTTAGTTGCAATCCTGGTGACAAAATATTCTGGGCAGCTGGTCTTCCACAATAGCAATCAGTATCTTTTAACCAACCATTTCTTTTTCAGAAGTTAAACTTCAGATCCAGATAATTACTTTTCATTTGTAACTAAAATCCACAAGCATTGGTTTAATGAAGCTGTTCAGTACAAAGACAATAATTGTTGTCAGTAATATATCGGATGAAGGAAAACAAATTGATGCTTAATATAGATAACACAGAAGCACTTCTAGTAGGAATAGGAACTTAACCTATGCAGAATTAATCTTTGCATCATTCTGAATGCCTATACATTCTATTAACTCCAAGTTTACTGGCCAAGAAATGAAGGTAATCCTGCTATACAAATTTCTCAAGATCTGAGCTGTGTATTGTGGTAGAGCTATTGCCAGCCTACTTATCAAATCTAAAAAGAAAAGGAAACCTGACACTAATAATAAATGTTTCCCTTTTCTTTATTTTGTATTTTACATTTTGTATTTTTAAAAAATTGTGGATTAAAGAAAAGGAAACCTGTGTTCTGAACTGCGCAAAGAGGCTCCCTCAAAATCCAGTTGCGCTCCATTCTGCTACAGTTTAAAAGAGCTGTGAAGACCTGACTCTTCACCTGGGGCTTTAGCGAAAAGGAACGAGGCCCCGCACTTCACAGCACTTGCCATCTTTTCTTTATTTTATTGTAATTTCTTTTATTGTTGTGAGCAACCCAGACTTATTAAATTTAATTGCCTAGTGTAGTTTAGCTATATCCTCCATGGGATATTATAATATGCTTGACATTGAACTGTTTTGGAGGCTTTACTAATTCTCCTCTATCAGATTATATAGTGAGTCAGATGAGGAAGAAGAGGCAGTATCAATGTTTTAAGGGCAGCTCAGAATAGAGTGATACATACAAAACTGGGATTGGAAGATGGGTGGAGGGTGGAGATGGAAGTCTGGAGTGGCAAAAGCTACAAGGTAATTTTGTGTTCATATAAATGTTAAAAAAAAAGTGATAATATGTATGTGTACTTAACTCCTTCATGAGTGGGGATAGGCTCTGTCAGATCATCAAAATTAATGCCTTTAACCTGTGTAGGTTATCTACACAGTTTACTTTGTAAACCAGGGGTGTCAAACTCAATTTTATTGAGGGCCGCATCACGGTTGTGTTGGACCTTGGGGGGCTGGGGTGGGCATGGCCAGTGTGGGCATTGCCAGCTTGACATTATTTTTGTTGAGGGCGCCTGTGGTGGTCCAGTGAAAATGGGCTCCCGAGCTCCATTTTTGACTGCAATGGCCTTCTGCAATCCTCTGCTAGTGAAAATGGAGCTCAGGAAGGCTGCACACGGCAGTGTGGGGGGTCCTTCACTGTCAGTTCTATGGCCCAGATCTAAGCACCCTGCAGGCCGGATACGGCCCATGGGCCTTGAGTTTGACACCCCTGGTGTAAACTATAGGTAAACTGATATTGCAGTGTAACTGAATAATCAAATTAAGAAGATGAAGATTAATTGATTAGTTAGCTAGTTTCCTCCAAGGAATAGAATCAAAAGCTGCCTTTAAGTTAATAAAGCTAGTAAAATGAGCTACATTTGGAAATTTATAGTATTTTTTTGCCAAATGATGCAATATTAGGCACTGATTTACAATATTATTGAATGTCCATCTCCAAATCCTTCCTGTTCTGGCACCATAATGTTATCAGAAAACAGCCAATCCTATAATTTGTGGCATGGAAATCTATCATAAAGTTTACTAATTACAGAGAGAACACTAATTGGATGACAGTTGGCTGGAACAAAAGATCTGTCTCTTTTCTTATATATTGGGAGAATAATGAAAGTAAGCCAGGTTTGGGGAACTACCAAAAAGAAATTTATAGCAATAGAAAATGGGGTTAACACTGAAATTTATCATGAAAGATTTCATTTTAAGAAATTTGGAGAAATTAATTCTGAACCAGGAGCTTTAATACTTTTTATATTTCCATATGGGTTACTGATGATCAAACTGTAGAATAGAGTTCTCTACATCCAAAATACAATCCTGTGTAGGTAAAAAAATACTTTAAAATGTCTGTACCCAAATCTATAGGTGGATTGATTTAATATCATTTTCTGGCTTTGTGTTAATTTTAGATTTTGATTTTAGAAGCCCAAATTTGTTTGTGACATTCTGCTAATTCTCTGTTCAGTATTCCTGGGCATTTTATTCTTTTTTTCTCTACTTTAATAGTTTCTTATGTTTCCTTTTATTCTTATAAAAGATGTCATAGGAATTATTAAGCTAAACATGTCCTCTTATATGCCTGCATTCCTCGCTTTTAACCAAAGCATATTCTGTATCAAATCATGGTTTAGATTTTCCAAGTGGTTGATGCATAGACTATGATGCTGTAGGTTGGATATAATTTTGGGTGACCCTAGTAGGACTGTAAAAGGCAAATGCTGTTCCTTTATAGCTACCTGAAGTCATAGAGACTCTCCTAAGAGGACAGTTTGCAGGACATTAAAGAACTAGAATGCAGCATATTGCTTATCCATTTTGACCTGATATAACAGCAGATAAGGGCTTAGGAGCAGAGGTGTTATTCAGTAGGTTCTGACCAGTTCTGGAGAACCGGTAGCAGAACTTTTTAGTATTTCGAGAACCGGTAAATACCACCTCTAACTGGCCCCACCCCTATCTATTCTCTGCCTCCTGAGTCCCAGCTAATCGGGAGGGAATGGGGATTTTGCACTAACCTGCCCCTGGAGTGACGTTGGGATGGAGATTTTACAGTATCCTTCCCCTGCCACACCCACCAAGCCATGCCATGGCCACAGAACCAGTAGTAATTTTTTTGAAATCCCACCACTGCTTAGGAGGATCCTGTTGTTTATTCTGCTTGATATTAGCCAGGGTAATGAGGCTCAATAGTAGCAGGTGGTCATCCCAAATATCACTCTAAAATCCTTGTACAACAATAGGTTGCTTTTCGATATTAACATATAATTCAGGCTAGATACTCATCGAGAGCCCCAGAAGCTGAACTGTTCTGAGTTATCAGGCATATAGCCTTTAAAAGCCTTTATACATCAGATTTTACTGTCAGTAAATACAGTGTACTGTAAATACGCCCTCCTTATGATAATGCCAGTATCTTTTGTCTTCTATGAAGGGTCTCCGTAAAGAGAGAAATATGAGGCATTAAACGTTATAAAGCTTTATCATTTCTTCCAATTCTGATATTAAAATCACCAACCAACTGCGAAGTAAAATCAGGATGTTGCACAATTAGCTCACTAAGCCAGGTTTCAACACAGCCCCAAGAATCATTAATTGGGTTATTAGTTTTGTGGTAAAATATAAACATTTACCAGAACAAATTTAATGGAATTAATTAGGCTAGAGATTGCTATTATTACCATAGTTGGTCACATCTGAAGACAGATATTATCTGGATGTGCAAGGAATCGGGTGGTAGGATACAGAAACACCCTAAAGATTAGCTTCCTTTCAGATATGGGTGGGTTCGTAATGAATGAGACGAGACACCTCTAAGTTGTAAGGATTCAATATCCCGTGTCTCTTGTAGAAATATTATTAAAAATTGATTTATAAATTCTACAATATGGTATGTAGAAAAATTAGACATTTCAAATAGTCTGCACCTGTGCTATTCATAACTGCATTTTTTTTTGTTTCTTACATGATTTTATCTTTATAAGACTCTGGGTGGCTTATTGCTTAATTAATTAATTTTTAATAAAAAACTTAGCCCAGCACAATTCATTAAACAGTTCAATCAAATATGTCAATTATTAATCTAACCACTTGGTTTTAGAAAAACACAATGTAAAAACTTTTAAAAATAATAGCAGCTTAATGACATGGTAGCACCTAAGGCTCAAACACAAAACAGAAAAAGCACCATCTTTGCTATTTTTAAGAAGCTAACAAACACCTCAGGTTTTGTAGAATTTACAAATCAATTTTTAATAATATTTTTACAAGAGACATGGGATATTGAATCCTTACAATTTAGAGGTGTGAGCTACTCCAGCTCTACAAAACAGTGTTAGGAGTTACTGGTACTTTCTATGAGTTCAGATGAATTCCTCTGTATCTTGGCAAATATGACATCTCTGGGCTTTGAGATCTTCAGTAGACACACTCTTCTCTTTAGGGAGGCATTTTTCAGTGAAGGTAAGTTTCTACAGAGGTGGTTATGTTGGCTATCTTGTGCAGGGCTGCTTATAAGTTATGTCATATTTGTCATGATACGGATGAATTCATCTGAACTCACAGTAATTAACTCAGAACACTGTTTTGTAGAGCTGGAGTACCTCACAGTTTTTCTCTGTTATTGTTCCACTTTTGCAATAGGAGTATCCTTGGCTAGATAACTTTGAAATGTTTAGAAATGTGTTTTTTTAAAAAAAGTGATAAATATCATAAAGGCCTTTGCTCCAACATTTTTTTTTCAGCAGATAAAATGATCCCTCCCAAAATAAACCAAGTGAAAGAAAACCAAAATTTAAAAGGGACCATTTCTCCTTCAAGGAAACCAGGTCATCAAAGAACAATGTATCTGGACACCATCAAAACTGACACCAACCAGAGCATAGAAAGACTCAAACTGGAAGATGTGGAGACAGCTGGCCAATAGAATTGCCAAGAGCTGGACTTGACTGAATGCATAACATAATCATCATCATTGGACATGATGATTGAACAAGCTCCAATATCTAACATTTTCCCTATTTTCCTATTCCAAATACCAAAAATTCCCAAAAAATCCACACTCCAAATAGTAACTTACCCCATTTAAATACATATTCTGTATTTCCACTCTGAACTATAAACACATCCATATTTTACAAGTAATCTCACTCTCTTAATATAAACAAAAGACCAAAATTTAATGTAATGAAGAGAAACAGTTTCTCCTTTAACAGACAAGTTCCCCAAACTCCCTTGTTTTGAATTGAAAAAACAATCAGTTCAATGCAAAGTATTTATGCTATAGTTTAAGTACTATAAAGGCAGGATTATATATAGCAACTATAGGCGAAAAGACTTTACACCATATTAAATGCAAACAAATCTAGTATACTACATTTTTCCAATTAGGATATTAATAAATCCAAAAAGAACAACCCAGAACAATAACATATCCCATTTATCCCTGATCAAATAAATTGATTTTGTAGTCATTTTTTCTATACAGAATTCCCCCCCACCCCCAAACATAATGATCTTTCTTTTTCTTATTCAGATAGTTATTGATTCTTGTTACAGTTTCTTTAGCACTTTAAACAGTCCCTTTTGTGAATCTAACAAAAATAATATTTCAATTGTTCTCTGGGATTTTAATTTTTATTTCCTCCTTAAATTTTAAAACCTCATTCAGTTTTTTCTTTATATCTGGTGGCAAATTCATATAGAGTTTTGTTCATATTTTGCTGTACAAGTTGTTTTGTAACGTCTTTGGGATCAGACTGTTGTCAAAAACACACAACCTAGCTGACATTATTGAATCAAATTTTTGACACAGATCTTGGTTCAGTTTGTCAAACATATGTTTGAATGCCATTTTAACTTATTAGTCTTATTGTGTCTACAATTTTTAAAAAAATCTTCCCCATAAATGTACATTTACTCTTTAAAAAGTTTCAAAGTGTTAATATTCAGAGTCCAAAATGCCAAAGTTTTTTGATCCTTTAAAATTTTCTGTCGACATAATGTTGTCATGCTTTTTGCTTTTATTTTAAATTCTTAAGAGTTATAAAAATAGTCTTCATATTCTTATATGGAGTATTGAAGACACTTACCCGTTACTTCCAACCCTGTCATTTTACAGGTGTCTAACCACTTTGAAGCAGTCATCAGCAATTTCCTGAAGTAGTTAGCTGTGAACTTAGCGCCCTTTAAAAGTGCTCCATCTGCAGTTGGAGCAAACATGACAAATTCTCCCATCTCTTGATTCTCCTTGCCTCACCAGAGATCGCTTTGTATGTTCTCTTCATGAGGAAAAGGAACCACAAGGAACAACAGCTTGGACCATCTCATCTCTCTCTCTTTTCTCCAGAGAGAAACATAGAAAACTATCTACTCATCATCTACCTTGTTAATACTGCAAATGTTGATTCCACTTTTCCATGGAGCTGTCTTCAGCCTGCCATCTTCCATATGCTATGACAGTGATGGCTAACCCTTTTCAGACCGAGTGCCCGAAGCGTGTGTGCCCAACCCCCAAAATGCAATGTATGCACCCCAATGCATGCATACGTGCCCCTACATGCACCCTTCCCCCCTGCACATGCATGCATGCCCCTCTGCATGCATGGCAGAGGCCCAAAGAGGCCATGCTGCATGTATGGCAGAGACCCAAAGACCAGCTGGCAGATGGGAGGCAAATGTGTATGCACGGCAGAGCTGAACTGGGGCATGGCTCGCATGCTGTCACAGAGGACACTGTGTGCCACCTCTGGAATACGTGCCATAGGTTCACCATTACAGTGCTTTGATATCTGAGTGGTTATATGAGAACTTAATTGGAAGGGAGTATGCATTCCAAAAAGAGAATAGAGAATCTCCATACAGTGGATACAGCAACTGTAGATTGTCCATCTATAACCCGGATCTTAAACATTTTTATGTTATCATTTTTATTTAAAGAAGTTTTCAAGCTCAATACTTGGCATTGCCAGACTACCTAGAATACGCAGTCTGAAATAGAGGAAAGCACCATCTCTCAATGTCAACAATTCTCAGGTAGATGGTTGACTGAAAATAAGGCAGCGTCTTATGTGCAAATATCTCTGTAGCAGTGACATTTTTAAAATGATAAATGCCCCAAGTTGAAAAACATGAAACATGAAATTAGATTTGTTAAAAGGAATAGCTTTGGGTAAACACTAAATGGTGAATTTTGCTTAGAAAAGGTTGATTTCAATATTTACAACCCCAGTTGGAGTCTGTGAAACAAATCATCCTCAACAATCTGATGGATTAATTTTTTTTGGTCTTCTGCCAAGGATTGGTTGTATAAGTAATAGAAGCATCCTGTGTCAAATTTTAAAATCTCATTCATTTCTCTCTTTATATCTTTGATTTGATTTGATTGATTGATTGACATTGTTTGACTGACACATCGTTGTTAAATTTTCCCTTTATGAACATGGTTGAATATTTTTGGTTAGGAATTTTACTTATGAGACACACCCTATATTTTCATCATATAAAGTATAAGCAATTTGTAAGATTTTCTTATATTTCCCAGTCATCTCTGGGCTCACCATGAAAGCTTTTCTGATAATGGTTCATTCTTCTTTAAATGTGTGGCAATGTTCCCTGATGTTTTTAGAGACTGATTGCTCCCTTACATTTATCTTACATTTTTCAGAAGCTTTTTATCTTTCTGGATATTAAGGCCTCTTTCAAACTGTGAATGAAATTATGCTTTTTGTTGGCAGATATAATTCTATCAGCTTTGAACGGCTCCAAAAATATAACTGATTGATAGTATGCTATGTTTAGCTTTGTACAGAAACTACTATTATTTTTCACAACTAGCATAATTTACAAGAGTAAATTACCTAAAGGGCATACAAAACAGTAAAAATAAAGATTTTAATATTAGATTATATACAGATATTTTTGTGATATGTAGGTACACTAATGGATACACTTAAGAAATTATTTTTGATACACCTATAGTTACATTATATCACACTGCACCTATCAGTTCTCCTCCTAACCTAAGTGACTTTCCAGACAATGATTTTCTCATGGCACCAATATAGGCCCTCTCCCAGGAACGTGTCCTCTCATAAACATTCCAACAAGAAAACATAATAATTCTTATTTTGCACTTTCCAAATCACTTTGTTTGCATACTAGTCCCTTCCCCTCTGAATTTATCCATGTCAGGTCTTCCACCTATGGAGAAAAATCTATTTTGATCAATCAGTTGTGATTCAAGTATGGGTAATGGTTTTTCTTCATTGTCCAACAAGAATAGTTATTTGTTTCTGAATTTCTGTTCCTATTCTAGCCCTTACCACCTCATTTTTGCCATGTCCATAGGAGAGTCTGACAGATGTTTTTACAATTCAGCAGCTGCTTAAATTAAAAGAGAAAAAGTCTCTTTCAAATCAAGCTTGCCTCGTGGTGATTTCCAAGTAGTTCTTGATAATAATATGCATTGCCAATTGTTTTCTTCTTGGATGTTCCCCCCTCCCCCATATTTCCAATTTAACCTGATGCCCTGAGATTTTCTGAGATTTTCTGATAAAGTTCTCTCTTAAGGTTCAGTACTGTACAAACATGAATTATCTCATAGGAGAAGACTTAGTAAGGACTATAAGGAAAGCAAACATTATATCCCAGATGTCAAACTCAGTTATATCACGTGATGTCACATGACATATCACAATGGGTTTTGCCTTTGTGGAGCCAGGGTGGGCATGGCCTGTGAGCGATGCATCTGGCCCGTGGGTTGCCAGTTTGACACTCCTGGACCATTAAGGTATTCCAGAAGCATCCCAGGATTCCTCCTCCCTGTGGCCTACCCCCCAAAGAAAAGATTCTGAAGTGCAGAAGCTAAAGAGAGGCATAAAGTACTGCCTTTGGTTTTGATTCCAAATTTACAAGATTTAGACAACTGCATTTTTAGTTTGCAAATAGTCTAAGACAGTGATGGCTAACCTTTTTGTTATGTGCCAAAAGCATGGGCCACAGCGGCCATACATGCTCACACCCATAATTCAATGCATATGCAATCACCTATGCCCCCTGCCCCTTACGCAGGTGCATGTGACCCTCATGCATGCACGCGTGACCCCTCCATGCTCCCCTGCTCCCCATGAATGCTCCTCCCCCATACCCAGTTTTGGCTTCCAGGTTGGTGCAGGTGGTTTTTCAGGCCCAAAATGGGGCGCAGGGGGCCTTGTGCGGTGCCTCCGCACCCAGTTTTGGCTTCCAGATTGGTGCAGGCCTCCTGAATCATTTTTTTTTCCTACAGGGCAATTTTGTCCAGGAATTAGGGCAAGAAACTCAGGGGAATGGAATTATTTGCCATCAGTCTCCATTTTGATGAAGGTTCTGCTGCTATTCTATTTCGTTAATCGTTAATCCCTGAACTGTAATAATAAATATACTTTAATATGATTAAAAAGTGCCAGTCCCTGAGTGAATGTACAGTTTTGCATTTAGTAATAACTTGTTGCAATTTAATTTAATAGGGAGAGAGTTAGTATGGAAAAAAATAATAATGAAAGTCTCCTTATAGGATATTGATCAGTTTAGTGAAACTTGTTTCAACAAATTATGTAAATTAAACTAATAGACTGGATGTAAACCGTTTACTTTTTATAATGCAATAGATTTTCAAGCACTTTCATTTTTATGACTGTATTACATAATACAGACTTGTGTTCCCATCAAAATTATTAGAGTCAAGGGCAATACAAATTATGCAGTGATACATTGATTCATCCTCTGAAATATCAATTCCTTTATATTTGGTTAGTCAGCCTCTCATATTCTTACATCTAGCAGCTATGTTGGGATTGCAATTCCAGAATTCCCTTCAGCTCTGCTAGTGGGGAATTCAATTTGAAAATAATGGCATTACTACCTAGAATTTCTTTTGACAAATGTTAATCTATAGCTATAAAACTGGGCTAATAATATCTTTATACCACCAGTTCTTTCAGAGCAGTTTCCAGGATCTCGATTTCTTGGCAAACTATGAACATCTGGAGAGAAGCACTTTGCATGTGTTGCTTTCCACACCTTCAGTTCTCTGTCATGAAGTATAAAATAATCATAAAAATGTAGGTGGATTTGAAGAGTAACAAGATTGGAACTTTTGTTCAGCTCTAATTTAGTTAGCATTTGAGGTTAATTGGGGTTTGGCTCTGGCTGGTTTTTTCACACTTAAACTGGTTCAACCTTTTCCTAATTAGTTTGGCTCAAGAAAGCAGTGCTGTCAAAAACTGAGGAGACGGTGCACAAGAAGGTGTAACCTTGGCATGGAGGAGAGTTTCAGTTGTCATGTTTTGTAGTGAACGTCAATTAATCAACCAGTGGATGAGACTATAACTTCACAAGAAGGGGAGAGTTATGAATGGGAGCTGTCCAGTTTTCTTAATCTTCCATCTATTTCTGTCTCAGATGTGTTACACATAGAGCAATTCATCCTTGTGCCTGACAAAAGACAGGTAGTTTAAGATATATGTAATGGCAAGTCATTAATATGGTGTTATTTCTTTAGAGAAGCATCAACACAGGGCAGGTGTACCTTTCTTTACAGAATCTTACCAATATATCTTTGTCAACACTTGCTGAGCTGCTCTGATCAGGTTATTTCCTCAAATCTATATATCGCTCAGGTTCATATAATGCATTTATTTGTACCAGTCACTGTACTGCAGTAGTATGTGTATTTAGCTCCAACATTAGATATAATGCTACAGCATTGTAACCCTCAGAGTTAAGTCATCCTCTTTAATTTTTAATAATAATAAACTCAGTTCCATAGATTTTAGGGAGGAGAAAGGAAGATTTTTTTGTATCTTATAAACCACATGCGAACACTACTTCTGTCCATGAATAATGGCTATTATGAATAAGAAAATGTCAGAAAATCCTGGTTATCTATGGCAACAGGGAAAAAGTCTTGGCTAAAAAAATGTGAAGAAGATGAATGACCAGGAATTAACATATGTATTGCTTCAGGTTTGATGTTTAAGAGAAAAACAAATGCTTTTAATACTTATGGTTTTGAAATTTTATTTTAAACACATCCAAGAACAGGCACAAGAATCTTCTTGCATTCTCTATTAAGGATTACAAAACATTGTTTTAGTATGAAATGTTTTGAATTTGAAACAAAGTTTTCTGACCGTTGCATTGAAGGGCTTTCGCTTTTAAAGAGCTTTGGTTTGAATTCAAAACAAGTTTTGCTAACTTGTTTAAATTTGAAACATTTCATGAATAAATTGTAGAATAATTTGTTTTAGTTCTGAATAACAGTATCTTGTTAGGTGCTGACCAAGTTCTCTGTGGTCCTATTAGGCCCAACACAAGTCTGGAACACTGTGGTCTTGTGGTTCACCAATCCAGTTACTATGGTGACTCTTTTAAAATAAAATCCGACGCGATTGGCTATATAGTCTGGGTTTAAACCTCAGTCACATGTCACATCATTATTTCCCCAGATATACTCTGGTAAATGAGGCATCTTGGTGAAAGGAAGATGCTGGATGTGACTACAGCTTTGATCATGCTTAAAATTCCTCTGGAAGTATATATATATTTTAATGTACAACTGTGGTGGGAGAAGAATAAGTACTGGGACAGAAAAAGTGGCGAGGGAAGGAAAATTTACACATGGGGATTGGGGAAAAGAAAAAAAAGAATGACAGCAAGCACTGGGATAAGAGATTAGAATAGACAAGGCAGGGGTCCAGTGGTGGGATTCATTTTTTTTTACTATGGTTCTGTGGGCGTGGCTTGGTGGGCGTGGCATGGCTTGGTGGGCATGGCAGGGGAAGGATACTGTAAAATCTCCATTCCCACCTTACTTCAGGGGAAGGTTATTGCAAAATCCCCATTCCCTCACGATCAGCTGGGATTTGGGAGGCGGAGAATAGATGGGGGCGGGGCCAGTCAGAGGTGGTATTTACTGGTTTTCTCAACTACTCAAAATTTCTACTACCGGTTCTCCAGAACTGGTCAGAACGTGCTGAATTCCACCTCTCCAAGGGTCCCAGAAATAGGAGTAGTTCTGTTCTAACCCTCAACCAGAGGTATTTTCAAAGAGGCAAAGGTGGTCGAAATGAGGAAAGCAGAATTATGATATCATAATTCCCGCTGCATTTCTATGTCCGTCATAATATCCCACACAAATCCAAAAGGATGCAGTTTGTGGCATGATATTGCAATGCTGCCTTAGTCATGAGGACCTGTAGTTGTACTTCCCTCAGCCCCAGCAGCCCCTTTAGGTAACCCTCCAGGAACTCTTCAAGGATTGCGTACCTGCTTTAATAATCATTATTAATAAAATCATACTACAGAAAAGCCTTGGCTTTATTGGTTAGGTTTCCCTATGTTAATGATTGAGAGTTCATTGTTTATAGAATTATGTACAGTTTTTCACCGTACATAAAATAAAAAGTGGTTCACTCATCATATTGGGTCATGGCTCATTTTAACCGGTTTGTAGAATAAACTATTATATCTGAATTTACACAATATATTAAGCCAAAGTGAATCATCACATTATGGCTAGCTATGATGTGTGAACCAAACCAATATTTTCTCAGTGTTTGAAGTTCCATTTTTTAAATAGCAGACTGATAGCAAAGGAGAGGAATCATTAGAAAGAGCGAGTAATCTTGTGCTACTGTTTTTGCGGGACAAAGAAAGGAGGAAATTTACATAAATAAGAGTAATACACATTAAAAAGAATATATCTATTACCAATGTGAAAGTCTATGTATTTCAATAGTGACTGTGATAGTTTATATGATTTTCCCTGATTAGCTTCTATTAACCTAAGCAAGTGAGAAAATTGCCAGTAGAATACCATTAAAATGTGCTACATGGGTGGTTGATTTCCTTAGTAAGAGAGAGAGAGAGGGAGAAAAACTCAATTGATCTAAAATTCTAATGAGACTCATTTGATCATACATTAATTTTCGGGATGCACACTATCCTTTTGATAGTATTCCAGGAGATCTTTTAAGCACCAGAAAAGAATTTCTCCTAAATCCCATTTCTGTTTCTGCTGGTTTTAATGATAATCTATTTGAGTCACTTCATGTGAATGTTTATGAAGCACCTTAAGCTACTTAATCTATGATGGGCTTGTTTCTAACATCACAATGCATAACTTGCTATCTATTACACGAATGCTAATTTAATAGGCACGGATCTTTAATTAATGCTATCATGGCATAGTTTCCTTCTCCACTTCCCCCTCTCCTTGAAATTAGATAACAGACAAACATAATGGGTGCCTTGGGACTGTGAAGATCTGAATGGATCAAAACAAGATCAGATTGGCTCTGATTGTTTAGAGATTAATCCTAAAAGTTATAGTTCCTGTTGTTGGTGATCAATCTGGCCTTAGCTCAGTTGTAATATGGACTCTAGATGGGGTCACAAAACAACTTAAGAAAAGGCTCCACTGTCTGGGGATCCTTCTGAGCTTGCTAATCTTTCTACAGCCACAGATAGAGGCTGTGGCCAGAGGGCCTTTATCAGTTCTGGCTAATGTGTCAGTAGTGGATCTTGGAGCTGGGGCACCATGGCAAAATAACTCATGCACATCATTTTATATATAGATTCTTGTAATGCACCATACTTGGGTTGTCTTAGAAGATGAATTGGAAGCTCTATGTGGTCCAAATGTAGTCTGCTAAAACAGCAGAGTCAACAGTGTTATATATTTGTTGGCAATTGTTGCACGGATTACCAGTTCAAGACACTGGACGCTCCCCTTAAAGCCCTTCAGGTTGCCCAGGCATAAATGGGATCACCTTTCCTGACTTGATTCATTCCATCCTATGTGATATATAAAATATGTTGCCTCAGCCTTCTCGGAGGATTTGTTATTCTCTAAGACAGTGTTTTTCAACCTTTTTTGTGCAAAGGCACACTTTTTTCATGAAAAAAATCACGAGGCACACCACCATTAGAAAATGTTAAAAAAAATTAACTCTGTGCCTATATTGACTATATATAAAGTAATTTTCCCACGGCACACCTTACACTATGTCACGGCACACTAGTGTGCCGCGGCACAGTGGTTGAAAAACACTGCTCTAAGATAAGGAATTTCCCTCCTCCTCCTTCATCTTCTAGCCTTCAAAAAATCCCTCTTACTCCACAGCCCATATAGGCACTGTTGGGTTCCTTTATATACAAAAATATTCAAATAATGTTGAACAATGACATTAAAGTTTTGACTGAGGACAGAGAATGTTTTAAGTTAATATTGTTTGATCTGGGTGCAGAAAAAGGGAATGGAAGTATTTTTGGTTGTCTCTTGGAATGAGCTCTAATTTCTATTCCCGCTTTTTATTTTACTACTAACATACATATATTTTGAAGAACAGTGTCAGCGTTCTGGAAAATATCACTCCAATGATACTCCGAGACTGGCATTTTCTCAAAGCTCCCATTTATTAGAATAGGTATACAGGCACATCTGGGAAAACCCGAATCTGAGATTTCTGGGCTTTCCCTTAGTAAATCAAAAGTCCAAACCCATCCCTTCACCCATCAGTCTATCACCTCATCCAATCCCAATCCATCCCAACTCGAGACATCACTCCAACCACTCCTCCTCCAGATGCAGGAATACCATGACTCTGACCGAACAGAAGAATGCTATTTTGTCTAACTACATTCCCTCTACTAAATCCCTCCTCCTATTTCCCGAAGCATAAGAATGTGGCAGCCTGGAAGCGTCCGGTGTTAATATGGCTTCCAAAGCTGACAAACAGAAGCTGGTTCTTGGTTCTATTTTTCAAGTGTCTGGTTTATTTATTCCATTAAAAATATGCTTAGATTTTAAAATGAGTTTTTGTTTCAATGTACATCTCTGCACAAACTTAGTAGTGTTAACTTAAACTTAACTTAAAGTTATAACATAGTTTAAAATCTACTGCACAGGACTAGAAGAAAAAGCAAAGACCTGGGGCAATATGTGTGTGTGTGTGCATGTGTGTGTGTATTTATGTATGTGTACATAAACACACACACACACACACACACACACACACACACACACACACATATATAATGGAATGGTTTGCAATTGCCTGACAATACATGAAGACAAGGGTGGTCTGGTTGTCATCTACCAGCTCAGCTAGTTGTAGCTTTATTGTGTAACTCAAGCACATGCTACAGAAATAACCACCAATCGACCATTTTTATGAGAATTTTATCTGCTGAGGATCTACAGCAGGGAGCCACAAAATCTTCTGACCTATTTGTTAGAGTGCATCTAACAGTACTTGGAGCTTTGTGCAAAGTGTATAAATGAGTCATTTGACAGTTTCAGGTTGACTGAAATAATTCTGCTACACTTATTTCTAAACCCAAAGTACTATTCACAAATTTAACACTATAGGAAGAAAATATTGTATATTATTACTATTCAGTGGGTGTAAACTAGTTCCAAACAGGTAGCTTTGGAATTTTGAGAAGTAATTTTGAGAATTGTTTTTTAGCTTTTAGCTGTTAGGAAACTTTGGAATAATTTCTATAGCATCAGGTGAGCTTCCTTCAATAATTAGCAAAATAAGTTTTAAATATCAGTTTAAGGACTTCAAAAAATCTTGTTTTGGAATAAACAGGCAAAAGGGTATTAAACATTGATTTTAGAAACAGACTAGGGATCCAGATGGATTTGAAATAAGATTTTAAAATTAATTATAAAAATGCTTTCTGTGGGAAAATGTTGATGTTTTGAATTCTTAAAAAAATGACAGAATGGGACTTCGAAGGTTGGACATTAGATGGAACCAGAATACTACAAATAAACAAGAGCACTTAAACGGGACTTACTCATACAGAACGGAGCAAAATATTTAAAAATTGAATGTACTGAGGGATATTTGTGAACCTACATCCCAGAAATTAACTTTAACTCTGACTCTATAGATAGACTGCGCTTAAAAAATATTATGGAAGAAGAATACACACTAAGATTGATTTGAAAGTAGATTTAAAATGACAGATCACAAGAATGATATAAAATAAGATGCTATACGGGGTATACAAATGAAATTGGCTGATGTCTTAGTAATTAAAAGGGATATATAAATAATAAACCAAAAAAGTGACCTGGATAACTTTCCTACATTGGATATACAAAAGAAACTTGTTAAAGTTTTGAAATATTTTGTGAGAAGAGACAGAGAAAAGAAATGAAATCAAGTCCTACAACATTATTTGAAGGTATTAAACATCAAGATTGTTAAAAGAGGAAGACATATGAAGTTGGTTTATTTGTAAGGTGAGCAGATGTCCCGATTTCAGCGGGATGGTCACGCTTTATAACAATTTATCCCGTGTCCCGGGCCGTTTTAAAAAAGTCCCAATTTTCTGGCTTCATGTTGAAAGCCCAGTGGATTTGCTTAAGAAATCCTAACTGGCGCAAGACAAAAGACACCCTGTCTAATCCCTCTCTGTCTCTGTCTCAGTACTTTCAATGAAGATATTAAAACATTAAAGCAACAAAACGGACCCCCCCGCGCCTCTTTTATTCACTTTTATAAGAAAAAATGACCAAGTACCATAGAGCTCCAGGAAACACTTGGCTAGAGAGAGAAGCGACTGTTACTTCCTGGATTTTCCGGAGGGGAGGGGCACGGAGGTTGGAGATCTGCTCCAAAATGGTGGCAAAGTTTCTTTGAAAAATATTTCCCTGACTAATTTCACCATTTCAATTTGCTCAGTTCTTTGTATTAACATCTACATCATTCTGGGTTGACTTGTAGTGCAAGCCTGCTGGTAAGTGAGCTGGGTTTTTTTCTTTTATTTTTTTAATGTATTTTAAAATAATATTTTATTTATTGTGCATAGGATTTTTTAAAATTCTGTGTGGATTCTTTTTTTAAATTGTCTTAGACTATTTAAAAAAAGATTCTATCCAAAATAAATTGAAGTGAAACCATGTTTAAAAATTCTATGCACAATACTTTGAAATATATTGTGCATAGAAAGAATAGTTTGAAATGTTTTACTTCAATTTATTCTGTGTGGATTCTTTTTTTAAATTGTCTTAGGCTATTTAAAAAAAGATTCTATCCAAAATACAAAATATCAGCTGCAGTTATTCACTTAAGAACTGTGGCAAGAATGGTGGTATAATGGGCTTAGTGACCAAAGTTACAATGGCATTGAAAAAAGTGACTGATGACCATTTTTCACACTTAGCGACCATTTTCACACGTAGCGACCGTTGCAGCATCCTCATGGTCACGTGATCAAAATTTTGATGTTTGGCAACAGTTACAATTTATATTTGTAAATTGTAGTTATGTTGAAATAAAAAATATATTACAATACTATTTTTGCGTTGTATGAAAATTTTTGTTGCTCCATATAAAATTTTTAATCAACACTCCCCCCTCCCCCGGTCAAAGATGTCCCTCTTTACCAATCTGAAAATCTGGTCACCTTATTTATTTGATAGTAGTGTTTTCCATTTTCTCCTGACATAATTCTCACCATGGAAACCATTTAGTCAGCTTCATCAACCTAGCTGATGAGACAGTCAGCGATTTGGAACTGCCAAGGTTCTACTGGCTGCTTTAAGGTTGCTGCAGAGCACTATTCTCCATAGCCATTTTTGCATAGACTGCATCTGCCTCCCTAACAGTCAACACAACTCTACCTAACTAATCTATACCTGCCATTGTGATAATTCATTCTCTGCCATCAACAGTAAGACTCAAAATAAATATATAAAGAAAGATTGACAGGAAGTCTCTCCTTTTGCCGTAACCACCACTTTCCCACTCAACATTTCTTTTTGCTAATCTTGGTTAACTGCTGCGCATTTATGTCAGAAGCACCAAAGCATTTCCAGGTTGAAAGGATTAGCAGGTGACATCACCATTGCCTGGGGGACGCCCAGTTGAGGGTTCCTTTCATGTCCCTGCCAGAAGCTGGAGTAAAGGAGAGCTCACTCTGCCTCAGGCTGCATTCGGGTCTCAAACATGGGTTGCTAACCAGAGGTGGTATTCAGCAAGTTCTGACCAGTTCTGGAGAACTAGTAGTGGAAATTTTGAGTAGTTAGGAGAACTGGTAAATATCATTTCTGACTGGCCTCTCGCCCATCTATTCTCTGCCTACAAAAGTATCAGTTGATCAGGAGGAAATGTGGATTTTGCAGTATCCTTCCCCTGGAGTGTGGTAGGAATGGAGATTTTACAGTATCCTTCCCCTGCTATGCCCACCAAGCCATGCCCATAGAACCAGTAATAAAATTTTTTGAATCCCACCACTGTTGCTAACCTCCATCCCAGCATCCTAATCAAGTAACCATTGTGTTCCTCTTGGCTAACTTTATCTATATTGTTCATAATGGGATAGTGACCAGCAAATGCACCAGTGGTGGGTTTCAATTTCTTTTACTACTGGTTCGCTTGTGTGTACACTCGTACTCACACACAATGCTTCTGCATATGCGCAGAAGCATCTGGGTGGGTAGGCGGAACCTCTTGCCATCGCCACTACCAATTTGCCCGATCCGGGCCGAACCGGGAGCAACCCACCTCTGAAATGCACTAATAAGGCAGTTAGCTCCATTCATCTTTAACACTGTGAATTATTTAAGGAGTGAGGAATTGTTCTTAAGTAAAAACTCATCACGCTTAGTTGAATTATTTAAAATCACCAGGATTTAACAGTATTTGGGAAACGAGAAAGGTTCTGATTTGGAAAGTTTAGTGCATTAAATATAGTACTATTGTTTCCATTGCTTTTGATCAATTGTTATTTTGTACCATGATATATCAGGTTTCTTTCATCTTTTATGTAGCCTTTGATTTTCAACTTATAGTTCTCTGAATGAAATCTAACAAAGTAAAATTGTTTTCTATATTTGCATATTAAGCTGAGCAACTGTGATCCACCCTACCTATTTTTATTCAAAGATCTGCTTGACTATTTCAATTCATGATGATAGTCATGCTGAAAAATATTATACCGCAGAGCAGGTTCTATAGTGTAAATAAATTAACACACAGTATGGATGCCAATTCATTTGCATGAATTGCCATAAACTATAGTCATGTTCATTTTTTAGAAACTGAAATGAGAATTTTAGAAAGGATGCTTCTATTCCATTCTTTTTGAAATCAATACATGTAATCAAGCATTTTTCAAAACGTATTAGCAAAAGGAATTCCAGTCTACAGCAATAGTAATAGCAGTTAGGCTTATATACCACTCCATAATGCTTTAAATCGCTTTGAACAGTTTAAAAATGTCAACATATTGACCCCAACAATCTGAGTCCTCATTTTGCTGACCCCAGAAGGATGGAAGGATGAGTCAATTTTGAGCCAGTCAGGATTGAACTCCTGGCTGAGGACAGAGTTCGCCTGCAATACTGCATTCTAACCACTGTGCCACCACAGATTTTATCTGTATGATTGTCTTTATCTATTATATTTCTATAATTGTCTATGTTGAGACTTACTATAAATCCTGGATGGGACATTGTCTGAACTTATGGTGCCAGAAATATGATGACAAAAACCTTTCTAGTTATCTTTGTAAATACTGACTACAATTCAGCCAAACCCGAAGAAAGTTTCAAGATGTATTGATAATATCATTCTCATTTGGTAATAATGAGAAATTACACCGTGAATTTTACGCATGCTTGTTCAAAAGTAAATTCAATTTTGATGATTAGAATTGCTTTCAGAACAATAGAAAGCAAGGGTACACAGAATTGTAGTCAAAGGTAGTAAACCTGTAGTAAGCTCAATAGGACTCTTCCCTGAACATGCATTCATAAGATTCTGTTGTAAAGTACATATTTAACACTTAGTTATAGAAATCTAACATAAATCTTATCTGGCTGAATTATTTATTTCTTTGTTTATTTATGAAATTTATTTGCCACCCATCTTATGTCCAATGACATATTCACTTACTATTTTTTTCTCAGTGAAGACTAGATAAATTAAATTAAGCTATATAGCACTCTAAAGCTGATTAAGATTGAACTGTATTACAAAATATATTTCATACTTTTTCAGTCAACTCTAATACAAAGAAGGATCAATGAAAAGAGGTCCTTGAAGGGCAGTTTATAGATAATTAATTGGTATGTGGAGAGAAAAAAGATACAATAGGTAGTTCTGTAATTCTGGAAAGCTTCAATGCCATTTTGTGTTAAATTTAGATTTGCCTTAGGCTGCTTCAGCCTGTTGTAGTTTCCCTTGAACATAGAATGTTGTGATATATAGTATTATTATATCTATATCTGGGTATTTTTATTCTCTTAGATATTTTTTATTTCATGCAATGTGTTCAAAGCAATGTGGTTGCTAAGTGAGACATGCCCTACTTTTCAACTATTTTGCCATAGTTGTTAAGTAAATCACTGCAGTTGTTAAGTGAATCACATAATTTTTAAGCAAACCTAGCTACCAACATTGAATTTTGTTGTTGGAAGCAGGAAGCAGGGCAGGCCATGCCATGCCCACCAAGCCACACCCACAAAATTGGTAGTAAAAAAAATTGAATTCCACCACTGGTTGGGAAGTTGACTTTACTTTTTAATTTAATTAGTAAATGTTTTAGAAAAACTTTTTTTAAAAAAACTGTTTCCGATTGTATAAATGCCACACATGTAAGAATAGACACATCATTGTAAGTGTAGTAAATGCAAAGAATCTGCTTTGGAGGAAGAAATGGCTGACTGAAGACGGCTCTGTGAAAAGTGGAGCTGACAACCATAGCAACCTGAAGAGCCAGTAAGTAGAAACAAGGAGAGGATGTGAGATTGCCCACTAATGCTCCAGGCAGCTGCTCCTTTTGAGACCGAGATAGCATTTAGAGCTCAGAGAGATAAGGCAATAGTTATCTTGCTCAAACTGTGATCAGAACTTTCGCAAGGACACTGAGTTTTCATGCTTCCCTTTCAACTCACTTTCAACTCACTGAAAAGATGATTAACTGCTTTTCAGCTATTAGGAACCTTTGGATTGACAAATTTGCCAGCATTGGATAAATTTTCACTTCAATCCTTTATTTAAAAAATTAATTACAATTTTAAGAACTTGTTTTTTTAATATCTTCATAATAAAGAGCAAAAGGATGATTACAACTTTGATTTTAGAAAGTTACAGACTTAAGGTTCCACTAAGGTATTGAAGTAATATTTTGGAAAGAATGGTAAAGAAAGTTTTCCATGGGAAATTATTTTATTGTTTTTTTTTAAAGATAAGATTTTTAAGGATACTTAACATTACAATTAAACGAGAAGAACTTTTAAACTCAACATAGGACACCCCGCTCCTAATCCAGCATTCTAGGGAAGCAGAGATATGGGCACATAGTGCCAGCAAGTTGTTAGTTTCGTCTCATCCAATTAGCAAGCAGAAACATTGGAAAATTGGAAGAAGTATAAAAGTCTTTTTGTTTATTTCATCAGCAGCCTTATCTCACAAATATGGCTGAGCAGTGTAAATAATCTTCAACTTAATTAGTCAGTTGCACAGTGTAGAACTGGTTACAATCGGTTTAGTATTAAAAATATAAATTGACACAGGGATTTGCTCCCCAGCTCAGTTAGGATGCTCTCCATCTATTTGTTGTGAGCAGAAAATTAAACAGTATAGATCTTGCTGCTCTCACTGCCAATCCCAATTGCCAATGTTCTGGAGGACAGAATCCTCATTCCCCATTCAGAGTGTGCTGAGAAAAGAGATTTGTGGATCATTTTAGTTTGATTGCTTCCCCCATTCTCAACATCACCAGCTGGCAAAATAAACACATCTGCTATGAATGTCGGTGGTTTTGACAAATGATTTGACCCAGGAGATTAACAATCTGTCAGAAATTGACCCTGCTCCATGGACAAGGTTGTCTCCATTGACCTACTGTATGTACAGCCCAAGAAAAATTAATTACGCCAGCAGCTTGTAAGATTCTGGCAGATCGAGAAAGGAGAATCCCCTTTCCTCTAGTATCATGCTTTTTTGTGCTTGTCAACTCTTTTAGAGAAGAGGAGAACCAGGCGCAGCCAAGGGTGGGAGCCAAAAAGTCCCATTCCGGAGGGTAGAAACTAGCTAAATAGTTTCAGTCTGGCTCCTGCATTTTCTAAACCACTAGTAAAGGACTAATTCTCTGAGTTGTATCACATCTGATGTGGCATTCCACTATTATTTTTCGAGCAAGTAATCTAAACAATTACTATAGATAGTCCCTCCAAGAAATGATTTGCAATAATGAGTGTTATTCATATTGTACTCTGCCCTTATAATATTCCCTGAGGGTTGTGGGAGATTATTTAGATTGTTTATGACAAGAATAGTCCATTATCATGCAAATAATTTGTACAGATTTAAAGATAGGATACACATTTTATGGGAAGCTGACATTCAAAATAATTTTATATTAGTAGTCAAGAAAGAAGCATGGGGTGAAAAACTGCTGGCATTGCAAGAAAAGATACCCATTCTAACTTTATCCTGAACTGTTTAGAAAAGACAGCATTTTATAAAATGTTAAAGCTATTTGCAAACAACATGTGTTTGAAATCCAGAGACTGTTATATTTTCTCAGCAATGGGATTTGGGCTGTCTCCTAATCTGTTCTCTTAGTTTTAGAACAGCTGCTCTGTGATTTTTGTTCCAGAAGAAGGCATTTTTTTCAACAATCCTGCGAGATTAACCATTTCTATTGCTGTCTTTAAATAATTCTCAGAACACCCGTCTAATCTGATTTCAATTACACTTTCAAAAATGACTGAATTGCTACCACAATCATCAATCACCTCTACAAATATTTAAAGGTACTGCAGGATTTCAATTTTTCAAAGACTGTTTTGTTAATGATGCTTTTCTACAAAAGAAATTGAATCACAACTGTTTTAATTATTAGATCCTATTTCACATGATAGCCACAAGATAGAAACTATCCTAGATCATCTCCAAGTATCATTTTGGAATTTCCCAATATAAACTTGTAACAGGAACTCACTCTTATATATATAACTGACCTCATTGTATTACAATGCATGAATCATGAATATGCAACACACACACACACACACACACACACACACACACACCCCACACACATCATATACTGTACATATTTTATGCATGCATATATGTTAATTCTAAAATTATATTCTTTAAATCAGAAATTAAGCTATTACAAATTTCTGCCTTGGCCTCAAACATAATAGCAACTTCTTTTTTTGTACTACTAAAAGTGAGGGGTTTTTTCAATGTTTTGTTTTCCTTTTTAATTCTAATTTAAACAAGAGCATCTTCCCTATTTTATTAGCAAATCAATTCATTTAAAAGCTTTGTTTATCTAGGTTTTTTTTTCATTCCAGAATCATAGGCTCACATTTAGGCCATCAAGCCTAACATTCTATTCAGTGCAGAAGTTCAAATTAAAATATCTGAGCCAGATGGTTCAATCAAAGGCCTATCTATGTGCAACATATCTAAAAAAGGGGTAGACTTTCAACTGTTAGATTGCAAGTGCTATTTCAACTTTCTGTACCTTCCTGAGAGTGCCCCTGGATTCTGCCACCTGGATAATTGGCAACACTGCAGAACTACTTAAACTGTTAAAGACTTGTATAATGTTATCAACATTGATTTCTTTTTGTTCCTAGGTTCCATTCAAAATATAAAATTAGTAGATTTTATAACTGTTCTTGTTGTCTTTTAGAAGTTTTTGGAGAATGCTAAACTCCTTTTCTTACAATTATGTAAACAATCTAAAGGAATAAACAAGCACTACAAATTATTAGCTGCTATTCTCTCTCTCTCATACACACACACAAACACACAGATTTTATGGTAAATTGTCTGAAGTGGGGAAAAAAGAGAAATCCTATCGATAAAATGCTGAGATAAAATATTGTAAATATATTTTACAGTAATGTAGGAAATGTTAAGTGGAGACATTCCTTACTCTTTTTGAAAATTAGATTTGTAGATTTTGTTACTTCAAAAGAAAAATTCTCAGAAAGATCTGTTAGAGCTTTGCAATACAAACTGTGGTCTGAGATTTTTGGCCTTGTACATTTTAACAGCAGTATTACTTTCTGTTACTAGCATCTGATTCTCTGATTATTCTTGTGCTTTGCCTCTTTAATCTGCTTTTTTATTTAAGAACAAGGAGATCTGGGATTAGTAATTTTTTAGAGGGCACGTTCACAGGTGAAAATATAGATCTTCTAAGCAGTAACCCTTATTTTAATATGAGCACCATGCTTTATTCTAGCTGAAGACTTTCAGCAACTCTGGGAACCATTTTTACACTGCCTTTGATTAGCTAAACACATTCATAAATGTGGGTGGTATGAATGTGAAATACCATGTTTTCCCGAAAATAAGACAGGTTCTTATTTTCTTTTGCCCCATGAAATATGGCCTTGGGGTTATTATAGGGGAGGGCTTATTATTTTCTGGGGCAGGTAAGAAGCGAGGCGCACCTTTTACCTTTCCAGCTCCATTGTGTTCCTCACCATTGTGCTCAGGAAGCGGCTGGTAAAAAAAAGCCCTTCTCGCAAGTTCAATCAAACATCTTGAAATCACGGCAAGGGGTTTTTTTTAAACCAGGGGCTTCCCTGAACACAATGGCGAGGAACGCGACGGAGCTGGAAAGGTAAGAGGCATGCCTCGCGGCCCAACACTGCCCACCTCGCCCCAATGATAAAGGCAGCCTGCCTGGTTCCCTTCCCCACCATCCCTTTAACGAGGGGTGGCAGGTGGGGGGGAAAAGCAAGGAACACTTCTTACCTTTCCAGCTCCGTCACGTTCCTCGCCCTTTCGTCCATTGAATACCCTTGTGAGTTTTTTTTCAAGGGGATTCAATGGGCGAAAGGGCGAGGAATGTGACAGAGCTGGAAAGGTAAAGGCACGCCTTGCTTTGCCCCCCCCCCACCTGCCAACCCTCGCTAAAGGGACGATTGAGAAGGGAACCAGGCAGGCTGCCTTTATCATTGGGGCGAGGTGGGCGGTGTTGGGTTGCGAGGCGCACCTCTTACCTTTCCAGTTCTGTCGCGTTCCTCATCCTATCGCCCATTGAATCCCCTTGTAAAAAAAACCTCACGAGTTGAACTCATGAGGTTCTTTTTACAAGGGAATTCAATGGGTGAAAGGGCGAGGAACGTGACAGAGCTGGAAAGGTAAGAGGCGCGCCTCGCTTCTCCCCTCCCCACCTGCCACCTCTCGCTAAAGGGACGGTGGAGAAGGGAACCAGGCAGGCTGCCTTTATCGTTGGGGTGGGCGGTGTTTTTTTGCGCAGGCGGGAGGGGGTGATCGCATTGCTGGCCTGCCGCTGTTTTTGCAGTGGGCTCTTTGTGAGTGGGAGGGAAGGGTGGTGGTGGGGGGAGTGGAAGCACTTTGCTTTGCCTGCTGCTGTTTTTGCGGTGAGCCCTCTTTTTGCCCCGCAAGCTGTACTGGTAGGTGGTACAGTGGTAATGGCGGTGACCGGTTGCACATGCACTTAAATAGTTGGGGTGGGCTTATTTTCAGGGGAGGGCTTATTATGGCACATGCTCTGAAAAGCCCGATTGGGCTTATTAGCAAGGCATGTCTTATTTTCGGGAAAACATGGTATTACTTCATTTATATTTAGAAATAATTTTCAATCTCCTTTAATTCAATCAGAATAGAACTGGAACGGACTTTGGAGATCTTCTAGTCAAATCCTCCTGCTGAAGAGGAGACCAAATACCATTTCAGATAAATCTGGGAATTATAAACACCCAAGGCCGTCACATTCTTTTTTTTTAACTTGTGAAAAGCTTTACAATTTCTCCTATGCCTCCACCCATTTATTTTTGCCTAAAGGCTTCTTTTTATTATGTGGGAAGGAGTGTCATACTCATGTCCCAGCCTATAGTTTGGGTGGGTGTGGGTGGGTGGCAGTGGTGGGTTCTAGATCCCGTTCCAACCGGTACGGCCTGGCGGCGTCCACATGGACATGTGCAGTGCACGCATGCATCTTAGTGACTCCACAATGCTCCAGTTGCTCAGCGGAGCATTGCACAGGTGCTGTGCATGGAAGCGTTGTAGATTTAAAAGACCAGTAAGGAGCTCGGGCGGGCGGGCGGTCCCTCCAGAGCACCATACCAGAACAGTATCTGGTGCTCTAGGCAGGCTCCAGTACGCCCATACCGGGGCATGCCGCTTGCAACCCACCACTGGTGGGTGGGCTTGTATCATTGGGTACTTGACCTCTCCATATGCCCTGCTTTTTATGCATGTGAGTCCATCAACATGACTTAAATTGGAACTATCTTCTGGTTGTGAGTGCGACTTGGCATTCTTCTCCAAAACAGAAGTACCCTTTTCTTAGTAGGAGTCTTTGCCCTGGCCTAAAGAGCTTACATGAATCTAAGAAAAGTGGTGTGCATCCTAGCTAAAAGTATCAACCTCACATCATCCCTCATCACTACTCTGACAGAGGAAATGACAGACATCAGGACTGCAGTCAAAATAACCAAAATTGTGTGGTTGTTAATTATCTACCAAAGCGGGCAGGTCAGGTTTGTGAATCTTTTAAAGGTCATTGCTGTTTTAACCTAACCAACAATGAGAATTACTTTGAAGCAAAATGAGCCAAACTTAAGACTCTAGCATCTTACATCTCCCAAGATCCAGAGGGATGGAACTGGTCTTGGCTCACATCATGGTTACCTGATTTGGAATCCCAGGGAAGAAATGTTGTTCAAAAAATTTTATTTATATTATTTGCCTTTGTATTAATCTTCTTGGTCATTCAATGTCTTAGATTTGTTTTCCTAAAATATTGTACTTTCAAGCCAACTAGACAGCAAACCTACTGGTTAATTGTTTTCACTGTTTGGAAGTTTCTCCTTAATTCCAGGTTGCATTTCTCCTTGTTAGTTTCCATCCATTGTTTCTTGTTCTGCTCTTTGGTGCTTTGAAAAATAAGTTGAACCCCCCTTTGTGCGTTTGTGTGTGTATGTGTGGGGGTAGCTCCTCAAATATTGTAATGCTGCTATCATGTTCCCCTTCGTCTTTTTTTCTCTAGACTAGCCAAATCCAAACCCTGCAACCATTCTTCATGTTTTAGTTTCCAGGCCTTTAATCATCTTAGTTACACTTCTCTGCACTTTTTCCAAAGTCTCAACATCTTTTTTGTAATGTGGTGACCAAAACTGGATGCAGTATTCCAGGTGTGGTCTTACTAAAGTTTTATAAAGCAGTATTAATGCTCTTCTTGATTTTGATTATATGCCTCTGTTTATACAACCAAGGATTGGATTAGCTTTTTTGACTCCCTCTCATAGTTACTGTTTTTGAGCCAGGTTGAGCCAAGCAATATGATCATCTTGCTTGCTGCATTTTGCACAAATTTAAGCTTGCTTCAAAGCAGGATGTAAAATAGGTTTCAGAGTAATTGCCAACAACAATAAAGCAATAAAAATAAAACTATATCAAACGAAAGTACATTTGAGTACTGTATGAAGATGGTGACAAAGTGTGTTGTCCCTAATTCAAGGCGTAGCCTACTAATCCACAGAATTGGATTGACAATTTCTTGGCCAATGATAGCTTTCCCTAAGAAAATTTCCAGGGAAAATATACAGTATTATAGACTGGATTAGTGAAAAACATTCAGTTTCCCAACTAAAGAAGAAAGGGGATGGGGGTGGTAAAGAGAGGAAGAAGTAATTCAGCAAATACATGCTTACAGATTTTTCCTCATAAAAACAAATGAAATAGCCTACCTGAGAGCAACAAATAGCTTTTAATTAAATACTAAAATGTATGTGCAGTAAACATTTTGGAGACTTAGTATGGGCAGTCATAATTTCCCAAAGCACATACCGTATATTCTAAACAAATTATAGGATTTCATTCAGTGAATATGTTTCCATAATGAATTTGAAGCACCAATATTCAACCTCATTTTCTTCTTCATGAACATGACGTTACAGATCAAACTGGGCAAACTAGGTCTGAGTCCTAGCAGGAAAGATAGTTCCATCTGCTTATTCATGATCTGAATGAGCTTACTTCATCACTCTAAATACTCCGGAGTATTTTTTGGAGTATAAGGCACACCTTTTTTCCTCAAAAAAGAGGCTGAAAATCTGGGGGCATCTTATATACCAAATACAGCATTTTTTTGCCTCCCAAAGCCCCACCCCTTCACCAAAATGGCCGTGCATACCCTTATGGAGGCTTTCAGAGAGCTCCTGGGGGCTAGAGAGGGCAGAAATGAGCAAACAATGGGCCGTTTTTTGCCCCCCCCCAGCCCCCAGCAGCACTCTATAAGCCTCCATAAGGCTATGCATGCAATTTTTTTTTTAAAAGAAATGGGCTTGTTTTTGCGAAAAATGGGGCGTTTTTTGCTCGCCCCCCCCCTCCGGAGTACTCTACAAGACACCGCAAGGCTATTCATGCTTTTTTTAAAAAAAAGAAAATGGGCCCGTTTTTGTGAAAAATGGGCCGTTTTTTGGAGATTTGCAGAGTGCAAAAACTTTTTTTTTCTTTTTGGAAAGCTCTTTAACTGATTGATGAGAATTAAATTGATCAAGTGCTGTGCCAGCAGAAACACTTACCTATCTACTGTATTTCTCTCTATTTCTCTCTATATATCCATCTACCTACCTACCTACCTACCCACTCATTCTCTCTCCCTACTTACCTACTGTATTTCTCCTCTCTCTATCCCTCTACCTACCTACCTACCTACCTACCTACCTACCTACCTACACACACTCTCTCCCCATCTACCTACTGTATTTCTCTCCCTCTCTATCCCTCTATGTACCTACCTACTTTTTTAAAATTTGGCTCTTCAAAACCTTGGTGCGTCTTATACTCCAGTACATCTTATATTCTGAAAAATACAGTAATTTATCTTGTGAATGATGTATCACCTTTCTTGAAGTCATGCCATTTATAAAGCTTGCAAGGTCACTTTGCAAACTGCCCCTAACTTTGTTCGCCTGGGGAATCCTTGCAAAAGGCATGACTATTGTTTTAGAAAGAGATACTTGGTTCAAACCTGCATGTGCTACAAACCACTGCTTTCAATGACTTTGTGCAGAACTTTAAATTTTGAATTGCCTAAGTAAGTTTCTATTCTCATGCTTCTAAGATGTCAGCTATTCTATGACTTTGTTCCATTTAATATAAACCATTTATTCTATTGTTTTTATTTTAGAGTATCCCAAAGATGCTTTATTTCAGATAATATAAAGATGCATAATATTGTCACATATCATATAAATGGAGGTGGAACCAAAAAGAATCTTGCTAAGAGAGGACCTGGGTGCTTCCATGGCAGAAATAATGGGAAAGATCAGCCATTAAACTAGTAGCAGAAAGAATTTATGTCTTAATTTTTCAAATGAATTATAGAAGAAGAAGAAAACCTATGCAATAATATGTCTGGCTTATCTTTTGGCTTGTAAGATGCAAACGTGGAATGCACAGTTGATTTTCAAGCATACCAGAACATACAGTATAAAATACATGCATAAAATACAGAATGTTGTCTAGCAGTTTGAATTTAGAGCAATTATTTATTTATTTTGTGAATGTGTTATAGTATTTATCTTCAAATATATCAGAAAGAAACAGTATTAATTGTTCTCACTGCTAATGTGTAGCATAAAGTAGAAGAGGATGAAAGTATGATATATTCTTGAATTCACTAAGACTAATGAATCATGATAATGAGACTGTACCAACGCATAAATCAGAATGTTACAAAAGCATTTTCTTCTTTGACTTTCTAGAATTAGAAAAAAAATCAGCAAGAATTTCTAGGTTTTGTACTAACTGTATTTTTTAAATGAAGCTGTAAATCTCATGGAGTGCATTGACATAAAGTTCTGAACATCAAATAAACCTCATGAATAGCTTCAGAGACTTGGACAAGAGTTAGTAATATTAAGAGTTAGCTTATTAGTCAACGTCTGGATCAGGAGTGTCCAATCTCTGCAACTTTAAGACTCGTGGACTTCAATTCCCGGAATTCCCCAGTCTATATAATCAAAATTGCTCCTTTTCTTTAAACTCTATAAAAGCTGAGGAGGAGTAAAAGGAAGAAGAGAAATAGCAGTGGCAGTTAATTGTGATCCAAGCATGACAGAATCACCAAAAAATTGAGCCGGAGTTCTATCCTGAAATAATATTTTCTAGAACCTTACTCTGAAAGAAGGAATAGCTGTCTGGCTAAACAACAGAGACTCTCTGTACTGCAGTATTTCATTTAAGTCCTATTACTTCTATTTTAAAAGATGTTACACAAATATTGATCACATACCTTTAGGAGAATCTTGGCAAGTAAATTTGTTTCTGCTTGTTAGATCCCACATACAAAGGATTCAAGATGTCAAATTATGCTGGAGTTGTGTTCCATAACAGATAAGAAAATTTCTTGCCCCTGACTAATACCTTTGAGAATCATTCATGAGGCTTTTATCACTGATATGTCCCTCCAACTGAAACTTCCGCCTGTCATACAATTAAGATGCAAGCCACAAGGCATGGAAGAATTCAAGTGTTCAGTACAGGCTTGGTTAAAACTTGTGGTTTTCTTTCTTTCTTTTTCAAACAATATGTCATTTTGCAGTCTTGTGTGATTGAGAAATTTCTTTATGCCCAGAATTGCATTATGTTCTGTGGTTTCCTATTTAGAATTTCCTCTTATGCAATGCTGCACAATATAATTAAGACCTTAAGGAGCATGGTGGCTCACATGGTTAGGACGCTGGGTCAGAGGTTAGCAAGTCTGCATTTGAGACTCCATACTCCATGCTGTGTTGGTGGGGTGAGTTCTCATCCTTTGCTCCAGATTCTGCCAGGGACATGAAAGGTGTCCCCAGATGTGCATCCCCTGGGCAATAGTGATATAACTGCTAATCCTTTCAATCTGAAAGCATCTTGGTGCTTCTGACATGAGTACGATTAAGACCTTTAGATAGAACAGATTTCAAAATAATCTCAGCTATCCTATTTAAATAGTAGGGATATTCCTCCTTATTCCCAAAATAAAGGAAACAATATATTGCCAGATAGCAGTCAAGGCAATTGGATCCTGTCCAGAGGTGTTATTCAGCTGGTTCTCTCTGGTTCGGCGAACTGATAGCAGCGGCTGCGGGAAGCTCCGCCCACCCACCCTGACGTAAGCATTACGTGCACTCACATCTGCGAACTGGTAGGGAAGGTAAGTGAATCCCACTGCTGATCCTGCCTCTGATTCTCCAAAAGTAATTTGAGCCTGGGGTGTAAAGTGTTTTCTTCAGAGAGATTTAAGTGATATCTGCTTTGTAGCAAAATTGCAACAGAAATTCCACTCCCAATTCCCCAACACAGGTAAATTATCTCTATTAAACAATAATCTCAGTTGCTCCCTACTCACAAGTAAATATGAATTTACTAGAATGATCATTGACTGTTGTACCATTTAAGATTATTAAAGGTAATATATTACAAAGACTAGCTAAACAAGAGCCTGCATAGTTAAAGTTCTGATTTTTTTATTGTCTGTTATACAAATAAGTATACAAATACTGGCAAATAAGTAAAGGTTGGTTACCAATGCTTCATTATTATGGCATTTCAATCACACAGAAAGAATCACAACATATAAATGAGGAAATGTTACACACACACACACACACACACAATTTTATCCAAATTTGGAATCTTGTTTTAATTGTTGGAAGAGAAATATAATTATTACATTAAAACACTTTTTAGCAATTAATGTTCAGCTATTCAACTACTAACTGTTTGCAAGTAAAAGTTCCCTTTACTTTTTTTTTTTTGCAAATAGTTAAGAATTGAATATTAATTGCTAAAACAATACCCAAGCAGGAGAAGATGGGTGTATGTTTAGATATATGGTTGATCAGTGTGGAAAAGGATTGATGGGCTAGATAGAAGTTTGGTTTGTTCCAGTGTGCACAGTTTGTTCTTGGGAAAACTGTGTTAAATAATTTGTGGGTAATACATGTTGAAAGAGAAAATGTTAAGCAATGCCTGTCTGCTCTCTAGTCTGCCTTCTCTTAGAGAACTAAGGTTCTCTTAGTGATTTTAAAAAGAAGTTAGTCATGAAAAAGATCAAGTATCTATGTAACCCCGAGCAGTGTTATATTTCTAGAAAGTGCATAAGCAGGACTTGAAGGTAACTAACCTAGACTATTATTTGTTCTTTATCTTGAGAAAGAAGGACACTCTTGATAGTTTGGAATAAATGAGAGGCAAGGAAGAAAACTTCCAAGTGATATGGTTGCTGTTGTTTTAAAAATCCTCTTTATGAAATAATTTAGAGGCTTTATCAATGCTTATTCATGTTGAGGTTGTATTGCTTCTTTAATGCATTTGTATGCATTTATATTTTTCAATTGCTGATTGGCAATGGGTCTTCGTGGAACTAATAGCAACTATGTGAAAGAATACAGCAAATGAAGAAGAGATTAAGCCTTTCTGTAATCCTAATCCTTCTTTCCACTCTTCTCAAAGCTGCTATTTACCTGATTAAAATTAGAGATAGTAATTACATTCATATATGTAGCCACTTTTGTACAAGGACTCTGTGGCAGTTCAAAAGATGCTCTGGGACCACATGATCTCAGAATTTCACTCCACTTTTACCTGACAATTCATAAACCATTTCAGCATCTTCAGTGCTGGCCTCAAAATTCTAGGATTAGGCAACTGATCTTTCTAGCTAAGCAATAAGAAGCTCAAAAAATTGGATTTAATGTCCTACCTCTCCAAACTATGACAGCTCCTACGATGCTATCTGCCTAAGTAACAGAAATTATAAAATGAATAGATTGTTATTACCTTTCCCCCAGTATATGCTTTGATATGCATTGTATGTTGTTTGCAAAGCAAAATGCAGGTCAAGTTGTAATAGGAAAAAGTCAACCTCCTATAACACACCATTCCTCCTGTTTCTATTTAAAACTCTGTTAGTTGGAAGAATAGCTCTAGCCTTGCTTGTAGCTTGTAGTATAGAGCTTTATGCAAATGGAGCAGAGGCTGAGAGAGAAGAAAAGCTCATTTCAGCTGAGAGGTAGAGTGGGCAACAATTCTATGCATACTGCTTTATGCAAGAGCAAATATAAAGTTGGGAAATAATTATGCTAGGGAAATTCTAAAAGATTTGATTAGTTTCATGGCTAAATACTGCTTCTTCCCATTTCTCATGGTGAAATCTTTTACGGATATTGTGAAACTCACTACGAAGTTATTGCAATGATTAATATCCTGTTCCCTAGTTAAAGTTGCTTGTATTTTTTCACTAGAAAAGTAAGCCTTAGCAGACATTCAACAAAAACGTAAGTGTGCTCAAAGATTAGGAAATGATAAAGGAAGATTGAGCTAATAAAAAAACAAATAGCCAATACAGGACTTCGAGGAAAAGTTCATCTGGTGGAGTCATGAATTTGGCGAATGACCATAGTCTTCTTCTGGGCCATCTGCAAAGATTGGAAGCATTGCTTTGCAGCAGCAGCAGCAACTGGGCAGTTCCAGTTGCTTTGATGAGGGAGAAAAGGTTGAGCTCCTGGGCAGTTCAGTGTGGGATGTTCCAAATAGTCCTGAGTGGGGGAAATTTAGTTAGATTGAACTTAAAGTGGTTAAGAAGGAAATAATAAAGTTCTCTTTTGTCTCTCCACTTTTGAATTTGTTTAAACATGTTTTACATAATGGGGAAATTGTTTACATTTAGATATGGGAACTTAGGAGGGTAAATTTTAGAGAGAAAATGTTACAGAAACGTAAATGCAAAGTGATGACGAGAGGCTGATCTCACAAGACAAACTGGGAGTGATGTTTTAGCTTCTATGCTGCACAGCTTCATCCTTACCCAAGTCAATCTCGTCACAGGGTTGATATTGCAGCCTCCTAGATATCAATATGCTAATGATATTTGATTTGATTTTGATTTTATTAACATTTGTAGGCCGCCCTTTTCCCTGAGGGGACTCAGGGCAGCTCACATAAAATCAGGGAGGGGAAGTACAAACAGTAACATAGACACATATAATAAAAGTAATAAGCAACATACATTCATCATTCGGGAGGGGCAACTATCCTTGTCCCCAGGCCTGACGGGCTAGCCAGTTCTTGAGGGCTGTGCGGAAGGCCTGGACGGTGGTGAGGGTACGAATCTCCACGGGGAGTTCGTTCCAAAGGGTCGGGGCAACTACTGAGAAGGCCCTCCTCCTTGTAGTTGCCAGCCGGCACTGGCTGGCTGATGGAATACGGAGGAGGCCCAATCTGTGTGATCTAATTGGTCGCAGGGAGGTGATTGGCAGGAGGCGGTCTCTCAAGATATCCAGTTATACATCATTACTCTGGGATGAATAAGGGATGCAATTGAGGTCTTGCCGTGATCAAGGTATCTCCCTGCCAGGGAAGTATATAAAGTATAATATAATGTTGCTAGGTTTTATACAGCAGCACATATGATGAACTGTGCATAAACTAATCTTAATGAACATTTACTTCATCATTCTAGATGTTTTGTATCAGACATCCTCAAACTATGGTCTGCGGGCCAGATACGGCCTGCCAATGCAAAGTATCTGGCCCATGGAGTGGTGGATCCAGGGCTGGATCCATGTGATCCAGGGCTGATGGTTGAGTAGGGAAGGGGCTGCTTTTAAAGTAGCACTTTAAAATTGGGTGGGTGTGGGGGGGCACATGTCTCCACGTCTCCTAGATTTTTCTTTTTTCTTTCTTTTTTTTTTAAATATATTTTATTCATTTTCACATTCCATTTTACAATCACTTATATACAGGGTATTTGCTATAAGAAAAAAAAAATAAAAAAAAAATAAAAAAGAAAACACAACTCATCATTCACAACCCCACCTGACACTTCCATCCTCCATACACCCCATCTACCCCCTCCAACTTTCCTTTCCTCCCTCTAACGCTCCCCTCCTACTTCCCTTTCCCCTCAAACCTTCCTTCTCCCCTTACTCCCAACACGCCCTCCTTACATTCCCCTTACTCCTTCCTTACTCCTCCCTCCTCTTTCCCTCTACCTCCCTCCTTGGTGTATTCCTTTATTCAAGTGTTGTTTATTATAATCTAATAAAAAGTAAAATAAACCAAGGAAAAAAAAATTAAAGAAAGAAAAGAGAAAAAAAAAGGAAAAAAAAAACCGTATATAAGTGCATTCTTGTTCTTATTGAGACTATGTTAACACCCACCCACCCACCCCCCATAAATCCCCATCCCTACTCCTCCCGACTTCCCAGGGCCCACACCTGGCACTGCCTTCTATCTAAAGTATCTTATGTTCGTATGGATTAAAAATAAAAGCAATATATTAAAGGAAAAAGAAAAAACCAAAAAAGAAAAAAAAGAAAAACAAAAGAAACTCTTTGTGTTAAGCTCAGCCCCCCATCTTTATATATGCTTAAATAGTGTAAGTCATTCTATCTATATTTTATTCTCGTCTCTTGCTTCTTTGTTATTTACCCCGACCTCCTGTAGACTCTCCCATTCCTCTTCCTTAACCTTGTATTCAGATAAACATTTATCCAAATTTGTATAGACATCAATATACAATCTAACTCAAAAATAATCCCTTCTAGTAAAATTTAAGCAGCGTGGATCATTCCACATATTCAAATATTACTTTATAGAAGAATAATCAAACTTTCCCTTTCTTAACCTTAATTTCAAACAATAATTCAAAATAATCTGACCAAACTTTCCCTTCTTAGTAAAGTTTAAGCAGCGTGGATCAAGTATTACTTTACACAAAAATCAGTTTGCATTCTATCTTGAAATGATCCCGACCAGCTTTCCCTTCTAATAGGATTTAAACAACGTAAATCATTCCGCATGCATTTTGCCCTCATCCCTTGCTTCTCTGATATTTACCACTATCAAATTTATGCGGACATTAGTTTAAAATTTAGCTCAAAATAATTTCACCAAGCTTTCCCTTCTAATAAAAATTAAATAGCATAGATCATTCCACATATTCAAATAATACTTTCAACAAGAATCAGTTTACCTTCCGTTTTAAAATTATGTCATCCAGCTTTCCCTTCTAACAGAATTTAAACAACATAAATCATTCTGCATTCATTTTACATATATACATTCAGTATCACCCCACCAATATACGTAAATCATTCCGCATGCATTTTACCCTCATCCCTTGCTTCTCTAATATTTGCCACTATCAAATTTATACAAACATTAGTTTAAAATCTAGCTCAAAATAATTTCACCAAGCTTTCCCTTCTAATAAAAATTAAATAGCATAGATCATTCCACATATTCAAATAATAGTTTCAACAAGAATCAGTTTACCTTCTATTTTAAAATAATCTCTTCAAACTTTCCCTTCTAACAAGATTTAAACAACGTAAATCATTCTGCATGCATTTTACATATATACATTCAGTATCACCCCACCAATACATTCCGCTTTTTCTGCCGGAGAGAGGTCGCAAACCCCCATTCAATCCACAGCTTTGGTGAATATTTTAGAATGTCTAAATCCTCAAACTCCGCTTTTCTGCTTCTCCGAGGGAGGGGGAGCTACCCCCTCCATCTTGCAGCCATGTGGTCTGTTGCTTGCCTTCTCCTTCGGCTTGTCTCTCCTCTTTTCCAAGTGAATCAGGAAGTCCCGCCTTCAAAGTCTTGTAATAGAAATCTCGAGCCTCCGAAACAGAATTGAGACGAAGTCTTTGATTCTCAAATGTGACTGTAATGCCAGCTGGGGCCTCCCATTTATATTGAATCTGATGATTTCTAAGCTCTTTAGTTAAAAAGGTATAGTCCCTTCTTGCCTTTAACATCTGGAAAGGTATTTCTTTGAAGACAGTCAAGTCCTGGCCATCAACTCTCAATCTATTATTGTAAAATTTTTGCATGATCGCGTTTCTGGATTCTTTTGTGGAGAAATATATGATTATGTCCCTCGGGAGCTGTCGCTGTTCCACTACCAACGAATTCTGGCGATAGATTTTCCAAATCTGCCAATCAAAGTTAAGTCCCGGGCTTCCCACCGCATGGCTGAGGGCTTCAACAAAGGTCTGTTTCAGATTCTCTCGCTCCTTTTCGCGGAATCCTCTGACTCTTATTGCGAATGCCTTCTTATTAAAGTTTATCATAACGAGCTGTTCTTGGGTGTCTCTAATTTTTTGTTGTAATATTTGAATATTAGTAGTCAAATTAGAATTAGCCTCCTCCAAACTTTCCAATTTATTCTCTATTTCAGCGGTATAATCTGACAGGGCAGACACGGCTGCAAACGTATTCGCCTTCATTTGGTCAATTTTAGACTTTAAGTCACCATATAGCTCCAATACAAATTCCTTAATTTCTTGTTTAAAATCATTAAACATTTGAAAAAAAAATTCCTGTGTTAAGAATTCTCCAGTAGAGGGCGTAGGAGACAAGGGCTGCGATTCCAGTGTAAATTCTTTAAGCTCATTCACAGATTCTTTAGGCACATTTGTAGAGAGACGCTTCGATTTTGACCTGGGTGCCATTATAAATAAACAAATAAACAGTGCTTTCGCTCCCCTCTGTTTCCAAAAAAGACAAAAAAAGTTATTTTGTTAAGGAGCGGTCTGCAGGAAGGTAAAACCGGCTACGTACATCCCCTATCAGTCACCAACTGAGAGAAATCGCCATTTTGAAGTCCGTTTAAACAAAGAAGCCTCTAAGACAAATGGTGCTGGTATTTAAGATAGTAATAAAAGCATAAATCTCACAGGAGTGGGACCCGCCCGTATTAATCCTAGCTTCAAACAACTTTGCTTTGTCCTGGGGGGGGGGATCGCCTGTCTAGGGCTGCAAAAAAAAGGCAGCTGAGAAGAACTGGCTGGAGATAAAAGCTCCGCTCACGCTGGATCTAATCTCTGTCCACAGCCAAAAAAAAAGAGAAAGGCTGTGAATTACGAATAGACCCTAACCACAGAGCTACTCCCTGCCCCTTTATAGCCAAAAAGGGGTAATATCTATGATCTTATTTAGATATACAGACCAGATCTCTGAGAGAGCTCGGTTGAGCCCTCCTCGGTGACAGGCTCCGCCCCCCCGGAAGCCGTCTCCTAGATTTTTCAAAATCAGCTGAAGTTGGCTAACACTAATTCAAATGCAACCGCAGTATAATGCCCGAGGGAGAATTCACCCACTGCTTTGATTCTTCCCATATATAAAGTACATCCACCAAACTGGTTGCTGAACAATTTTTGTTTATAGTCATATGTGTATATACACATGCACACAAGTGAGGCAAAAAGCAAATCAGTTTGTGAATTCTCCTCCAGTCTTAAAAGACCTTTAGCCCTGTAATCCAAAAAAACAGGCCCACACTTTCCATTTAATAAGTAGTATATTTATCTTGGTTAAAATTATTCTTCATTTTAAATATTGTATTATTTCATGGTTTTTTTTGCACTACAAATAAAGATATGTGCAGTGTTCATAGAACGCATATTGTGTGGTCATCTGAAACATATGATCAGGAGTTATTTTGAAGGAAATCCTGTTTGTTTTATTCTTTTTTTAAAGGTCTATTTTAAGGAGCCTGAAACTGCTAATGTAATGAAGTTAGGCAAGTGGCAAGAAAGTTTGCACTGTTTTCCCCTTTTTGGGGTGTTTGTGTGTCTTAAGTAAATAGATTCCTTAGATTGAGCAAGGACAACAAGGACAAAGGCAAAATGGACTGCTAAATTGGCCACACCCACCCAATTCACATGCCCACCTAGCCATGCCCACCCAGCTGCTCTGGCCCCCCAGCAGTGTGAGGGACTGTGAATTGGCCCCTGTTCAAAAAATTTGAGGAACCCTGCTTTGTACTGTGATAGATTTAAATTGCCATATGCTCTCCTACAGCTCACTAATGCTCCTAAATCCTAGATTTCCCCAAAGGTGTTTTTTTTTTCCAAGAGGCAACTAGACTTTCTGGGTTTTTTTTCCTTTCTTTGAAGACAATTTGCTTCTCATCCAAGAAGCTTCTTCAGCTGACATGAGATTGCCCTTGAAGACCAGTCGGAACTTGCAGCTGATTCAGCAGTATCCCAGGTAGTTATAGATACTTTGAGATCTGTCCATGTGACAGTTCTACAGCAGGAGCTGCTTTGGATGCTGGCTACCTTGTGGGTGTCATTTCAGATGTTGACTATTACTTTTAAAACCCTACCTAACATGTGGCTTGGGCATCTCAGAGAAGTGCGGCTAAAGTGGAATCAGCCCGTTTGATGAAAACAGAAAAAGAAAGTATATAAAGGGCCTTTGATACTGATGGAATCCTCTCAGAGATAAGGACTGCTTCTTCTCTGAAATCTATTAAAGATTTGTCTCTTCCATACGTTGGAGGAAGAGATGAAATGTTTAATTATTCCCAAAGCATTGGTGCCTTTGCTGCTTTAGAGAAAAATATATGTTGCGAATATTTGCTGTTGCTCACGGTTTGAATGATTTTCATTTTAATGCTTATGTGAGGAGACTGTAAGCCACTCAAAGTTTTCTGATTTTTTGGCATAGAAACTTGAATGGGCAAATAAACAAAACTGTGAATTCCATACAGTAGAAGATCTCAATAGCACACAAATACATGATTAATTAAAACATTATTTATTGATTTAAATCAATATCCAAGGTTTGCATACTGTGCTGCAAAATAGAAAGTAGATGTCCTCAGCCAACACACGGATATTTATATTTTATAGAAAGAAAATTGTGTCCAGCGTAAGATTGGCTACTTATCACTGTTATGATAGATAAACAGAACAGGTTTAATTTCCAAAATTATTAAATCTAAATCTCTATCTAGTACTTTATATTCTTTGCCAAATCTGTCTCCCATCTAAAAGCAACACTACAACTAAATTTCTGTTAGTAAGAGTTACATATACAAATACATTTTATTGATTCTTCTACAAAGTGAGCCACAAATTTCATTTAGATTTGCATTCTAGAAATCATACATGAGTTTCATGATATGAAATGAAGATAAATCATGGCTAACAAATTATACAATCTAGGTTATACGGTAGATGCAAGTGGCCTCTTTTATTGCATAAAGAAAAATAAACAGTTCTTTGGAAACAGTGACTGTTTTTTTTTAAAAGCTACAGTTGGCAACCAGTGGCTTAGATAAATGATAGGCCTAAGGACAATAATTGTCCTGGTGGAAACCTCTTTGAAACAAGGAAAGGGGTGGGGCTATAGTAGGAACATTCTGATTGGTGAAGTAGGTGGGTTCTGCAAATGATTGACGGCAGTTTAAAACACAGATGTAAATGGCTTAACTGTCACAGCTGAATTGTTTCCTCAGGTACAACAGGATAAGATTAATAGAACAGAAAATTTTGTATAGGATTGTGATTAGTAGTTTGGAGACAAGATGTAATCTCCCCTTATGGACCTCCATTTGAAATTATATTGGGTATGTAGCCTTATATTTTCCTTTTGTGATGTAAGAAATATTCATCTTATGTCATGGATAAATAATAACAGCACTGTACAATAGTTTTGTATTAAAACTATTACTTCATACATAAAGGGTATATAGATTTGGAAGGGGGGGGGCTGGGATAAAAGATGTTATCTCTTATTTTAAGACATTTTGATATCTTGAGTAGAGTGCCTCTGAGAGTATCTAAAATTCAAATAATTTCTAATTTAGCTCCAAAATTGGATACATCTTTTCACTTTCGTTTTTTTAGGTGGACCATTAAGTCTCTAAAATTCTGGCAAATATGTTTTAATGGGATGCTACAGCTGCAGTTAGAGATTGTGACTATCATATATGCTGCTGTTTTATTTTTAATTGATTTTATTGCATTGATTGAATTTTGAATGGATTGAAATCCAGCTTTACAGTATTATGCTACCTAGTGATTGGTGGAGCAGATTTGGCATCAATTCCATAAAAGGAAATCAAAGCTGTTGAAAATCAAAACAGGTTGGGAGTGACCAAAACAGACACACATACAAAAAGCAAAAGGTTTCTGTTTATACAGTATATGATGATATCACATTAGTTATATGCAATTTGTGGAAAGAGCTCTGATCAATATTTTCTGCTGTGTAATGTAACCAATGCCAAAGTAAGTCTCTCTCGGCAGTGAGAAATTGATGCACATTAAAGCAAATGCAATTTTTTTGATGGAAGTTTTAATAGATTTGTTGAAATACATTATCATATATTTTTTTGTCTATGTGAGTAATACAAAGCAAAAGAGACTGTAGGTGAGGTACAGATAAAAAGAAAAATTGGCAAATGATAAAATGGTTAGTGCTAATCAATAAACTCTCCTGCTTCATGGAGCTGGGGATTTACCTTTGGCAATGTTGATTTTACATATTTTTGAACTGTTTTATACATTATTTGATTAAAAAGGATCAAAATATAAAAAAGAATATTTTGATTTCTTACTTCAAATTCCTCTGGATTTTGATCATAAACCATTCTTAAACAGCACTTTAACTGTCAGGGCAACACTATTATGATATGTGAGGTAGAAAAGGAACACTTTTATTATGAATTGTAATATTTGACATTTGGGTGTGTAAAATCTGATTATAAATTTTGTCTCTAACCAAGGCTGGTGCTTGTCAGAGCTTGAAATCAATTTGATATATGATTATAGCTACAGAGATTTAGGAACTCTTTAGAGACTTACACACCTTGATGCTAATTAATGAAGAGAGGGAAGGAAGAAGTAGTGAAATTTTCATAAAGATGTGACCAGATAATTCACAATGATTTAAGCTGTTTAAAGGCTGCAATGTCCTTGAAGGCATCATTGTAGCACAACAATGCTCTCTGCTATGCTGGCACTAACTGTGATTCCAATTATTAAGCTAATCAGCGTAGATTAAATATTTTCATACTCCTGCAGAGGCCATCAGGCAAATGGGCTCTACTTTTTCTTCTTTCTTCTTCTTTATTTTAGAGCGCCTCAGAATATTTAATATTTCTGCAGAGGCACAAATTTTTTCAGCATTTCTGCTTGAGAATTATAACTCCTTGATTCATATGCCAATATTTTTTTTCCTAACTGCATTTTTAAAATTGTAATTATTTACTAGGGCATTAAATACTGTTTTTAACCAGTAAATGTGCATATGAATAAGTCACCCAGCAGCCAGTAGAATTTTAGATACTCTTTTGTGTCTGTGCCTCTGTGTATACACTCAGAGACATACTTTCTGATCTACTAAACCATTGAGAATATGCCACAGGTTTGTTCCTTCTACAACTACTACTGGTTAATGGTAATCCATATTTTACCTGATTTGGGCATAAAAGGGACATGTGAATAAGAGAGGAAGAAATATCTTGCACCATTTCAGCACATTCCCATAACCTTTTACCTTAGGATTATGAAATGCGCCAAATGTATAGTGTTGATTCATATCAGGAATTTAAGATTAAACATAATTTTACATTCTATTTTTTAACTCATATGTAACCTGGGGACTTAATACTTAAAACACAGAATAAAACCAGTATCATGCACTCATTCAGTTTTTATTTTCCATCAGTTGAACAAGCTTAATTATAGCTTTTGTATTGGACTTCTGATTAATAGTTGGAAAAAAAGATAAGTATTTCATATTAAATCTCTTGGAAAATTTTGTATGGCAGCAGTCCCCAACTTTTCTGGTTCCAGGGACCAGCAGGGCCGGCGGTGTGTGTGTGTTTGTGTGTGTGTGTGTGAATGGTTTTGTATGCGCACTGCACAATCTGGTTCCCATGTGCATAATATGCTCACCTGCTGCTTGTGCAGCCCGATTCCCCACAGACCTCAGACTAGTACCTCAGGGTTGGGGACTCCTGTTGTATGGTATGATTCTGATTGGTGACAATTTTCTGCTATTTTACTTACAGAATTCTAGTGGTTACTGCAGTGGAAAATGGAAAGAGCGAAAGCAATCATAGCAAAAATCCTTTAATGTTTCCCATCTGTTTAATAACACAAACAATTTGCTACATTCATGGCACTCAGAAGGCATGTAAAAAACCTTGTGAAAAATTATTCTGAAGCTGAGATAAAAGTCAGAGAAGCAACTTCTAATGACCCTTGGGGTCCTTCTAGTTCTCTAATGTTAGAGATAAGTGACCTGACATACAACACAATTTCCCTTTCTGAGATTATGAACATGATCTGGCATAGGATGAATGACCATGGGAAGAACTGGAGGCATGTTTACAAGTCTCTTACACTCTTGGACTATCTCATCAAGAATGGATCGAAGAAAGTCATACAACATTGTCAAGAGGGTTTCTTTAACATTCAGATATTAAAAGATTTTCATCATCTAGATGAAGCGGGAAAAGATCAAGGTAAGATTAAAAGTACTTAAATATATCCATTAAAATTAAATGGATGTGTTTGTCGTTAGCATTGGGTAGCCAGATGTGAACTGCAAACTCCCGGAGAACCACTAGATGGCAGTAAAAAGATAGTGTTTTCTCTATCCTTTTGTTATCTAGTGGTATTCCTTGAAGGTAAAAGATAAGAGTGTAAAGGTAGGTTTGATGCCTAATAGTGAGAACAAACACCTAAGATTAGGTCAACAGCTAGTGTCAGCTAAGTACCAACTGGTAAAGTAGTGGAAGGAATTACACATTTTATATTTCTGGACTTAAAATTCCACACAGATGTTGACAACAATATAAAACAAAGATTTCTGTTAGGGGATAAAATCGAAGATAAATCTAAGCAAAATATTAAAAGTGTAGACATACTGCTAACAAAAGTATGTACTGTTAAGGCTCTGCTCTTGCCCAGACAGTCTGAAAGGTTAAATGAGGAAAAAAAATGTCTTTGAATTATAGTGTTGGAGAAAATGGTCGAGAATATACAGCAGGATAGCAGGAAGGTCAAATCATTTGGTACTAGTTAGTAAGATAAGACAGTTCACTGAAAGCATTAATAATGAAGTTAAGGCTGAAATATTTTTAATGCAAAAGCAAAAGTTCTTTGGAGAAGTGAAACCAATCATGACTAGGCTTTTCAAATTTGTGCAAAAGTATAATTGTCCTGCTATGATCCTTCTCTTTTCTCTTCCCACTGATCTGTCTTTGTGTGCAATATTATATCTTTCTCCTCACTACTTGCACCCCCAAATCTCATACATCATTCAAGAGATTATAGATAGTGAAAACTGGTTTAGTTTTTTTGCTGTTGTCATCATCACCTTACAAACTGCATATATGACATTGATTGGATTTATAAGGTTGGCAGGCAACAAGGCATACAGACTAATTAGGCAACAAGTAAACTTAAAAGAAAGAATATTAATTTTTAATTAACAGCAAAACCAGTCAGATCTCTGTATTATATAGCAAACATGATATTCTTAATTTTAGTTTTTAGTAATTAATTTTAATGATTTAGGTATGTCAATTATTTTTATTTATGTGGTTTACAAGAGAAAAAAATCCATATTGTAAAACAAAAGAACAACTCCTTTGTTTATTTATAACACTAAAGCCATGCACTGTATTGTTTTGTTTCCGGTTGACATAAATGACATAGTGCCTTTTAAATAAATTATTGCATTGTCTTGCAAAATGCAATAGCTCTTTAGTTTCTGATTGTTAAACCTGATCTATAAATAATTATGTCAGGATACTTACTTAATAACTATTTCAATAAAAAAGCTTCATTTCTTATCACCAAATTTTAATTATGCAAGTCTATGATATTCTGCTTTGGTTGGGTTACAAACTATAGTAGACGAATATTCACTAATTCATGCATGTGCATTTTACAGTGTTTATGATACCATGTAATATCATGTATAATGTTTAGGATACCGTGTAATAGATAGGAGAGATAAGACACTACCTATCTCCTGTCTACAAAACAATCTTTTTGGCAGTTCCAAGATTCCACACCTATTTGTACTCTTATTGAGGTGACCTTGTGGGTATAGATAAACCTCCAAGTGGCCTCAGTAGTTTCAGAGAGTGTGCTAAAGATCAGTTGATTACAAAGAAATATGTTCCTTCCACCTCCCAATCCTGTCAGAATGAATCATTCCATTCCCCCCTCCCCATCATCTTGCCAGAACCAATTAAGGTTCATCAAACATCTTCAAATGTCTTCAAGGAAAAATAAAATTAAGAAAGTCCAGTTGCCTTTTGAAAAAACACCTTTGAGACACTAGCATATTACTTACAATACCAGAGAATAACATTTCAAGCTCTATTTGCATGACATTCCCTATTTCTGAAAATGGCAGTTTCTCATAACACTACTTCAGCTAAGGAATCATATAATCCTTGGTCTAGTTTAACAAATGCTTGTAGGAAAAAAAAAACAGTTTTTATTAGAGGCAGGTATATGATGTGATTATGATTTGAAAAACAAGATAATTGCCCTAGGTATAAAGATCTTTATATTTCAGCATTTTCCAAATCCATAAAGTCCTAACAAATATAGTAATCATAGAAGGCATTAGTAAGCTTTACAAATTTATCAATATTTCCTTTTCAACAGGTTTCCATGTAAGAGAGAAAGCTAAGCAAATTCTTGCTATTTTAAAAGATGAACAACTGATGCATAATGAACGTGAAATTGCGCGCCGGACTAGACGGCGCATTTCACATGCAATGCTTTTCTCCCAGAAGCCTTCTAACAAAGCTACGCTTGGCTCAGATCCCATTTCAGAACTCCCTCCATCAGAAAATGTCCAATGTAAGCAGTAAATATTTACCTTGCTATCCATATTTTTGCATTTGAAAGTTTCAGCAACTTCAGTTTGATCAGAACCAGGTGTCTCTTAGCTAAGTCATCCAACCAACTATATAAAAGCATTCTAGGTTTTCACATTAAATTGAAAGTCCTCTATTTGGTTTAAAAAGCAGGATGTTAAGATGGACCTTTGGTCTCATCCAGAAACACTCTCCTTACATTTGTATCCTCTTTTGTGATGAATAAAATGGCTAAAATGATTTAATAGTTGGTATCTAATGGAAAAACACTTTCAAGTGTATCTTTTCTTCCTTAGAACAATAATAAAGCTCTGGCATCTATCTTTTCAATGTTTTCCCTTATATTGATCTTGTGCCAAATGGGTATGGCTTTAGGGGAATTATAACCAATGTACAGCCTGGAAAATCACTAAGGTGAATGAAACCTGAATAAATAAACGAACTGGCTAGGTGTAGGAGATGAACACTTAAATCTGAATTATAGATTTTTTAATCAATTGGCACGAGTATATAAGATACTGATTCTTCTAATAAGAAATATATAGGTTTGCATAAATTGCTGGTAAGTTAGGAAATACTGCTGACATATCCCCACTAGTCCTTCTTTTCTCTAGACTAGCCAAACCCAACTCCTGAAACCATTCTTCATATGTTTTAGTTTCTAGGCCTTTAATCTTAATTGCTCTTCTTTGCACTTTTTCCAAAGTCTCAACATCTTTTTTGTAATGTGGTGACCAAAACTGGATGCAATATTCCAGGTGTTGCCTTACTAAAGTTTTTTAAAGCGATACTAATACGTGATTTGATTCTATGCCTCTGTTTTTTGGCTGCTGCTGCACACTACTAGTTCATATTTAAGTGATTGTTTACTAGGACTCCACTAGTTACTGTTTTTCAGCCAGGTTTCACCTAATATATACTTGTACCTTTAGTTTTCCTGCCAAGGTGTAAAACCTTGCTTTTATCCATATTAAATTTCATTTTGTTGGATAGGGCCCGTTTGTTGGATAGAGCTTGTCTTCTGGGGTGTTGACTATTCCTGCCAGCTTAGTGTTGAAAATAGCAACTAGTATTGAAAGGAGACAGTTACTTTAGTCTAATTATTGCTACATATTTCCATCCATTCTTGATTACAAAAAAGTCTGCCTCAGGGTTGTCTTTCAGAAGTTCTCCGAAGTCCTTTTCAGTAACTTTGATGTAAAATATTTATGTGCCATGCTGCAGTAATATTACTTTGTTTAAATAGTGTTTTGGAAATTTACTATAATTTGCATTACATTCTAATCTTAAGGAGAATGTTTAGAAAATAATGTACTGTCACCAGAAAAAATAGTCAGAATTTATAAAGGTGTTTCAAATTTATGTTGGAAATATAAACAAGAAGTAGGGTTATTTTATCATGCTTGGTAAATGTGTAAAGTGCTAGAAAATTTTGGACTCACTTTAGTGGCAGGGATGATACTGGACCTAATTTGCTGATTATTTTCAATATATTTTTCACCCCAAAAACTATAACTTTGTTATATTTATATTTATATTAATTCTATTTGTTGGGGGTGGGGGAGGAAAAAAGAGATCAAAAGCAGAGTTAATGGTAAAGTTCAGCAGAGTTTATGGAAATTTCAATTCTGTCTCGGCATGTGAATTAGCTTAGCCACTGTTGGAAATACTAGGACAGCAACTCTTGTTTTTTTCGGAGGTCTAACTAACTTTGGAGAGGTTTTTCCTTTTTACTCACTCTCTCTGTCACACACTTACAATATATTTATTTCTTTGGCAGGTTTGCTGCCTAAGGCATTACCTGCAGCAGAGCAAAACCAGCAGACATGCAAAACAGAAATAGCCCAAGAAGCAACAGTACTGAATATCATTGCAAAGAAGTCATCAGAGGTAATAATAGTATTATTGGGCTCTTCAATTTGATAAAGAATTCTTGAAATTTTCATAATTCTTGTGCACAGGAATTTGTATGGGTATCTGCTTGAAGTAAATACTCTTTAAACCAGATATCTTTTTTAAAAAAAAGGTAAATGTGGACATTCTGGCAACATGTTTCTTTTCTTCATCTTCTCCGTCGTCCATGACAAAGGCCAACTGAAATTGTCCTTACCTCTATTAATATTAAAATAGTATTTTCCTCTTTATTCTTATATCATCTAAGGGCAGATAATGGCTGGGAAGTGGAGAAAGGACCAGCAATGGAAGCAGCAGATTTCACGCCAATATAATGTTCTGCTAACTGAAGAATGATTGAATAAAATTTCATGAAAGCTAATTTGCTAGCAGCAGTTACATGAGCAGTAGATGGTCTCTTGGTCTCCAAGTAGCGGATCTTAGAAATAAAAATTGTAATCTGTGATTACTCTTATGCCTTGTTAATAGCTGTTTAGAGATATCTAGTAGTCATTGTTCAAAATCAAATATTGGACCTTTCTGTAATTGCTCAAACAATTGTTCTGAACAAATCATCCAACAATAACTTACTGTCTCCCATTGAATGAGTGCATGCATCCCAGATTAAGTCATATATTTTTTAAAACGTTTGTATTTCAGACTAATTCAATAAAGAAAATTACCTACATAAATAGAATTAATAAAATAATATGGCACAACATTTATCAAAACAAACCAAACAAAGAGGCTGAGCAAGCCAAGCAAATTGATCAAATTGCTTAAATGTTGTTTGGCCTTTTGTTGGAAAAAGTCCTCTATTGAGATATCAATTATATCAGAAATCTACAAAAGCAACTGGGAGTCAGATAAGGATGTATACTAGCTCTCATTTTGTTTAATTAATGATATGCAAAAGTCCTAGATAGAGAGATAGATAGACAGACAGACAGAAAAATGAACATGTAAAAACATTCTGCTTTTGCTGAATGATGCAATGCAATTCTGCAGAATTGATGTCATAGACCCAGGTTGGGGTGACTGCTGTACAGATTTAGTTCATATTGTGCACTCAACTACCTGAACATCAATAAGGTCAAGGCCAAGGTACTTGTTTTGAGAAGAACTGGACTAGGTATATTGCAGCCTGCACAAAGAACATAATGATCATGTTAAGATCTATCTATACTTAGAAATTGTTTCTGCAGAAGCAGATTCCTGGCTCCCATATTTTAAGAGAAGTTTTTAAAGGGCTCCAGCCTATGTCAACCCCGTAAGACAACTGACTAACCATTGCTTCCCAGGTTCTCCAATTCCAATCAAAGGGGAAATAACACCGAAATAGTGATTATATATATCATGAAGAATTGTAGAGATATACAAATGCCCTTTTATTGGAACAGATATTTTGTTGAAATGCATCTTGGGGATGTGTGAATAAATCTATACCAACTCCAGCAGTAAGGGCAAAGTTGATTATATTCCATATACCAAGCCATCTAGTTATTAAAGAAGTTAATTGGATGAAGATCTTATTTATGGGTCCAGCTAGATTACCCAGGCTTTGTTCTATATAGCAGTTGCATAACATGCTCCTCATGCTCGGGCTGCCCAACTTTCAAATGTCATAATATGGATTTTATTTATTTATTTATTTATTTATTTATTTATTTTGTCAAGCATGTATAAGATATAACAGGTATAAGTATAAACATGGACATGGAAATGGGTATGAATATTTTTTTTACAAATAAATTTACTTTTTATTCGTAAATTTATTTACAAATAAATAAATTGGATTTTTCATCCAATTTAGTCAGATCTGAAGGCCAACAGATGCTTCAAACAACAAAGGATCATTAATGTGTCTGCTTAAGAAGAAATGGCTGGTTGAATACAAATAGGCTCCTTGGTTAAAGAAAGTATTTAACAACTTACATGCCTCAACTCTTTAGAAGAGCTTTTTCTAGAGCTTGTTTTGAACTAGATTCTGTGGTGAGATATAGGAGGTTTCATGGAGTTCCATCTGAAGAAAGATTGCATAATTGTGGTACACTAGTGGTGCAACACATTGCACGTAGCCTCCTTAAATGCAGATTGTATTTTGCAAAAAGGTCTGCTTACCTTTCTTATTTAAAACCTAAAAATTGGGACACCCAGAAGAATTTGTCATACTTTTTGCAGGGAATGAACCTGCATATCACTAGTAAGACTGCACTCTCTATATCAAAGGCCATTTTGAAGAGGGCAGACCATATAGATCAAATTGGGGTTAACTGTAAGGGCGACAACTTATTATGAATATGTACTATTTTCTTTATATTTACTTTATATATACAACAAATTAAATTCACTTTCATCATTAAATGCTCAAAGAAATGCTGGAGCATCTGTCAACATTCATTTATGTAAAAATATTGGATTTCTTCTTTGAGCAGCTTCCTAGGAATTGTTAGACTGAATTAAACAAAAGAATCTGATCCACTGTATTTTAGACCCAATGGATTTGCTCCAATTTATAGAGTTATCAGATGGAGCACTAAGCCTATGAATTAGTGAAATGAAATAAGGAGTGCAATTTTCTGACTGATTTATTAAATGGAATAGATCAGCACATAGTGGAAATTTATATCCTGCATCTATCTCTTTACTGCATACCACATACCACCACTGGGATAACTTTGGCTTTATTTTCCATATCCTTTCAAGTTTCTCCTTCAGACCCCAGTACTTCTCCAGCTTCTCATATTTCTTCTTCTTGGTGTTGCTGTTACGATCACTATCACTATCCCAGAGATTCGACCAATATTCCATCACTCAGGCTGGGGGGTCAAATTCTACACCCCTCAGAGAGGGTTCGCAACTTGGGAGTCCTCCTGGACTCACAGCTATCGTTTGACCACCATTTAATGGCTGTGACCAGGGGGGCATTCGCCCAGGTTCGCCTGGTGCGCCAGTTGCGACCCTACCTGAATCGGGAGGCTCTCACAACAGTCACCCGGGCCCTTGTGACCTCTAGGCTGGAATACTGCAACGTGCTCTACATGGGGCTGCCCTTGAAGAGCATCCGGCGACTTCAGCTAGTACAGAATGCGGCCGCGCGAGTGATTGTGGGTGCACCTCGGTTCACCCGCATAACACCTATCCTCCGCGAGCTGCGCTGGCTACCTGTCGATCTCCGGATGCGCTTCAAGGTGCTATTAGTCACCCATAAAGCCCTACATGGCAGTGGATCTGGATACTTGAGAGACCGCCTTCTGCCAATTACATCCCTGCGACCAATAAGATCACATAGATTAGGCCTCCTCCGTATACCATCGGCCAGCCAGTGTCGGCTGGCAACTACAAGGAGGAGGGCCTTCTCAGTAGTAGCCCCGACCCTTTGGAACGAGCTCCCCGTAGAGATTCGCACCCTCGCCACCGTCCAGGCCTTCCGCACAGCCTTGAAGAACTGGCTCGCCCGTCAGGCCTGGGGACAAGGATAGTTCCCCTCCCGAATGATGAATGTATGTTGTTTATTATTTTATTATATGTCTTATCTTAATGTCTGTATCTCCCCTTCCCCGATTTTATGTGAGCCGCCCTGAGTCCCCTCAGGGAAAAGGGCGGCCTACAAATATTAATAAAATCTCTCTCTAAAAAATCATGATGTCTGGCCTTCTGTGTGGATTTGGAAGTTCCATAGGAACGTAGCCCTGTTTTCCACAATCTTCTATGGAATCTCCCATCTGCACTAACTCTTACACTATGCAGTTGTTACTATACATATAATTCCAGCTAGTGCCATTGAATGTATGCTATTCCTGCCTGCATCTGACACCCTGCCACTATGGTGGTCTCTCTCTCTCTGCATAGTCTGTACCTTGGGTCCTATTTAATACTCTTGCTTCTACAGATCTGGTTCCTAGTGCCTGTTGCTGTGCTACTATGATCAGTGTCTCAGTGCTGGCTTTTAGTCCATCCCTTTTCACCCAATGGTAGAATTTTCCAATGTCTGCTATCTCAGCTATCTGTCAATGTTATATCACATGCAACGTCTTATCTTGCCAGGGCACTTTCCCTGTTTGATCTTCCTCCCATGATTGCTAGCGTCTCAGATATTTTCTCAGCAGTTCATCTTTTGGTGCCATATACTGATATATACTCTTGAATGCTCTAGGTTTTGTCCAGGATAGTGGCTTTGACACTCATCTGATCCCATCCTCCCTCTTTTCAGCTGGTGTATAGTTTCTATGTGTTGGACTTGGGATGGTAACCTCCAAGGTTTTTGGAGTTTTTGTTTCTTCACATCGGTATCTTCCAATAGGTGTGGATCATGTCTGGGCCAGGTGCTGTCCAGCTCTTCATATTCTTGACCCTCTGTTGGATGTCTGCTACTGTGATTGTGACTGATTCCCATTCTGGTAGATTGGTGTGGTCTGCTCTCAGGTCCTGCAGCCACTTTGCACTGATGGTTGTATGCCATCTCTTTCTTCCATATGTTTTTCCAGGACTGCTCCATTTTTGTCCTTAGCCTGGTAGCCAGTGCTTTAGCAATCTCTAGGGCTTTCAATGGAGTCAGGCCTTTGCATGTTGTCAGTAGCTAAGTCTTATCCTTAATCTTCACATTTTTATGTAAATCATTCTTTTCCCCCAAGCTTAATCCCTGGTATTGCCATGGGTTGATGCCTTTGAACTGTGATGCTGGCGTAAATTACTTTGTTTACCGTGGTCAGTCAAAATAACTAACAGAAGGGTGTTATAAAACCAGACACATCACTGAAGACTATATCTGATTCACTTTGGCCATGTTATGCATGCAAATTTATTGGAGAAGGCAATGATGTTAGGAATGGTTAATGGATAAAGAAGAGGCAAGCAAAGAATATGCTGGCTTGATAATAGCAATAGCAATAGCAGTTAGACTTATATACCACTTCATAGGGCTTTCAGCCCTCTCTAAGCGGTTTACAGAGTCAGCATATCACCCCCACAGTTTGGGTCCTCATTTTACCCACCTCAGAAGGATGGAAGGCTGAGTCAACCCTGAGCCGGTGAGATTTGAACCGCTGAACTGCAGATAACAGTCAGCTGAAGTGGCTGCAGTACAGCACTCTAACCACTGCGCCACCTCGGCTCTCTCATTAAATCTGATGCAAAGTTGAACATATAACAATTGAAGGAAGCTGTGCTTGACAGGGTAGCATGGTGAGCACTTGCCTATAAAGTAGCCAAAATAGCAATAGCAATAGCAGTAGACTTATATACCGCTTCATAGGCCTTTCAGGCCTCTCTAAGCGGTTTACAGAGAGTCAGCATATTGCCCCCAACAATCTGGGTCCTCATTTTACCCACCTCGGAAGGATGGAAGGCTGAGTCAACCCTGAGCCGGTGAGATTTGAACCGCTGACCTGCTGATCTAGCAGTAGCCTGCAGTGCTGCATTTAACCACTGCGCCACCTTGGCTCATAAAGGTGGACAAAACTAAATAATTAAAAACAAAACAAAATTGCCATGTGGAGGAAACAAACATTCGGTCCGAAACCATGAGAAGCTGCTATAAACAAACACTTTATTATCACGTATCAGTATTGATGCTGAGTTGGACAGACAAATGGTCTGTCTCAGTTCTACTTCTCAACGATTTCTTGTTGAATGGTGTTGCTGCTTTGGGAAGAAGCTTAAAATGGAAAGGTACTCTACAGTACCACTATACTCCTGTGAAATGTCTCTTTGTATCAAGATTAGTAGTATTTGCCCCAATCCAACTACAGAGATTATTCTGTATGAGAATACATGGAGATTTCATACAAGTTGTGTTGTTATGTAAAATTTTAACATCAAAAAACAATAACACATTAGTGGAAAACTGAAAACAGCTGATCTTTATAGTTGCAGAAATTAACATTAACAAAATTTGCCAATAGTACCAATGTTGAGACAAGCTATTTAAATTAATTGTGTTTTAATTAATATAATATTGATTTCAATCCTATGCAATATTTTCTCATTTCCTCCTCCTTCACTTTTCATAGTTAATCATATTTATCACTTATGTGAGTGCCTCATGGTTTCTAGCCACTGTTGTTGACTAATTAAGCATCACTTTAATTGTCATTAATGTCAACATTTACTCAGATAATGTACCGTCTCATAATATTTGAGATGGTGGATTCATTTCTTGTTCTATAAATAAGGATTTAACAATAGCTGCAAGTGTATGAGCTTACTTGTATCTTTCTTGGTGATTCAGTATACAGGCTTACTTATTGTAGGTGAATACACTGTGTAAAAGTTTAATAGTTGTCCACTTGAGTGCTCAGATTTTTAAAAAAATTACCCAAGACTATCAAAAACTATTTGGGAATTGGCAAATCTTCAGATTAACCACTGCTGTAGTGGTTTCTGTAAGATCATTTGCGCACAAGGAGCTTATAGCATCTTCATTGCATCATCACTGAACTAAAGTGACCATTTTGGGGCAATTTGGGGTGACTTCAGAAAATCCATAATTACTTCTGCAATTGTAATTTGTTGGACAGAGATTATGGTAGTTTGAGACAACAAGTTGCAGAAGGCTCCTGTAAAGGTTTCTGATCTTTTTATGTGAAAAGGTCCTGAGATTTGCTGAGGGGAAAACTTTTGACTATGTATAGTTGTAGTGGGGCCAGAGTCAGTAGTGAGTGATGAATCGAAAAAAAGAGAATTGGTGAGAGTGCATCTAATTTCTTTCAGGCCTCCTTTCTCTGTTTTAACCCCTCCTTTTGAGTCTAAGGTCTATCACATTTAGTCTAATATGCAGATTGCAAAGGCATGAATAATTACAATCAGATCTGCAGTAAACAAAATGAATGTCATTAACCTCTCAGTTATACTGATCATTATTACTTTAATATGGATACACTTGGCACCCCAGGTTGAAAAGGATGAATGCTCCAAGGTACTGTAAGTGGATGTAAGCAAAAAAACTTTCATCAGCATCTTAATGAAATTGGCTCAGATTGCTGTATGTCCATATAATTCCAGTCATGTCCTTCATAAATATCTACTTATTATGCTATGGCAACTAAAATATTTGTTCCAAGGGTAAGATTTTTTCTTATAAATGTGTCCTCAAGTATAGTCACAGTGTAGCTATCCTTTCTTCTTTTCTATGCTTGTACTGATCCTTTCTTTTTTCTGGGAAAAATTCAAAGCACAATAGAAACTGCAATGAGAAAATTAGCGAATGATATAATGAGAGTTTAGGCAAATTATGTATTCCTTATCCTTCTAAAGGTCTATTCACTTATCTATATGCAAACTATTTCATTAAGAAATTATTAAAGTTTTAGGCTGGCTTTGTTTTATTATCATGATACAAAAACAATGAGATGGAAATTGCTTTTCTAATTTACTTCCATGTGCTTTGGAATATCAGATATACTTTCCTCTTTCTAAATTCAGGTGTATGTTTTTTGTTTTTTTTAAATCTAAAGACATTTACCACATCTTTTATTCTGTAAAACTCTTGCAGGACAAGGCAGAAATACCCAGTGAAGAACTACCCAATTCCTGTCCACTCCACAGTCACAGTGGGAATGTAACAAATCTGTTTTTGGTACATTTTCTCTAGATATGTAGCTGACTCAATATCTGAAATTAAATCCAGTGCACAAAATTGCATTAGCTAATGCTAATGCCCTGCTGGTGGAGAAGCTAAATAGCCTCTTCACCCACTTTGAGGTCAAAAGACAGGTCTGTGGCTGTAGCCCAAAGGTCATCTAACCCCCAGGATGAACATCACCCTGGATGATCATCAAGTGAGAGCTTTGCTGAAAACTGTAAATCCCAAAAAGCTGCAGGTCCAGATGGGGTGCTGGGGAAAGTGGTAAAAACCTGTGCTGACCAATTAACAGGGGTCCTGACAAGGATTTTTAACATCTCCATGCAAAAAAGCTAGAGTCTCATCATGCTTGAAAGCAGCCACAATTACGCCAGTTCCAAAGAAAGCAGCCATGAACAGCCTGAATGACTATAGACTGGTCTTACAACACCTCAGGTCCTGTCTTCCACCAAATTTCAATCAACACCAGTTGCTTATAGAAGCAAAAGGTTGACAGGGGATGCCATCACCACTGCTCTACATATTGCACTGAGCCACCTTGAGAAATCTGGGAATTATGTCAGAATGCTTTTTGTAGACTATAGCTCGGTCTTTAGCACCATCTTACCAGGCACTCTCATTGAAAAGCTGACTGACCTGAATTTCCCTCCCCTCACTTGTGACTGGATCAAAGACTTCCTGACGGATCATCCACAAACAGTAAGGGCTGGATCCTTTATATCTTCCAAGCTGAAGCTCAGCAAAGGCTCCCCTCAGGGCTGTGTGCTCAGCCCCTACCTGTACACGCTGTACATACATGACTGCATATCCTCTGATCCATCCAACATCATAATAAAGTTTGTAGATGACGCAACAGTGCTGGGTCTCATAACTGAGGAGACAAATCAGCATACAGGGAAGAAGTCCAGAAGGTATCTGCATGATGCTTAAAAAACAACTTACATCTAAATACTAGTAAGACAAAGGAGATGGTGCCAAATTTCCAGAAGCACAGAGAAGAATCTGCCCCACTGTATATCCTCTTTTAAATTCTTGGGAGTGTTTATTAGTTAAGATCTCACCTGGAAAAATAACACATCCCTGGTGATTGGCAAGACCCAACAGAGACTTCATTTCCTTAGAGTCCTGCCAAAAAAATCAGGTGGAACAGCGGCTGATGACCTCTTTCTATTGGTTCACAATAGAAACTGTCCTCACATATTGCATTATAGTATGGTACACTGGTTTAACTGCTGCTGACAGGAAGGCACTATAGGGAGTGATCAACTTGGCACAAGTAACCATTGGTTGCCCTCTAACACCAATGGATGACATCGCCAGGTCTTGCTGCTTTAGCAGAGTAAGGAAGATACTCAGAGATGATTCACACCTTGGTCAGTGTCTCTTTGCACTTCTACCATCAGGCAGAAAACAACAGAGCATAGCCAGCCAAATAAATAGGTTTAAAAATAGTTTCTATCCTGGGCTGTCAGACTCAAACACAACCACAATCACTCCACGCACACACGGAAACCTATGACTAGTTTTTTCTTTTTCTTTCTTTTTCTTGTTTCTTTCCCCCTAATTAGTTGCATTGGGATTATTCCTTATACTATTTATATTGTTTGTATTTGTTGTCATAGATTGCACCAGTGAAGCTGAAACCAATTTCATATTTATTTTGTACAATGACAATAAAGGCTATACTATACAAAAGACTATTGGAAATCCCACATTATAATTCAAAATATATCCCCAAGATCGAAGCATTGCCAGCCTTGTGCATGGAAGGATACGTATTCAAAGCAAATACAGTCGGAATTCCTTGACTCTATAAATCAGAAGTTTTAGTCTTACCCCTTGGTATGTTTTTATGATTACATATGGAACACACGCCCTATTGATGAAAAAGATTGAGCCAAAATAAGAGATAAGCCCTTCCAACTTTCATTATCTTTTAACATTTTGTCATCTTCACTGAGCAGCTAATAATTCATTTCTCTTCCGTTTAATTTTAGCATATAATATTCTTAGCATTTATCACAAACCTCTTATCACTGTGAGCATTAGCATTTCTGATACCATCTCTGCAGTTCCTGGCTATCTCTGTATTTCTAACCTATCTGTCAAAGAATCACAGAATGCAAAAGGGTTGGAAAGGACTTTGCAAGCTCTTCAAGCACCTGCCCGGTGCAATAAACCACTACTACAGCATTCCTAAGAATTGCCTCCATTTTAAAAAAATCAAGCAAAGGAGCATCTACCACCAGCAGCACATAGAAAATTATGGAGGGAACAAATCATTACATGGTATTTTGAACTGAAAACCTCTCTGAAATATTTTGAATGAAGAAGCAATACAAGTTTAAAAGAAGAAATATACTCTGTTCCATCTGAGGAGAATAGGCAGGAAGATTTACATATATGTTTCTTAGGTCATGATAATTCCCACTGCAACTCATAAAAAATAGCTACTTGGCCTCTGGTGGTAAATGAAAATATGACTTTCCCAATGTTGCAAATATTCCACTTTCATGAATAATAAGAAATGTTTAGGGCAATACGACCCAATCCTATGTTTCATTTGCAGAATAGCACATTGGAGGTTTACTGTGATTTTACAATAGTAAATTTATATACTTGAAAATAAAGCTTAAAGCAACAGGCATGTCTACTTCAATGAAATGGCAGTTCTCAATTGTTCTGCCCAAAGAGAAGTACTTTTTCTCCAAGCAGGTTGCTTATTTAGGTAGGCTGTTATTACTAGTAGCTGTTTTTTCAGCTCTGAGATAGTCAGTCCATCCTAACTTTTAACACCAATCTTTCCCAAATGTTAGTCTTTTATTAGCCCATGTGTTTTTATCAGATAGCATTTAAACTGTAACTTGAAAATAGAACATTGACATTTCTAGTTCTACTTCCAAGTCTTAAATCAGTGTGTCCTTTTCTATTTTCAAAACTTTTTGTTCAGATGGGTTAGCTTATGCTCCTGTTATCCTCACTGAGGTTTGCCTTTGTGCTTTTAGTGTCTCCTTTAAGAAATTCCCATTTGTCTTGGGCTTCTTTTCCTATTAGCTTTTTCTGTCCTGGCATCTCAATTATCATTGCTATGAGTTCATTAAAATGCAGTTTCTGGAATCCAAGTTGCATATTTACTTAAAATACTCGGTTTTATTTTTCAAAAACCAAGAGTCTGAGCATTACATGGCTACTTGTTGTTCTTATTGCTTCCATAAGTAATATCAAGTCAAGAATAGATGATTTTCTGGTGCTTGCCTCTTTTTTCTGGAGACAGTGGCACCAAGCAAGGAGGGAATTTTCTAGTAAGACCATGTTTACCAGAGTATCTTCCAACAGATATCAGGCTCATCAAAAACCCCTATTACAGTTATTTCATCTCTTTTTTAAAGGAACTGCAGTTTGCTTTTCTTTCTTCTTGATTGATGGACTTGATTTTTACTTAACAGTAAAAATCCTCTTTCCTATTGCTTTTGTCTGTTTTGAAAACTTGCATCCTTTACAAGATTTGATGTATCCCAAATTGACAATGTAGTTAAAAAAGAAATGCTTTCTCATTCTCAGGTAGATGTAATAGGACAGTCCTGTTACACGAAGCAAAAAGTAAATCTTGTAGCAGCACTTTTTACTAACATATTTTATGAAAAGGCATAAATTTTTGTGAATTGCAGCTCCATTTAGCAGATGCACAAAGTCACTAGACTGATGTAGGATTTAAATTGAGATGAAACTGAGGGGCAAATGGAGGGAAAGACAGGTTGGTTATGCAGATTTAGGTTACATGTGAGACAGATTATAAGAACCAAAGCAATTGACTGTTGGATTGAAAACCTGTTGTATTTGTTGAGACCTTTGGTTTTTAACACATTACGGTGGTTAAAAATATAACTTTATCACTTTAACTTTATACCAGCATCCATATGTCAAACTGGAATTATTACATAAAAACTGATATTGACTTCTTCTAGTTTAGTTTTAAAGCAAAAAGTGTAGGTTCTCCAGTTTGATAATCCACTTTATAAATTAAGGTATTTCATTGAGTTTAAATTCTCTAACGACAAACTCTTGATTTTGGGATGGGTGAACTTGATTAATATACACTAAAGACAAACCAAATTTATTTTGCATTGCTCTGTAGGTGATGCATCTCTATGTGTTCCATGGCAAATCACTCAGCAGCCCTCTCTCCCCTAACTAAGGCTATGGTTTTTAAGATAGAAGAAAGGGGGGAAAGGAGGATTACTTGGCCACTTTGTTCATGCTGCAGCAGCAGAAGACTAGGCCCATCAAGGTGTCCTTTCACTGCCTCAGTCACCAGCAGTCTCTCTTCCTTCCACCTATACTAATACCTCTGGGGAGTGGAAAGCTTCCTCTCACGCCCCCATTCAAAGACTCACAGTTTCTCTTCTCAGAAAGATCTCCCCAAAAGAATGCACTAAAATATAGGTTATTACTAGATGGCACAAAGAGTTAAAGAATTTTCCTGATAGTATATACCCCTGAGGGCTTTGCTTTCAGTGTATGGTATTGCTGCTGAGGAAATGACTGGTTTGGGAGTAAAACAGGGGAGCATATAGAACAGCAGTGACTGCAACATCTCCCTTCCTTCTCCCTCCCCTCCCCATCTCTCCCCCCTGCTTCCTTTTATATTCTTCTTCTTACAAATTCCTATTGGGGATCTACGCTTAGACTACCATGCCTGAGTTGCAAAAATCTGTATGATGGCTGCAAAAAAGTATAGGAGATTCTCTTTGCTATTACAGAGTAATTGTCTAGATGTTTATAACCAAGATCTCTGTTCCTACCTGTGCAATCAGATTTGTTGAATGTGTAGGGGCAGATGGCAAGGGAGCTGCTTTGTAGCAGGCCTCCTATGTTGCAGGTCCCAAGGTGGCTGTTTCTCCCCCTTCTCTTTATTTATGCCTCTAGGATTGCTTCAAAAGCTGTGGTTTACAAAGAGCTGAATTCAGTTTCCCCGTAGCTATATGTGTGGTTAAAATGTTTTCTGTACCAGACTGAGTGCTGCTTTTAACACCTGTTGTTTTTCTACTTCAGAAAACTGTTTCAAGCACTGTTTGAAACAGTTTGTTAAACAGTTTGCGCTATGGTCTTCATACCAACTTTTGTAACTTCTGATTTTCCTTACAAAGAGTAGAGAGAATTTTAAATATATCAGTTGTGCAACATTTGAGGCTGTGAGGTTTTTTTTAATGAAACTTAGGTAATGTTAAATGTAACACACATAAAAGATTGGCAATAAATACTATTTTTGACTACAAAAGCAAATCAATGTTTTATTTATTTTTCCATGTACATGTTAAAATGCATACATACATATGTATGCATGTATCTTTGCAATAGATTTCCAAATAGCTAAAAGTGTATGTTTTGGGGTCATATAACTGTATAATCAATCAAGCACCATTATACATTAATTTTGAGATAGATTTGTTATACATCTAATCTTGTTTCACTTCTTTATATGTAAAGTATTTCTTAAGAAAAAATGAACATAATCATAATCTTAAGATTTGATGAAAATCCTTAGTTCAGCTGGTCTGCACTAGTTGAAGTTAGGTTACAATAGAACAGTACAGAAATAGGGAGCATTTAAGATTTTTTTCTTGAGAGTTGTGAAGTGCATTGTGCGCTTTTCAATTATTAAATGTGAAATAATAGCTCTTGATTTGATTTGATTATGTGTCATATAGCCATTTTTGACTCTCAGAAATCACACAGATTTTCTCCATGACATTCTATTCCTAATCTAATCTTTCAAGTCTCCCAATAGTACACTCGTTGAAGCATATTTTTGGCTGTCTTCTTTTATTTCTTTCCACCTTTCCCAGCATTAGAGCCTTTTCCAGAGAGTTGGGTCTTCAGATAATATGTGAATAGTAGGATGATATCAGCCTGGTCATTTGTGCCTTTAGTATCTTCAATACCAGTGTTAAGGGTTGTTGCTTTACATGTTGGAATTAGTTGGTCTTCCTTATATTTAATTTTACTCCTATTTTTGCACTTTGCTCCTTAACTATTTTTACTAGAGTTTGCAGATATATTGCATTTTAAGCTACCAGAGTAGTGCAATTAGCATAGGACAGGTTATTAGCTTCTTTTCAGAATATAAAACCATGCTTATCTTCTTCAGGTTTCCTTAATATATATTCAGTACATAGGTTGAATAAATAAGGGGAGAGTATGGCAGCTCATCTCCTTTGCCAATCAGGAGTCAGTCTGTTTCATCATGTTCTATCTGTCCTGACCTGTATATAATTTTCTCATGAGGACAACTTATTAACCGCAGGAACCACCATTAATATAACAAGCTTAAAATATTTAGAAGACATATGTTATCCTAGAACACAACATATTCTGTGGGAATTTTATGAAAATTAGGATGAGAACTGGTTAGGAAAGTTTTCTTACTTTAAAAAAGGAGATTATATATTTTTTGATTTGTTGTGCTATTCCCTTTTTGAGTGGTGAATTTCAGTTTTCTGCAGGTAGCAATTCTTTATATCTCATGGAGTGCTTCCTCCAGGTCACTGGAAGAGGGTTTGAAAAGCCCCCAGTATACAAATAATACTCTATTGAATGTATGGCAGGCTGCAATCATTGTGGCATATTATAGTGTCACAATAGAGTCTCATAAAATTCTGGTGGTCTATAGTAGATGATATCAGGATTTCCTGAGAGCAGTTAGAGTGTTTGAGGCTGCAAGATTGACTACCTTTAGTTTCAGCTCATAGAAATGAAATTAGTTTGATCTAATTCTAATCGGCTATTGCCCAAATACTTCAACTCCTTACAATTGCTTCAGGAAACTAATATAAGATTTATTCTGTCAGCTTTACTCTTGAGAGAAGGAGCAGCAACAACACAAAAATCAAACTTTGTACACGGTAGATGATAAAATGATTACTTGTCAACAGTCTATGAAATGCTTGGGGAAACTCAGATGATCTAGCAACTGGCTGCGATATCTAGATAAGAAATCTTTAGAACTACTTTTCTCTGTAGTTATGTATTTAAACAGGAATTTTAAAATGAAGTCAAGGTAAAGGATATTCTAAAAACATTTAAAATATACACCTATCAGTGGATAAAAAAACTAGGATTTGTAAATAACCAATGTTTATTTTTAAAATTAAATCTGAGTTGGCAAAATTAAACATTTTATTTAGAAAAGGAGGCAATCTAAGAGAAGAATTCTCAAGCAGGAAATTTGTAGTTTAGTTACTCTAAAATATATTTATTTAGAAAATGTATATGGCTGTTCAATTTATGTGAATAATTATGGGTTCACCAGTGGTGGGATTCAATTTTTTTTACTGTTGGCTCTGTGGGCATGGCTTGGTGGGCGTGGCATGGCATGGTTTGGTGGGTGTGGCAGGGGAAGGATACTGCAAAATCTCCATTCCCTCCCCACCCTATCCCACCCCACTAACCTGCTTTCCAGCTCCATTCTCCTGTGCAAGGGCAACAAAAGAAGACCCAGCTGATCAACTGGGACTCAGGAGACAGCAAATAGGTGGAGGCGGGGCCAGCCAAAGGTGGCATTTGTCGGTTCTCTGAACTATTCAAAATTTTCGCTACTGGTTCTCCAGAACTGGTCAGAACTGGCTGAACACCACCTCTGGTTCCCATTGGATCAAGACATCCAAATTTCAGAGGAGAGGCTGTTGCATTTCTGAAATAACCAAATGTAAGAAAAAACTTAGAAACCTGCTTTTTGTTTCAAATTATTTTTCATTTGGAAGCCAGTTTTTGCCTGAAGGTTTAGGGTTAGAATTACGATTAGGTTGCTTGAAGAGTACTTATCAATGAATAAACTGTGTTCCAAACATATATTTTACATATGTGGACTTATTTTTTCAATAAACAATATCTTTCATTGATAGGAAATTTATGTCTAAAATAAAGTATCATGTACAGTAGGAAAGCTGAAATAGATCTGTATATGAAACCCTAATATTGATTCATTTATGCAATAGTAGTTTTTAATTTCCTGTCCATTTGGTTGAATGTTGCAAAATATTTTCTCCTTTTTACACTCTTCCAAACTGCTTTCTAACTCTTGCTAGACTAATTCCCAGTTTTCTTTTGTATAAGGACTTGATCACCTTTAGCGAGGATGAATCCTATCTCGCGGCTGTGGAGTCAACATTTCCAGCTACTGTCTGTAAAGACGAATTGACAAAAGATACAAAGGCACCTGCTAATAATTCCTGGAATACAGGTATGTAGAAAATAATCTAAGTTTGTACTAAATCACATGTTCAGTAGTAAAGAAGACAATTGGGAGTAAATGATTTATTATTGCATTACATGTATCTCCCATTTTTTTCCCTGGAAGCTTTCATGAAATCACTCCTCAGGTTATTCTCTCGGCTGCAACCGAGATAGGTTTTGTTGAGAGAAATAGCAAGTGAATTCCATGGTTGCATGAAAACTTGAATCTGTTTTTCCCTCATCCTAGCTTCACACATAAGTACACAGAAAGATATGGTAGTTCAAACTGTGTTAGATAAAAATGCTTTTACTGTTATATATTTGGCTTTGAGGTTCTACAGTCACTCATGGATAGGAATATTTTTATCTGAATCTAAGGAGTCTTGTTGTACTCATCCGAAGGCTAGCAATAGACTGCTTATTTACAGCATACACAAATGACTAATGGAATTTAATGCATGAAAATGTTCTGATGAACATTAGCTTTGCTTGGCACATTCTGTGCTTTCAGAAATGGTTGCCATAGAAACAACAACAAAAACCATGGTACTTCAGCTGTGTGAAGTTATTAATAGGGAAATAAACTGTTGAGAGGGTGAATTCAAAAGAGATAATTTTATTTTCATATCAGATCTTATGTCTAGAAGATAAAGGACATTTGACCATAGATCTGAACTGCCCATAAAAATAAGTACGTGATAGAAATAGATATACAGATATTAATGTGACTTAGAGCATAAATTCATCATTCTGAACATGAACTGGAAACTAAATTTTTGTCTCTTCGCTGCCGTGAATACAATAGCAAACATTCAAACAACATACAGTTGAAAAGTAATGGGCTTCATGGCATATTTTTCAGTAGTTATCTTGTCAAAATAATAACCACATACAAATTTGTAGTCTAAATTAATATAGAGTTATTTTAGGACAGAAATTAAGCCAATTTATATTGAAAATGGAATTTGCAGCTGGGCTTTGCCTATTCCCACATTTGCAAATGTATCTTTGCATGTTTTGCCTAGTACAAGAGTTTCTAGTGGTTTATCTCTGAAGATAATTTAGTACACATCTTAGAAATTAAGTAATACCAGTATAGTTTTTTTCTAGAATGACAGCATTATTCAGCATATGGAAAATGTTAAAATAAATGACAAAATTAATGATGAGAAAATTGTAAATTTAATGAATGATGTTTTCTACTTCTATAAACGGTCTGTCTAATAAGGACTAAAAAAATCCAGGTTGCTATCTATATTCATTTTCATGTACAAAGGTAGTTCTGAATGTAAACCTGCATCTAACAGTAGTACCTATATATTAAATTTCACTGCTAATTGTGCAACCCCTACTTCTTATTTTCACTAGACTAGACATACCCAATTCCTGCAAACATTCTTCATATGATTTAGTCTTCAGTTCCCGTCACCCAATCATCTTTGTTGTTCTTTCCTGCACTCTTTCTAGAGTTTTATTTTGTGGTGACCAAAATTGGATGCAATATTCCAAGTGTGGTGTTACCAAGGCATTATAAAGCTAGCAGTATCACTTCTCATGATCTTGATTTTATCCACCTGTTAATACAGTTTAGGATTGTGTTGGCTTTTTTGACAGCTGCAACACATTGCTGGCTTACATTTAAGTGATTATCCATTAGGACTCCAAGATCCCTCTTGAAGTTACTGCTGTTGAGCCAAGTTTCACTTAGTCCCATGATGGCGAACCTATGGCACACATGCCCAAAGTGGCATGCAAAGCCATGCCATCCCGCATACTTAGCCTTGCCTGTTTGTCTTCCGGGTTTCTGGCATGCATGCACACATGATGATCTCCTTTGCACACATGGCAGTGCTGAAAACTGGTGTGCGGATGCATGCTGGCCAGCTGATTGTTGGGTGAACATGCACGCTAGAACCCGAAGTTTGACTTTTCTGGAGCATGCACGCACAATGTTTCCACATGACCGTTTTGGCACTCAGTGCCGAAAAGGTTCACCATCACTGACCTAGTCTGTATTGCTATTGAGCCAAGTTCCACCCTTTCTTGCCTAAGTGTAAAACCTTACTTTTTTCTACATTTGAATTTCATTTTGTTAGATAGGGCCCAGTGTTCAATTCTATCAAGAACTGTCTGATTTTGAGCCTATCTTCTGGGGCATTGGCTATTCCTACTAGTTTAGGATTCATCTGCAGATATGATGAGATCGCGTACAGTTTAAGCCAGACATAGAGTGTGAATTTCATATAAAGAAAAATTAATGATATACAGAAGCTTTAATAAAGTTGTGTCATAATTGTTTTCTGGAAAAAGAAAGTTCACAAATACATGCAGGGCTGCTGTGAGGATTATTCTAGGTATTTCTTGGATTATCTGTGAAATAATTTCAGTTGTACAGTAAGATTTCAACTCAAGTGAATCTGAACAACTTTATAAAGCACTATATGGTACAGGAGGCCATCTTTCTGCAATTGTTTCTGCTCATCCCACACATCTAGCAGAAAGGACATGCTTTAGATAGTGATGGGATTCAAAAAATTTTACTACTAGTTCTGAGGGGGTAGCTGGGTGGGTATGGCAGGTGAAGGATACTGTAAAATCGCCATTCCCTCCCCAATCCAGGGGAAGGTTACTGCAAAATCCCCATTTCCTCTTGGGCAGTTGGGAGTCAGGAGGCAGAGAATAGATGGGGGCAGGGCCAGTCAGAGGAGGTATTTACCGGTTCTCCAAACTACTCAAAATTTCTATTACCGATTCTCCAGAACTGTTCAGAATCTGCTGAATACCATCTCTGGATTTAGATTCCTTTTATTAATCAATTGAATTGAATACTTTATTTGGCCAAGTGTGATTACACATATAAGGAATTTGTCTCCAGTACAAAAAGTACTCAAAGTACATGCAAAGCAACACAATAATCATAATTATGTCACCTTGGTGGACCTAGGAATTGTGTTTTCTCAGTGGCAGCACCTGCCTTGTTGAACAGCATCACCCTGGATATCTCGACTCTTGTTTTCCAAGACATCTGAACCAGGAAATTAGGCAAAGTCTGTTGTTGATGTGCTTTTTTAATTGGTATGTACTATTTACCTTGGGCATTATGGGCTTGCAGCTCTTGAGTTTTTAATTTTTGTACATCACAAATTCACTCCTGTGAGATGGGAGGCCATATAAATTATTTAAATTATACATACATACATACTGTACATACATACATACATACATACATACATACATACATACATACATACCAGAGTGGGTTCTGGCTTCTTCTACTGCAGGTTTGCCCTTGATGCGCAGTATGCATGCATGCGCAGATGCAAAAAACAAGATGGCTGATAGAACCGGTTCGGGGGCGTGGCCAGTCGAGTTACTACCTACTTAGCCGAACCGGTCCGAACTGGTAGGAATCCACCTCTGATACATACATAAGTTTAAAAGTATAACCTTACTTCATGCAGTTAAATAGGTTGTACATGGAAGATTTTTCAATTGACTTGACAATGCCTTCCTCACAATCCATAGAGGTGATACATATAATAACTGAAGAAAGAGTGTAGGCTTCATTTTATTTATTTAAAATATTTATATAACTACCCATCTTATATTGAACTCTGGATGATAACCAATCTATAAGGAAAATGCATACTGAACTCTCATCCTATAAATTGTGGTGGTTGGGAACATCTGTTCACTTATGAATATTGTACTCAGAAAGGTCAGATAATACCAAGGAGCCATTTTTCGCGTATTCCTCTATGTACCGTGTGAAATGTAAATAAATCATACATTTACAAAGTAAAATTAAACTTAAAATAAGTATTCCCAACCCAGTGAGCCAATTTTCTCTACTAGCTAAGGTCGTTGGACTGGGACTATAGAAACTTTAATTTAGTCCTGTTTTAGGCACCTTGCCAGTTGGTTGACTATTGAGCAGCTAGTCTTAGCACAAATGAGAAGCAACAGAAGCTACCTCTGGAAATGGTTCAAGAAAGCTCTAGATACTTGTCCATGGAGTTAAGTCTGATTAGAAGAAAAGGAAATTTGATTCAATATTATTCATATGTTGAATGTTGTCTAAAAACTTCCAAACAAGAAAGAAATTTTTCTTTTGGTAATGACCAGCATACAATAAGATAAACTATGGTAAAAACAACCAAACGAACAATAAAGAAATCTGTATAAATGTGACTAAAGTGAATAAAATATATTAATCATTCTAAGTGCAGAGATAGTTTACCCCCTGTGGTGCACTTCTGGATAGTGCATGAACATGAACTGAACAGACTAGCAGTCTTAGGCAGCCAAACAGCTAATGTGTATTAACAATGTAGGCTCTTGGCTAATGTGTTACTGCCAGAATAGGCAGCATTTAGGAATGGACATTCTACAATAAATCAGTGTGTAATGTTGAATCATTTGGGAGAGAAATATCATTTTCTGAATGAAGCTCTTTTTGTTGCCTTTATCGATTTAAAGGCAGACTTTGACTCCATTCTCCAATAAAATGTTTGAAAGAAATTAATTCAACAATATTTTTCCTTGCATCTTTATTTTATTTATTTTATTTTATACACTTTATATCTGTTCATCTTAAATCAAATTCTGGGAAGCTTCCAATCAACAAGACAAAAGAATATCAATAATAAATTGAAATGATACATTTATATGTTAAAACCATAAACATTAAAAGATTGGCACCAAAGTCAAACTTCCTTCATTAAATCTTCTCATTCACTTCATTCTATCCCAGTGCTTGGAATAAAAGCCAAGTCTTAATGTTTTTCAGGAGGCTAGGAGAGTAGAAGTCTGTGAAATGTTTAGGGGAAGGGTGGTCCATAGGGCAGGATCTGCCACAGAAAAGCATACAGGATGGTAATATTTAAAGGTAGGTGCTAGGAGCGTACCTACCCTATTTGATCTGATGGGACAGATAGCTGTCTTAAGAGAGAGGTAGCTCTAGGCATAACTTGGCCCTGTGCCATATTTTAAGTCCTGGAATCCTAGGGGAAAAATTATAAGTTGACAGTCAACTCAGTCTTCCGCTCTCTATTCAATATGTTTCAAATAGTTGAAGTGCTCAGACCAGATTTGGCAGCATATGATAAATCATCCTCAAAATGCCAGTCTTCCATATGAGGCTTTTCTACAGTACGTGTCTGCTCAAATATAGAAGTTGAGTTTGTTTTGTACATCCTTTTAAAGTGCCCTCATTATACATGCATTGTCAATTAAAGTTAATACACCTGCTCCTTTGTTTGCTAAATTCCAATCATGATAAGAAGATTGAGGTGTTCTTATATAATAACCAATTCACATGTGTTTCAAAGGCAATAGCATTTTTTATTTATAGTCTTAGCTTATTGAAACTATTTCACCCCTATGCAATGTTAACTTGATAGGTTTCTCCCTTTTAAATTTATGTGAGTAGGTGTGTACTTGTATCTATATTAATGGTGCGTGGTATTTTTTGATTCTGTGATTTGATGTTATACTGCAAGTAAAATCTTCTCACATGTCATATTTCCTAATGTAATAGTACATGGGAATGACCTTGAGAGACAGAGAAAAAGATACTGCCTAGTGGATAAAAGTGTGTGTGTGTGTGTGTGTGTGTGAGAGAGAGAGAGAATGTGTCTGTGTGTGAGCTGGCAGCTGCATAACAGGTAGAGAAATAAACAGTCCTTTCTAAATTATTACACTGTAAAAAAATTGTGGGAGATTTGTACTTTCAGCCTTGCAAGATTCTGTTAATGTAGCCTTACAATAAAGTACAATTAACTCATCTGGTCCATTTCCTGTCTGGCCTACCTGGGGAGGGTAATGCTTATCACTTTTGAGGATTTTTTTTCTATCTGAAAATTGTACTCTGTAATAGGTTTTGGAATAAAACTGATATACTGATTTCTTGGAAGAAAACCTCTGCTAGATGATTAGCATTTAAATAGGATAGGTAGTCTTTAAAGCTATATTATATTCACTAAATCAGTATACAGTTTAAGCAAGAAAGATTTGAATACAGTATTATTACAGCTCATAATGACAGATATAAAGTGTAGTTACAGTGATTCGTTATAAGGCATCACATGAAGCTAGCCTTAAAATAACAAGGTATCTCCAGGTCAAATTCATTTTGAAGTGGCAAAAACTTACAGCAAATCACTATGAATGATTATAGGACATAATTTATTGTAATAAAGAATTATCTATTGAACTTCCGGGGGAGGGGCCGGCGTCGTCGGCAGCTTAACAGAGCTGCCCCAGAGTTCTGGTTCGTATATCTATTTAACATCTATAGATATCTCTTTTTTCAGGCAAGAAAAAAGCAGGGAGGGACCCAGACGGTTAGATCCTTCTTTGTAGTTTGCAGTTTGTTTGTTTTTTTGGCTGTAAACGGAGAAGGAAGATCACCTTAAGCTGAGTCATTTACTCCGGCCAGATCTTCTCAGCTGTCTTTTTTTCAGCTCAAGGGGAGGAACCCCCCCCCCCCTCAGGACATTCTTTTGAAACTAAGCCATTGAAAATAAATACGAGCAGAGACCAAACCTGTGAACTTTTCTTTATTTTTTTTTCCTATCAAAATACCAGCTTCAAAGTTATAAAAAACTCCTTTGTTTAATTGTTTTTAAAATGGCGACTTTTTAGCTTCCGCATTTGCAATAACGATATATCTCCAACTTCCTGGTACAGAATCAAAGGAATAACTTCTCACAATTTAATTAGCTCCCTTGAAGATTTTTTCTTATCAACCTCTAAAAATTTACTGAAATTACTTTATTTGAAACTAACGTGAGCAGAGACTTTGTTTGCTTCCTTTCTATTATGGCACCAAAATCAAGATTGGGGAGACGTCTTCTTAGTAATACATCTCAGGCATTTGCTACAAGGTCGCAGCCCTTGCCTTCTACGCCCCCTACTGGAGATTTGTTAACGAAAGAATTTCTTTTTGAGACTCTTAAAGAATTTAGAGAGGAGATGAAGCAACTTATTACAGACTTATGTGATAAGCTTGATACCAAGATTGCTCAAACAAAGGAAGATATGATTGGATTTGTAACAGTATTGACAGATTATGTTGCTGGAATGGAAGATAAGTTGGAGCTCCTGGAGGAAGCCAACACCAACCTGACATCTAAAATTGAAGTGCTGCAACAGAAAGATGAAAATGCAGAAAAACAACTTGTTATGACAAACTACAAAAAGATGGAGCTTGCATTAAGAGTTAGGGGATTGCGTGAAAACGAACAGGAGAACTTGAAACAGATTTTTTCAGAGGCTTTCAGTCGTTTGGTGGGAAGTCCAGGACTCAACTTTGATTGGCAGATCCAAAAAATTTACCGTCATAATTCGTGGGTGGCAAAACAGAGACAGCTCCCGAGAGATGTAGTTATATATTTTGCTACAAGAGAATCCAGAAATGCGATATTACAAGAGTTTTATAATACCAGGCTGCGAATTGACGGACAGGACTTGATTGTTTTCAAGGAAATACCATCCCAAATGTTAAGAGCCAGGAGAGACTATGCTTTTTTAGTTAAAGAACTCAGAAATCGTCAAATACAGTACAGATGGGATGTGCCATTTGGTATTATAATTACATTCGGTGAGCAAAAATATCATCTCAACTCTGTATGGGAAGCCCGAGATTTTTATTATAAGACCCTAAAGGCGGGACATCCTGAACCACCTGGACCCGGAGAAAGACAAAGAGAAGGACAAGAGAAACAACAAAACACACAATCACAAGACAGGAAGTATCGCTTTCCCCTCCCGGAAGAGCAGAGAACCAGAGAACAAGGACCTAGCCATGCTCCTAGACGAATGGAAAATAAGGTGGATTGCAGCAACATCTATGATTATCAGCCATTGATTAAGGAGATATCTACGAAACCATTATAAAAGAGAAAGTAAATATTTTGCTATATCAAACAGCTCAAAAACGACATAACTTTTTTGTAAGAAAATTATATTAAATTAACTGATCCAAAATATTTGCTTAACTTTGAACTTGGCCAATATTTTGTGACTTTTGTTTTGCATAAAATGGTATAGTTGTATACCGATGAAGAGACATTTAGGCTGAAAGAACTGATGCTGATCTCTTTGGAAGATATATTGTATGGGATCTAAAAAGACTTGATGGATAATTTCGAATTTTTATATAAATTACTGATGATTTACTTTCCAGGGTGAGGAGGGCGGAGATCGTGGTGATTTTCCTGGATCGCGGCCCAGTTCGGATGGAGTTGGGAGGTGTGGTGTAGACGGCAGGGTAGTAGAGGTCGAATGAGAGCTTATTTTGAGATGGAAACTTTATTTATTTTTTTTTTTAAATATATTTTATTCATTTTTCACATTCCATTTGCAATCACTTATATACAGGGTATTTACTATAAGAAAAGAAAAAAAAGAAAAAGGGAATAAAACGAACAAATAAAAAGGAAACACAACTCATCATTCACAACCCCACCTAACCCTTCCATCCTCCATACACCCCATCTACCCCCTCCAACTTTCCTTTCTCCCTCTAACACTCCCCTCCTACTTCCCTTTCCCCTCAAACCTTCCTTCTCCCCTTACTCCCCGGACACCCTCCTTACATTCCCCTTACTCCTTCCTTACTCCTCCCTCTTCTTTCCCTCTACCTCCCTCCTTGGTGTATGCCTTTATTCGAGTGTTGTTTGATCTGATAAAATGAACCAAGGAAAAAAAAAAAAAAAGAAAAAAAAGAACCGCCGTATATAAATACATTCTTGTTCTTATTAAGACTATGTTAACACCCCCCCACCCCACCCCCCACAAATCCCCATCCCTAATCCTCCCGACTTCCCAGGGCCCACACCTGGCACTACCTTCTGTCTAAAATATCTTGTATACATATGGATTAAAAAAATAAAAGTAATATATCAAAAGAAAGAAAAACAGAAAAAAAAGAAGAGAGAAAAGAAAAGAGAAAAAAAAAGAGAGAGAAAAAAAGAAACCACTCTTTGTGTTGATCTCAGCCCCCCATCTTTATCTATGCTTAAATAGTATAAATCATTCTATCTATATTTTATTCTCGTCTCTTACTTCTTTGCTATTTACCCCAACCTTCTGTAGATTCTCCCGTTCCTCTTCCTAAACCTCGTGATCACTTCCGATAAAATTTAAGCAACGTGGTTCATGCCATATATTCAAATATAACTTTACAGACGAGTAATCAAACTTTCCCTTCTAGTAAAATTTAAACAGCGTAAATGATCTTTCTTAACCCCCTTTTCAAACAGTAGTTCAAAATAATCTAGCCAAGCTTCCCCTTCTTAGTAAAATTAAGCAGCGTAGATCAAATATTACTTTACACAGGAATCAATTTCTATCTTAAGATAATTCCAACCGACTTCCTCTTCTAATAGGATTTAAATAACGTAGTTCATTCCACATGCATTTTACCCTCATCCCTTACTTGTCTGATATTTACCACTATCAAATTTATACTAGCATTTGTTTAAAATGTAACTCAGAGCGATTTCAACCAACTTTCCCTTCAAATAAAAGTTAAATAGCATGGATCATTCCACATATTCAAATAATACTTTCAGCAAGAGTCAGTTAACCTTCTATTTTAAAGTAGTCCCTTCTAACAAAGTTTAAACAACATAAATCATTCCGCATTCTTTTTACACTTATCTTAAGATAATCCCAACCAGCTTTCTGTTCTAATAAGCTTTAAACAACGTAAATTTTACCCTCATCCCTTGCTTGTCTGATGTTTACCACTATCAAATTTATGCTAACGTTAATTTAAAATCTAGCTCAAAGTAGTTTCACCCAGCTTTCCCTTCTGATAAAAATTAGTCCGCTTTTTCTACCGGAGAGGGGTCTCAAACCCCCATTCAGTCCTCAACTTTAGCAAGCATTTTGAAATGTCTAAATTCTCGATCTCCGTTTTTCTGCTTCTCCGAGGGAGGAGGGGCTACCCCCTCCATCTTGCAGCCACATGGCCGGCCGCTTGCCTTCTCCTTCCGCTTGTCTCTCCTCTCTTCCAAGCGCGTCAGGAAGTCCCGCCTTCAGAGTCCTACAATAGAAATCTTGAGCCTCCGAAACAGAGTTAAGACGAAATCTTTGATTCTCAAATGTAACCGTGATACCGGCAGGGGCCTCCCATCTGTATCGAATCTGTTGACTCCTAAGCTCCTTAGTTAAAAAGGTGTAGTCCCTTCTTGCTTTCAGCATCTGAAAAGGAATATCTTTGAAAACAATCAGGTCCTGGCCGTCAACTCGGAGACTGTTATTATGAAACTTTTGTACAATCGCATTTCTAGATTCTTTTGTAGAGAAATGTATAATTATGTCCCTCGGGAGCTGTCGCTGTTCCGCTATCAATGAGTTCTGGCGATAGATTTTCCGAATCTGCCAATCAAAGTTAAGTCCCGGGCTTCCCAGCGCATGGCTGAAGGCTTCAGCAAAGGTCTGTTTCAAATTCTCTTGCTCCTTTTCACGGAATCCTCTGACTCTTATTGCAAATGCCTTCCTATTAAAATTTATCATCATAAGCTGTTCTTCATTGTCTCTAATTTTTTGTTGTAAGATTTGAATATTGGTAGTCAAATTAAAATTAGCCTTCTCCAGACTTTCCAATTTGTTCTCTATTTCAGCAGAGTAATCTGACAGGGCAGACACGGCTGCAAACGTATTCGCCTTCATTTGATTAACTTTAGACTTTAAATCATCATATAGTTCCAATACAAATTCCTTAATTTCTTGTTTAAAGGCATTAAACATTTTAAAGAGATATTCCTGTGTTAAAAATTCTCCAGTAGAGGGCATAGGAGACAAAGGCTGTGGTTCCAGTAAAAATTCTTTAAATTCTTTAGACACATTTGTAGCAAGACGCTTCTTTGACCTGGGTGCCATAATAAATAAACAAGTAAGCAGCGCTTCGCTCCCCTCTATTTCCAAAGAAGAAGAGTTTATTTTGTTAAGGAGCGGTCTGCAGGAAGATAAAACCGGCTAAGTACATCCAGTATCAATCATCCACGGAGAGAAATCGCCATTTTGAAGTCCATTTAGACAAAGAACAAAGAAGTCTCTAAGACAAATGGTGCTGGTATTTAAGATAGTAATAAAAGCATAAATCTCACAGGGGTGGGACCCGCCCGTATCAATTCTAGCTTGAAAAAACTTTGTTTTGTCCTGGGGGGGGCTAGCCTGTCTGGGGCTGCCTAAAAAAAAAAGGCAGCTGAGAAGAACTGGCTGGAGATAAAAGCTCCGCTCCGGCTGGATCTAATCTCTTTCCACAGCCCAAAAAAAGAAAAAGGCTGTGGCTTACGAATAGACCCTAGCCTACGGAGCTATCCTCCCTGCCCCTTTCTTAGCCAAAAAGGGGTGCTATCTATGATCTTATTTAGATATACAGACCAGATCTCTGAGGAGCTCGGTGGAGCCCTCCTCGGCAACAGGCCACGCCCCCAGGAAGTCGAGATGGAAACTTTATTGATGTTTGTAAAAATTGTTATCTGAATATACTGTTTGGAAGGATACATCCAGGGAGCTTGCAGGAGATTTAGGCGGAGCATATATGAGAGGAGTACGGATGAATATAAAACATATGTATGTGTATGTATATGTGTGTGTATATATATATATGCATATATATATATATGTGTGTGTGTATGTGTATATATATGTATATGGATACGGACAGAGGCAGGGACGAGAAGAGCTGGAAGAGGAAATCGAGAGAAGAATTCGAGATGTGTTTAAATTGTGTCATAGAGGAAGGAGGCATAAAAGGGATAAATTAAGGGTTTAACAGACAGATATTTAGATAAAGAGATAAGGCCTCTAGCTAGAGAAGAATTCTACTTGGTTAACTTACTTGGTTTTAACATAGTCTGAAAACCTGCAAGTAATTAATTAATTGAGATTAGGACTGTTCAACTTTTTGTAGTGATAAGAAGCTGAGCTCAAAGCAGAGAGTTTATTGACTTTTTTTCTTTCTTATTCTTCTTTTCTTTTACTCTTTTTTTTTTCTTTTAACTTTTAACTTACTTGGTTTTAATATACTCCAGACTGTGTTTGATAAAAAGTTATACCGGGTATGGGATCTGGGAAGTCGGAAGGGGGGAAGGGAGGGGGGATCATAGGGGGGAGGGGGGAAGGGGGAGGGGGGAAATATAGTTTATGTCAATTTTTAAAACAATAAGAACGCACTTGTATACTGTTGCTTTTTTCTTTCTGTTAATTTTAGTATAAAATAAGAAGCCGAATACATTGATGAATAGTAGAAATACACCGAAGTGAGGAGTAGAGGGAAAGAAGAGGGAGGGGCAGAGAGGGAGTGAGAGGGGAATGGAAGGAGGGTGAGATGGAAGGGAGGGGGAGAAAGGAATGTTAGAGGGGGAGGGGAAGTAGAAGAGGGGAATGTTGAAGGGGAGAAAGGAAAGTTGGAGGGGGGAGAAAGAAAGGGTGTATGGAGGGTTGAAGCGTTATGTTGGTTTTGTATTTTGGAATATAAGAAGAGTTATGTTTATTGCTTAATGTTATATGGCTTTAATCTTGCACAGTATATATGTGATTATATAAAATGAAAATGAATAAAATATTTTAAAATGAGAATTATCTATTTAACTGTTGTCAATGGGCTTTATTTATTTATGTACTGTATATGGAAAGAGAGAAAAATAATAAAATTAAGAGAGAGAGAGCAGGGGAGGGGAGACACTTAAATTTTTTTAAAAATGTGGTAGACAAAGTGAAAAAGAATTCCATTAAATAGCCTGAGGTATTTTGTAGCTTTTGAAATCTTTAATAAAGCTATTCTGTCAACATTTTGATTTCTTAAATAATGGACCAGTGTGTCAAGATTTTTTTACAGCTAAAGTCTGCAGTCTTTTAGTTCTTGGGCCAGCATCCCACAAACCATAAGAAAGATATGCTTATTCCCCCTGACTTAGAAAAAGATTTTAAATTTTGAATGAAAAACCCTGACAGTATAATAGTTTCCTACCTTTGATATTTTTTCTCTGGTAGAAAAATGCATGCATCTATGAACAAGTCAAATATTTTGAATCCACACCAGGGGTTTTCAACCTTTCTGTTCTTTAAATGAAGATTTGATGGTATATTCACCTTTTCCTACAAGTTGCCTTCCTTCTGTTTATATGACGGTTTGCCAATGACATAACAGGATTGGCACTCCTTATAATTTCAATAAAGTAGTAATAGATAGCTAACAAGAATGATAAAACCATAGAGATCATATAGATAACTTAATGATTGGTATATGCCCTTCTATCTTTGAAATAGCAAATTGATTAATTTTTTATAGATTTTAAAACTTGAAGATAAAATAACTGGTTTCTGTCTTTCTTTAAACATGCCTTCAAATTTGCACAATTACTCTGTTTTAAAACCCAAATTAGTTGGACTGCAATTGTGTAAAAATGGGTTTATACCAGTTTCTTATGTCTATATTGTGTTTATAAGTGTGAAGAAATTGTTGCAACCTGACTATTTCATCTAATATCATTATAAATTTAGTCACTTAGTCATCATTATAAAGATTCTTCTTAAAAACTTTTCACTGCACAAATAAGCATAGTCATTTTCTTTTATCTGCAACATGTGTGAACTTTTATTTTGTTTTCTATTGTTTTTGTTACTATTATCAAGCTTTATTTTAAGTCACCATATAACTTGGCAGTAAGGAAAATCTAGGTAATTAAAATTCAGGGGAAAAGGGCGGCATACAAATGAAATAAATGAAAATGAATGAAATGAAAATGATTAACCACCGATTTCTAATTCCAGGTATTGTTTTGAATCCATCAGAAAGAAATCCGCTCCCTTTGCAAAAGTGGGATTCAGGCAGAAAATCGAATAATTCGGTTGTTTCCAGAGTTATGCCAAAATCTTCTCCAAAGAGGCCATCAAGCATAAATAGTCATCAAGCTGCCACAACTTTGCTTGATCTTTGGTCATCCAGTCCAGAGGAGTTTGTCACTATTAACAAACAGCAAGTCCCCAAGTCTGATTTGGCTTGTTGTCATACCAAGGCCTCTGTTGAGACCATTTATAAGTCTCCCACCTTTCAAACCTTTGATCCTCTAGGAACCCCTATGACAAACACCCTGAAAGCCTCTCCAGCAACTCAGCAGTACTGTGGGCCTAATGTAGCTAGGTTACGAAACCTCTACTTTTTAACACCAAGCATTGTAGAGGCAGTTGGCTTGAGTGGTGATCCTGCCCCCAGACCAGGTGAGTTTTTCATTTCCATGTTTAAATATGGTGTTTTTGGCTCCCAGTCTTGCTTTAAGTTTTCCAAAACTGTCATGCTTTTTAAATAATACTAGAAAGCAGAGGAAAATTTTCTTACTAAGTGGCACACTTGTTGTGCAATGTCATGTGATGTCAATTCTGGTTGTGGTTGTTAAGCAAATCACCAGTGGTTTTTAGGCATATCACAAATGCACAACTTGCGACTTCATGCTGGCTTCTCCTTGAACTTTGCTTGTCAGAAACCTGCGTAAGTTGCAAACAGCAATTGTGTGATCACAGATGCTGCAACTGTCATTAATGTGTGCTGTTGTCAAGCATTGAACTACCTCTAGTTAGTTTTTTTTGTTTTAGTGGTCTCCAGCTAAGAATTCCTTTCAGTAGCAAAAATGAGCTACAATACCACAAATGGACAACTTGTAAGTTACCAAAATCTGGAGTACCATGGCAACACACAGGTATAGAAAATTGCTGACATTTTATGGTCATCTGAATTTTTGCAGAACAGTTCTAGTACCATTTTCAGCTACATAATAGATGAGATTTTTTTTAAAAAGTTCTTGAGTATTGCTGATGTAGTGGGAAACCTAAAATCAGATCTTTCAGAGCTAGGATTCATTTGGCCGTGTTTTCTAAATTTCTGTTCCTCTATCAGCTTGTGAATAGTGGGACATAATTATGAGTAACACATTGACATTACTTGAGCACCTATGACTTGAGGAAGGTCTTAGTAATAATACAGGTGAAATTCAAAAAATTAGAATATTGTGCAAAAGTTCATTTATTTCAATAATGCAATTTAAAAGGTGAAACTAATATATGAGATAGACTCATTACATGCAAAGCAAGATAGTTCAAGCCTTGATTTGTCATAATTGTGATGATTATGGTTTATAGCTCATGAAAATCCCAAATCCACAATCTCAGAAAATTAGAATATTACATGCAATCAATAAAACAAGGATTGTACATAGAACAATATCGGATCTCTGAAAAGTATAAGCATGCATATGTACTCAGTACTTGGTTTGGGCCCCTTTTGCAGCAATTACTGCCTCAATGTGGCGTAGCATGGAAGCTATCAGCCTGATTCTCTATGGGGTTCAGGTCAGGCGAGTTTGCTGGCCAATCAAGCACAGTAATCCCACAGTCATTGAACCAGGTTTTGGTGCTTTTGGCAGTGTGGGCAGGTACCAAGTCCTGCTGCAAAATGAAGTCAGCATTCCCATAAAGCTTGTCTGCTGAAGAAAGCATGAACTGCTCCAAAATCTTCTGGTAGACGGCTGTGTTGACCCTGGACTTAATGAAGCACAGTGGACCAACACCAGCAGATGACATGGCTCCCCAAATCAACACAGACTGTGGAAACTTCACACTGGACTTCAAGCATCTTGCAGTGTGTGCCTCTCCATTCTTCCTCCATACTTTGGGTCCTTGGTTTCCAAATGAGATGCAAAAGTTGCTCTCATCAGAAAAGAGGACTTTGGATCACTGAGCAACAGACCAGGTCTGTTTTTCTTTAGCCCAGGTAAGACACTTCTGACGTTTGTTGTTCAGGAGCGGCTTGACAAGAGGAATATGACATTTGAAGCCGATGTCCAGGATCCGTCTGTGTGTGGTGGCCCTTGATGCACTGACTCCAGCCTCAGTCCACTCCTTGTGAAAGTCCCCAACACTTTTGAATGGCCTTTTCCTGACAATCCTCTCCAGGCTGCAGTCATCCCTGCTTGTGCACCTTTTTCTTCCACACTTTTCCCTTCCACATAACTTTCTATTAATGTCCTTTGATACAGCACTTTGGAAACATCCAACTTCTTTTGCAATTACCTTTTGAGGCTTTCCCTCCTTATGGAGGGTGTCAATTATGGTTTTCTGCACAACTGTCAGGTCAATAGTCTTTCCCATGATTGTGATTCCTACTGAACCAGATTAAGAGACCATTTAAAGACTCAGGAACCCTTTGCAGGTGTTATGGCTTAATCAGCTGATTACAGTGGGATACTTTGAGCCAAGAATATTGCACCTTTTCACAATATTCTAATTTTCTGAGATTGTGGATTTGGGGTTTTCATGAACTGTAAGCCATAATCATCATAATTATGACAAATCATGGCCTGAACTATCTTGCTTTGCATGTAATGAGTCTATCTCATATACTAGTTTCACCTTTTAAGTTGCATTACTGAAATAAATGAACTTTTGCACGATATTCTAATTTTTCGAGTTTCCCCTGTAGTAGGATACTACCATAACTTTTCAAAGAGTGGTTTTAGGAGTAGGTAGTTGTGAATTGAGTCATCTTCCTTGTGTAGTGGATGAACTAATATCTTAGTTAAATGATAATTTCAATCATTCCATATAATGTTTATATATAATTGTCTTTAATTCTGTTTTTATTTTGGGTAGTACAGGGATTAATGATATACTGTATAGATGGTGTATAAAATAACTCTTAAATCTTATTTTTAAGGGAGGGAACCATAAGAGTCCTGTTTTTTTTGACAGAATTCAGTATTGATCCTTGGTGACCAGATAAGCAGATTTTCTCCATGATGGTCTGTCCCTACCTTGGACTTTGAAATCTTCCAATAATGCTCTCACCACCACAATAACTTGAGTTCATCCACCTTTGGTCCTCCTTTTTCCTCCCATCTTTCCCACCAGTAAAGCCTTCTCCAGAGAGAAGACTTTAATGCATAATGTCTCCAAAACAAGCGTATTTGACCCTGTTGATATGTACCTTGAGTGAGAACTCTTGGTTGATTTATTCAATTATCCATTTGTTTGATTTCTTAGCTGTCCAATGTGTTCTCAGTAGTCTTCTTAAAGTAAGTTCAAAAGAGTCAATATTCTTCCTATCTGGCTTCTTCAAAGTCACCTTGTTCACATTATTTTGAACTTTATAGGGACAGATACATCATGTCATCTGAATATCTTTTCAAAGGACATCTTGGCTGCTCTTTCATGTGCTAGTTGGCAGTCTATTTCCTGACTGCTTGTTCCTTGTTTACTCTTGATGGTTGATTCTCAAAGTCAAACCACTTCTATATTTTCAGTGTCAACTCAAAGCAGAGTTATTAGGATTTTTAATTAATTTCCCAAAATAATGTTTATTGGTAACAATTTTAACTTCTCTCAGTTGGCAACAATTGTTTATTTGACTTTTGATATAGTAATAAATTGTAAAGCATGGAACATCATTTGGAGGAGATGTAAGGAGTATTAGTTGTTCACTTTACAAGTTTAACACAATATTCAAAGCCTGCTTACTCTCCCACCTCTTTCATTGATTTCAATCTTTAAAGTGACCCAGGTGCATCTTTGCATATGGGAGGTAGAAGAATTTTAAATAGGGATTGGATATCATTGCAGAGCCTGATCACTTCCAGGCATTTTATAGCCAATATATTGCTGTTTCAAAAGAAATTCCCAGGTACTTTCTTCAATTTACCTGTTCAATAATACAAATAGATATGCCCCTTGCATCTCAAGATTATCCACTGAGGATAAAAAATATAAAGATATAAATATTTTAAATTCCATATTTTATTGTTTTAACTTAATCGTGTGGTCCTTGGTGCTTTCTGAGCTTGGTTGTTTTCTTGCAGATGTTTCATTATCCAAACTAGGAAACATCATCTACCAAGCTCAGAGAGCACCAAGGACCCCTAATTTCAACACTGAGCTATAAATATTCTTCTTTATTGGTAGATTGGTAGATTAACTGTGTTATTTTATATAGTGTACTGTAAATTAAGGCACTTAGATCTATAATTAATATAACATAAAGAAGTGTTAAATATGAATACATAATTTTGGCAAACAATGATCTTTTTTGTATCAATGTATATGTCTATTTTTTTAGATTCTGCCAGCTCCATCGAAACAACTTCTTCCTTTTCTACTTTCTCCATCTCATCCCCAGAATCAGCTGTACCAAACAACACCCCTCAGCCCTATTCTGTTGCACCCCATGGACCCTACTTGCCTTCACCACATGGATTACCTTCTGTTTTCTTTGAAGATCTCAAGGAACGGATTGCACATTCTTTTTCTCCTTGCCCTGTGTCTGATGTAGATGACAGTGCTAGCATTTTAAGTCTACTACCTGATAATTCAAAATGTTCTGTTGAGAAAAATGATAGCTTTAGGAGCAGAACCTGTCATGCTGCTGGTGAAAGCTGGGCAAACAATTTAGTGGAGGAAGTATTTGCTGGATCTAATCCTGTACCTCCAGCCACAAATCTTCCTCCTGACCCAGATATTTTTCCTTTGAGTGCTGAGGAAAAAAATATGACCATTTTGGAAGAAATAAAAAATGCTGTTTGTGGACTAAGAGGGGACTTCTGCTGTGTGGCACAGGAGTTACGTACTGTAGGTAGTGAATTGGCAAATATGGTAGTTTCCGTTCAAAATATGAACCAATTTTTTGTAGCTCCCCAAACTGCTAAAGATGACCATACGAAAATATAGAACTCAAACTGGCTCACAAGATGTATAAGATGAGTTATATATTCTATTTTACTAATGTGCTTGACATATTTTGAAGTTTACTTGCACAAAAGTAAATGTCTTTATATATGTATATATATATCTACACACACACACTAATATATGTACCTATTATATTTTTGCTGTGGAAAATAAATTGTGATTTACATCTTATTTGTTTACATGGTTTTCATTTTCAAAAAATAACTCCTTGGATATATATCGAAAGTAGTCTAAAACAAGACATTCATCTTTTTCTGTATGAATGTCTCTAAGTGTTCTTCAACGGAGTAATTAGGATTATTTAGACTGAGCAGTCATTAATATCCTAAGCACTACCTTTCTGTTATGCCCCACATATAAATGGTTGTACAAGGTTATGAGATTTATTTGATCCTGCCTGCCTGCCTGCTTGCCTGCCTGCCTGCCTATCATTTATCATCTATCTATCTATCATCTGTCTATCATCTGTCTATCATCTATAATCTACCCATCTGCTTAAACAATTTATATGGCCATTTAATTGCCTTCATTTAATTCTCTATTTTTACTATGTGTTTTTTTATTCCTTATTGTTACAGTCAGTTGCATTTGTTGCTTAGAGTCATTGTATGAAATGAATGACAATATAAATGGATATATAATTAATGGATTACAAATGAATTAATAATCAACTAATATATCTTGTTTGGACCCAAATGAAGCAATCCATGGAACTTGCTGTCCATCCTCTAGATTACTCCCTTTGCTATCTCAGCAAGGTGAAAATGTATGTTTTCACAGTTAGTCAGTTGCCTTGAAAATCCTTTGAAAAGGTCTCAAGGAAGTCTGTGTCTATATAAACCATTCTCTCCCCCCAAAAAAGATAATAAAAGCATATTATTTCTCAGCATCCTCACAATGTTGATCTATCTGCTGCTAGCCCAATAGATACCATGCATAATTAGAGTAACCAAGTGGAATGTGAAGTGGGAAAGACAGCTTCTTTGGAAATTGCTGTTTTATATCCAATTTTTGAAAGAAAGGGGATTGGGAGAAGTAAGGCTGATTAAGAGCTCTCCAGTATGAATAGAACTTTACTGCTATATTGGCATGGTGATTTAAATCCACGAAGGATAAAATCAGAACAATAAACCTGCAAAAGCTGTAAAGGAAATTGAAAGGTCAACCTGAAGTGATCTTATTTGTACTCATCTCACTGGAACATTCCCTTAAGAAAATGAAAAAGTATTTTTGAATGTCCCAACAGGCTTTTAGCTCCAACAATAGTAAAGGAGGAGGAGGAATCACAATGCAAAAATACTTCTATGTATGGTCATGTAAAGGTGCATGCATGACCTTTTTGAAATAAGAAAACTCTCTGATTTCAATGTTCTATTCCCCCCTCAAAAAAAATACATTTAACAGTTAATTTTAGGGAAATCATATTATTAATATGAACAGCATTTGAACATGTAGCTATGCTATCTTGATTGAGATTTTAGCACCAGCTTCCGAGTCTTGGTTTATATTCTTATATATATTTGCAGAACATCAAACATTATTTTTGAAATATCACTTTTTCCATTAAAGGACAGAAATGACTTTTGTAAAATGGAATATATCTTTTGCATTCTTAACTTGAAATACATTTTGTACATGAGAGCATTTTTCAGAGTTCAAAGTAAGCTGTCTGCTTAGTTGGTTGGGATTGCAATCATGTTTTAGGAATCATTAGAAATTTACAAATGAGTAACAATCAGACAAATATATATTTGGATGTGCAAAGTGTACATTATAATGTTATATTTGGTTAAAAATATTTTAACCATGGATTAAAGGGAACTTCGTTTCTGATTCAACTCTGCCAGCTATTTGTATAATGTGTAGTCTCATTAACTTTTCAGAGGCAATGTAAAGTATATTATGAATGTTTATCATTAATTGAGTGTTGCTTGTCAGTTGCTTGCATGAATGTTTATTTACTTCTAAATAGCATCATCAGAGGAAGTTGTTGGCTGCCTCATGTTTAATGTGTTTCTGTGCAGTTATCTATTTTTAACTAAGCAGAACAAAATGCTGGCAAAATTGCACTTTTCCCGATGCCACAAGAATAAACACTATTAAATACATATATCATGGTATATATCTTCAAGCATGCATGTCAACCAATTACCATGTACGACTTGAGAGAAGGATAAAAAATAACTGAGCTTTGAAACAGGTCCTTAATGGTGTTTTCAGGGAGCCTGTGATCTTGGAAATGGAAGAATCCACAGAAAACAGTATTATTATTATTTTTTGAATTCAGCTGGTCATACATAGGTTTCAAAAGTCTCGGTGCTGTCTGTTTCTATCAGAATAGATACTAATTAGGGAATTCTATACTGCTATGCTGTCCATTCTCCAGCTGTTCAGATCTAGTTTTGCAACAGCTTACCGTTGTTTCCCCAAAAAATCCCCTGCAATTGAACACATTGTTGAAAATTAAGTACTCCTCCCTCCATTTGGCAAAAGACAGGTTGCCTTCTGTGGATGCCATGCCCGCTTGTTTTTGTCTTGTTGCCATTCTTTTTCCAAAGAAGCTTAGTATGAAAAAAGGATAAATTCTGATCCCACAATGATAAATGCAGAAAATTTGTTTCTGTAACTGATAACCATAAGCTGATCTGAGAGCTGTCAGAAATGTTTTATTGAACATATAATGACAGTAATTTTTTGATTGTTCCACAGTCATAATGAACTGTTTTTCAAAAGCTTGCTGTTTTAACTGACTGGCTCTGCTGAATTTCAGACCATTGCAGTTTTAGCTCTATTGTCATGGTTGATCTGTCTTAAAACCAGGGTACGATAACAATCAGAAGCATCTATGACTAAGGGGAAAAATTAACTTGTAATTTTACAGTTGACCTGGTATTTGATATAACATTAATGTTTGTACATGTTTTGTGTAAATAATTTTATTTACTACAATTTATTGAAAAATAATGATTTTTCTGAGTGAAAACAGATAATTAGAAATTACTCAATATTTATAATTCAGAGTGACAGTTCATATGTAAATCAAGACAAAACAAAACATGAAACAAAGTATCACACCCAATGATCATCTTGCTAATATAATGTCATGTCTAAAGGCAATGGTAAATCTCTATTATAGTCATAAGATATATGGAATCTATAAAAATGCAAAATAATTAGTATATACAAAGTTATATATTGGTCAAACTTTCACTTGTCGCATGGTTTCATAGCATCCATGCATTTTCTAAATGCTTATTTATTGCATATAAAATCCCCAAAATCAGAGGAGATTTGAAATAAATTGGTAGGTGGGAAAAGCCAGAAAAGTAAAGATTAATTTGAAAATGGGCTGGAGCCAGGCAGAGGCTATAGAGAAAAACAAATCTAGGAAAAAAATTCTCTTTGGGAGATGCAACCATTCAATGGCTTCATATATCTTGACTCTAAGCCCCTTCCCAATTATTTTGGTCATGTGACCAGAGCATATGAAATTCCCACTGCAGGTATAAATACAAAATATTTAACATGTACAGGAAAAAAAATTTTTCTACAATTTATAGGCCCCCTGACTTACAGTTAAAATTTTAAAAAGGATGCAAAACACAAAGAAAGAATCATGTACAATGCCCAGAGTAATATAAAATCAAGAACAGACTGTCAAACAGAAGCTCGGTCTTTTCTATGTTTCAGATTCCAGAACCTATACGAATAATCAGTTTCCTGAATTTTATTGAGTTGGGAGACATTTGGACCTCTGGGACAGTAACATTCCAGAGGGCAGGCACTCAACAGAGAGTGCATGCTTCCTGGCCCCACAAGATGAAAAGAGAGTGTGCCTATACCACCTGATTGCACTGGCAGACAAAAACAATTGGCGACAGGGAATCCTTCAAATAGCCAGGTCTTATGCCACATAGGGCTTTAAAGATGGTATCCAGCACCTTGATTTGTCCCTGGAAATAAATTGATTAGTGAAATTTACAGACCAATGAGGCCACAAGGGCATAATGAGACAAGCTCAATGCTGCCTGCACCACCAGATTCTGTACCAGCGGCAGCTTCAGAACAATCTTCATGGACAGTCCCAGAGTGAGTTGCAATAATTCAATGTGAAGTGAGCAGTGCACGAGTGATTATCTGAAGTAGTTCCCAGTGCACACTGGCAAATCAGGTGTGCTTGTGCAAAGTTCCTCTTGGCCAGAACTGGCACCAGGGGTGGGTTCCTGCCAGTTCTAACCTCTTCTATAGAAGAGATTCCACAAATCTACAGTGCCATTTAGAACCGGTTCCAGCTCCCTCCCCCTGCCCGTCCGCACATCATCAAGATGAAGAGTGAGAGGAGGAATTCTCCACAAGAGAAGTCCACAAGTCTTAAAGCTGTCAAGTTTGAACACCCCTTGGGTTTTTTTTCTAAAGGGTTAGGGGTGCAAGGGTCTTGTAACTTGACAGCTTTAAGACTTGTACACTTCAATGCCAGAATTCCTGAGCCAACATGACTGGAAGAGGAATTCTGGGAGTTGAAGTCCACAAGTCTTAAAGCTGTCAAGTTTGAACCCCCCTGGATTTTTTTCCCCTAAAGGGTTAGGAGTGCAAGAGTCTTGTAACTTGACAGCTTTAAGACTTGCATGCTTCAAATGCCAGAATTTCTGAGCCAAAACTTTGGTTGCTAAGCAAGAACATTGTTAAGTAAGTTTCACCACATTTTACAATGTCACATGGCTGGTAAGCCACTCCCACCCGGTCACATGGCTGGCAAGCCACTCCCACAAGGCAGGCCACCCTACAGAAGAGGTTCTAAAAAAATTTGAAACCCACCACTGACTGGCACCTGCTCTTTGAACACAAGCTATGTGTTCACAATGACCCCCCAAGTTGTACATCACAGTTAATGGGGAAGTGCAGCTCCTTCCAAGACCAAGGATGGAGAATCTCCAGAATCAGGGGTGGGAGGACTGAATTCTGGTCTTCTCAGTATTGAATCTAAGCCTGTCTTCCCCATCCAGACTCACACAGCATCTAGTCCTTGGACAGGTTTTTATCAGTATCATTTAGTTGTCTCAGCATCAAGATGTACAACTGGATATGATTAGCATACTGATGATGATACCTGATCTATAACCGATGGATAATCTGACTTACGCTATAACTAGTAAACATGTAGAGAAAAATAATAATCCAGAAGTTTGATATGCCTTCCCTTTCTTGTTATTCTTTCCAACCCAGTGGAATCTTGAAAGTAAGTAAAGGAACTCAGGAGTCTATTGTCTTTCAGGTCAATCATTCTCTGCAAAGTGAAGATAATGGGTCCAAATTTGGAATACGGAGTGAAGTTACAAGGGAAAGATTATTTTCTGGTCACTTGCCCTAAAGCAGCGTTATGGAAGTCTTCTTGTGCTTCTTGGTGCATGTTTTCCCAGGAACACTGTTGTCATTTTAAGGGATAACACACACGAGTGAAATCCAGCAGGTTCTGACAGGTTCTGGAGAACTGGTAGCAGACATTTTGAGTAGTTTGGAGAACTACTCCCCCAGAGTGGGGAGGGAATGGGGATTTTACAGTATCCTTCCCCTGGAATGGGGGTGGGAATGGAGGTTTTGCAGTATCTTTCCCCTGCCACGCCCACCAAGCCACGCCCACAGAACCGGTAGTAAAAAATTAGAATTTCACCACTGATAACACACATCACACTTACCCACAACACAGGCACACACAAACAGTGCAATGGCTTCAGGAGGAAGGAATGGAAAGAATTCCAGAAGTCAGAAGCTTTTATGCTTAGTTTGTTTATTATATCTTTTAAAAAAATATAATAACTAATTAAAATCATCATCGTGTTTATTTTTCCATCTCAATTTTGAAAGGATAAGTATACTAGATGTGTTACTTTATAAATGGAAATAAGCTATTCATTTTTAAATTATAGACATGTGCTATTTAATTTCCCCAGTACTACATCAACAGTAAAGTGTGTTGTGGAATGCCAATATTTTGTTTACTTTTTTTTTCTCTTACAATTTTTAACCTTTACCTTCATCTGTTTCTTTGCCACCGGCATCTGAGAAGTGTAACATTCCAAAATGTAGAAATGAAATATAGCATCAATTAAAATGAAAAAGCCAGCCCCTTGAATCTGAATTAAACATGCTTGATTCAAATAAACATTGATATTAAAATTAAATGGCTGAGTTGCTTTTAAACTGCATATTATGAATTCAGTGAGGGAAAAGTGTAATTTTTATGTTGATGGCACAAGAAACTCCCTGGTTTTCCACAAAAAATATAAATAAATAAAAATTGATAAATAGGCGATTCACATCTTTACTATATGTAAATGACAAGAAACCCGATTTAAAGTTATATTTCCATCCTAAATTCGCAACCTGGGCTGTTGGGTTTTTATATATTATTCAGCCTGATGTAAAAATGATTACTATAAGAGCAGACACATCTCTATGAAACCTTGCATCTTTGTTATGAACTGGCTCTCAGCTCATAATCTTGTTACTCCCTTCAAAAATTCACTTATTTCACTTGGAGATATAATACCAGAAATAGAGGACAAAGATATGTTTACATACTTTGTACAGACAACATTTCTTTAAAAATATAACTAATTAAAATCATCTTTGGGTTTATTTTTTGTAGACAGGTGCTATTTAATTTCCCCAATAAAACATCGGCAGTAAAGTGTTGGTCAAGGTGGGTTGAGTGAAGATCTTGCATCTTACAAAATACAGAATTCTTTTTCAATTTGGAACTAAATTAGCACGACCATATCTAGGATTCAAAAATCCAGACAACCATTAGATTAAATTAATCAGGCTCAGAATTAAAGTGATTATAACTCCTTGAGTGAAAACCATGTTACAAGAGTCAGATATAAAACTTCACTTAAAAAAAGTCCTTTCACCTGGAGGATTTTTCTGTTGTAGACCCATATCTCAAATGATCCATTCTTGAATGTTCATTGAGAACATGGTGGCCTTATAGCTCCATTTATGACAGGATTCTGAACCTATTTCAACCAGAGGTCTTGTCTGGATTATGGTACTGAAACTATTTCATTGCCCTACTGGATAATTTGTGCCAGCTGTAGACAGTGCCACTCTACAACTAGTTCTTGTTTTAAAGTCACAATTGGGACTGGAACTTCTATCACTAAATAATGTGATCATTAAATGAGTAATCATGTGACTAATATACTCAGTTCTATTTTTTTTTTATACCTTCCAATGGAGCAATGCCTTAATAATGAACTGGATGATTGAAAACAAGTTGAAACAAAATCCAGATCTGTTGGTAAGGAAATAGTTGGATTCTGAGACTGTGATGAAGTATATGCAGTGATGTACTTTTATAGGAAAAAAAAAGGTTCACAGTACTGAAAGAATTGCACTGGCTTCTAATTAGCTAGAGCACAATTCAAGATACTGATATTGAATTTCTAGGGTCATACAGTTTAGGGCCTAGTACTCTGTGGGGCAACTATCTTTTCCAATCACTTCAATGAGCAACAGTGGCTGAATTCAAGATTTCTGTGTGGTTTACTACTAATATGTTTGATTTCTGGGAGCTCTGTGGGAAAGCATAACAAGGAATTGGAGATATACCTGCAGCCTGTTACCTGGTCTTCACTTTCTTTAACCCATATAATTTCAAGATCACTATTTTGCAGAGCGGCCTAGAAGGAATTATCATGGCTATCAATGGGTTACTATTCAGTGCACTTTCATTCATCTCACATTTCTTAAAAGTACTATCATCTGCCAATATAATATTACTGCAATATTTTTATTGTATAATTTTTCACATCTTCTGTAATTTAAGCCATGGCAGATGAATCTGGCATGAATTAACTTTTACAAAATAAATAAGGAAAGTTAAAAGATGGTAAAATCAAAGTCACCTGGAATCAAAAGCTAGCAATCCTCAATCATTACTTCAAAGAGGTGATTGAGAGATACTGTAATAAAATCCTGCCAATTAAAGGAAATAAAAATATATTAAAGAAGTAATAAGTGTCCTTAGGACATTGTGTAAAATACAGTTGTCAAGCTGTGTCTACTCTCCAAATTCTCACATATCAGCCTGAAGCTGATTTTTACTGTCTTCATTTCTATCAGATTTAAAATGCTGAGGCCAGGCAACAAACAAAATAAGGTAATAGGGTCTCTTTCTAACTGGCCACTAGGACTGTTTTAAGAATAGGATTTGATGCCCTGCCTTCTGAACTATTTTTATTCTTGGGTCAACAGATATCACTCCTGAATCTCCTCCTATCCAAAGAAAAAATATTGGCACTCCCATTTTCACTACATGTGTTTGTCTAGCTCTTTGAAAAAGCAATGACGCCTGGTTATTATGCAGGTAGGGGAAAGTACTCTATTTAAAAGCACACTCCTTGTATTTCTGTTGAAAAGCCTTTGCTTGTTATGACTATACCTCTGCTTCTTGTCATAAAGATGAAGCATATAGCCTCTATGTGTGGTGATGAGGAAGACAGCAATAACTTGCTTGAACCGAGAATGGTATAACCCAATGCCAACGTTTACATTATAAGCATGGAAAATGTATTTTTACAAGGAAGGTAAAACTGATTAGATGGCTAAGGTTTTCTGAAGTTTCAAAAAGTCAAGAATCCACTGCTGTATTTTGGAGACCTTCCCAATAATATAAAATGTGTAGGCAGAATTTTCAGTTTGGGTAAGAAACTAGGAAGACATCAACATAACTGTTCACTTCCAATTCTAGGTTAAACTGTTGGTTAATTATTTTCACAATTTTGACCTGGCATTTTTCAAAAACGATCCTTAATCCATTTGCATTTGAAGGTAATCTCTCTTTTATGGTGACTTTTTAAAGGAATTTAAAGACTTCTATGAGCAAGTGCAGGCCCTTCTTAATAATATATCTAAATTTGCTCTGATTACAAGCAGCCATTTATGCTTAGCTTTATATTACCCCAATTTTTTAGCTCATGAAGTACACTACTATTTTCTACTGGCAGAAATTAATGTTATACCTGCTGGTGTCTTTTAACAATTTTGGCAGTATCTAGTTAACTGGCTGGTCTTGAGCAGCTAAGTAGGGTCAGAACTAATTAATACTTGAATGGAAAACCACAGGGTTGTAAATGATGCCTGGAAATCAGAAAAACATGCTGGAGAAAGCAATGGCAAATCACTTCCATATTGTGAAGAAAACTACATGGATGCAATTGCAAAGCATGTTTTATTATGCAAAATTGTTCAGGCTTTTGAATATCAACATCTTGAACTATTAAGTAATTTCACTCAAGATGGAAAATACTTCCTTAGTTCATCTTTTTGTTGGTGGGCCTGTAGCAAAAAAGCTTTCAGCTTTCAGTTTTAAATAGCTTGCAGGCCCAATAAAATGCCTAATTTCCTCCATTTTATATGCAAGAGGAATTCTCAGTTTCATTTAAGTCATGTATATATTGCCTGACTTATATATTTGATCATTTTGCACTTCTCTGTGGTGTTCTGAATTTCTAGCAAAGGGATGTCAATATCTTGAACTACTGCATTTAAGATTCTCAAAAAGCCCCAAAGGATCAAGAACAATCTGTGGCTTCAAAGAAGTAGCCACTCATCTATCCATGATCTTTATCCTCAAATCTTCCATTTCCCCCTATACTTCACAGGGGCAAACAAACAAATGAACATACAGAAAATCCCTATTTGAACACAACAGACCCTGTTATCTTGTCAGCAAAGTCTCAGTTGCCAGAAGCAATTTACTCTTCTGGAACAGGAATGTCATAATCTGTGTCATGGATCAATCAATCATCTATTTCATTTAATGTTCTAGTGGCTAGAGCAGACAACATTAGGTAGAAAAAAGAGGAAAAGCACGAGAAAAACATTTCTACAATGATAAACTGGAGGATTTAGTTTGCTGGAAATAACCTGAGATAGTAGATCATCCGGTCACCAGTTAAATACTCCCTGATAAGTTGTTCTTGCCTAAAACCATTTATTGCTTGAATCAATATACAGGAAGGTGTCCTGTTTCATATAGCATAAGCTTCCTGAACCACCAGGCGAATCTTATTTCAGTACTCATAATGAAGTAACATTATGTAGTCTACCTGAAGTGGCACTGAAAGCCACTTTAGGAGAATGGATCAGTGTACTTGGTGCAAATAATTTTATCTTTCAAAGGAGGGGAACAGATTGGAAGTTTAGGAAGTTTAACGAAGAGACTGCCACTACTCTCCCCTCCCGCCGGAACTGCTATTCTGCCTGATAATGTGGCCAGCCAGTCCTGATGTAATTCTACAAGCTCTGAATTATAAATGAAGAATCCAACCAACCATAATTTGTATTTCAACATGTAGGCATCTGTGTCTGCCCATCTGTACAAAGAGAAAGCAGTGGAGGATCTGTTACCCGTACCACAGGTGGTATTCAGCAGGTTCTGACCCGTTCTGGAGAACCAGTAGCGGAAATTTTGAGTAATTTGGAGAACCGGTAAATATCACTTCTGACTGGCCCCGCCCCCATTTATTCTCTGCCTCCCAAGCCCCAGCTGATAGGGAGGAAGTTGAGATTTTACAGTATCCTTCCCCCGCCACCCCCACCAAGCCATGCCCACAGAACTGGTAGTAAAACATTTTGAATTCCACCACTGACCCATACCCACACCAGCTGCCAGACACTTCTCTAGTTATGAGTTATGGTTTGTTACTGGTGGAAGGTAGTCAGAGGGTGATCCAACATCAAAATGAGGAATTTCCTGATACTCAGAACAATAAATCAATGGAACTGCTCATCCTGCCCAAAAACCCATTTTTTTACAAAATGACCCCAAGTTTTCTCCATCTTTCCTGGATGGCCAAAATCTAGTGATTTTGCAATGTGTGATCCTATGTTACAAATCCAACTCTGGCATAATGAGAAAAATAAGGTTGTTTATATTAATAAGACAACAAATAAGGATTGGACAGAAAAGTTTAAATGCAACAAATTACTTGAGGCTAAGATCTGTATTCCAAAGCTAGTAGCCAGTAATCTGTAAACAGTCTGAACAAACAAAGAGATAGATGAACAGGGAATAGGAGCAGATAAACTCTCCACAATTGCGCAAACTGCGCTTAAAATAAATAAATGATTCCTCACACAACTAATTAAATGTTCCCTGCCAAGTTTATTTAAGAGTTGGATCTCAAACTGCTAAAGATTCAAATGATGTTATGTAAACAACCAGCTTCAGGCTTCCTCATTATCAGTGAAGAGAGCCTTCCCCTTCAATGCATTGTAAGACCATGAGAAACAGAAAAACTGAAAACAAATAACATTCAAAGATCTTCCCTGATTCTGTCTCTTGTTGTACACAAAAGAGGGAGTCTAAGGCAGGGCTCTCCAACCTTGGCAACTTTAAGACTTATGGACTTCAACTCCCAGAGTTCCCCAGCCAAAGCTGGCTGAGGAGCTCTGGGAGTTGAAGTCCACAAGTCCTAAAGTTGCCAAGGTTGGAGACTTCTGGACTAAGGAATCTGAGCTAGTTAACAAATAATTCAAAACTAGAATCCCTTTTAACTCACTATACTATCCTTCCATTCTGAAATAGAATGGAATGCTGGATGTCTTGCTTTTCTGCATTGCCTGTTTCCAAATATCCTTTAACTGATAAATGAAAGCATGTTATTCTGTTTCAATGCCTAGAATGCTGCTGACTACCATTTGAAAGACTGAACTCTCAATTTGCTATTCAGCGATAACTTGTTAGGAATCAGAATTACTTTCTCTTAGCCTAATCTTGACCACAATAGAACACCCTCGCCACTAAAGGTAAGACTGTGGCTGGGCTGAGCTCTTAATATAGTTTTTATTAAAAATTTAAATAGAAAATAACTAAAAATAACTAATATGAAGTTAACAAAGAGAAAGGAAACAAATGACAATGAAAAACCAGAAGTACGAAAAGAAAGTATAGAGAGAAATGAAAAGAAATAGAAAAAAATAGTTTCCAATCCCCTTTAAAGCAATTTACAAGTATGAATTCAAAATTATCTCTTACACCATGGTTACAAAAACAATTTCTATGATCTATTTTTTTCTAATCATCAGCACTGCAAACCATACGTTTGCTTTTTCCATTATATGCAACCAAAAAAAAAAAAGGTATAGAGGGCTTTCTATCAGCAAGAAATGAAGGCATGGCCTTTACTCTGATCAAAGAAGTTAATTTTGTTATTTCTTCAAATTCTATTGTCTTGATCACAAGTATTGCTCCATATTGGTAATGCCAAATCTTTCAATTTTTATGCATATAATAAACTTATTGCAGTTGTAATGCATAAAAACAAAGGTCCATGACTTTTCCCCAGCTGTTTATCCATCAATCCAAAAAAAAAGTCCCTGCTGCAAAGCCTCTTGTTTCTATTGTTCTAATTTCAGGTCCTGAATGCAGTTTTCCAAGTGTGGCCTTAGCAAGGTATTATAAAGTGGTATTAACACTTTACGTGATCTTGATTCTATCCCTCTGTTTATGTAGCCTAGAAATGTGTTGGCTTTTTTGGCAGTTGCTGCACACTGCTGGCTCATATTTAAATGGTTGTCCACTAGGGCTCCAAGATCCCTCTCACAGTTACTACTATTGAGGAAGGTACCACCTATACTGTACCTGTGCATTTTGTTTTTCTTGCCTAAATGTAGAACTTTACTCTTTTCATCATTGAATTTCATTTTATTAGATAGTGCCCAATGTTCAAGTTTGTCAAGATCCTTCTGTATCTTAAGCCTATCTTCTGAAGTGTTCTTTGTCTTACTGTGATTTCCAGCACTGAAAGAAAAAGTGCCAAGTGTATATATTGTTCACAGCATTGGAAATCTCACTCCTCTATTGCCTTCATAGCAGAGTATTTTTTTCTTGAAAAAAAGACATCCTGATTCATCAAGCAATATCAGAAATGTTGAGGCCTAGATCTAATACTGCAATACTTTTCCTCTTTTACAACCTCACACCACGCAGATGTGCTGGGAGGTGCAATTCAAACACATCTGGCAGGCACAAAACTGAAAAAGGCAAGATTAAAAGCTTTTACCCATTATCAAGGTTTTCATCTAGATGAACCCTTCCTTTCTTACTAATTGCCAGGGTTAATGTTTCGTCTGTTTTAATCCTGTCATTTATAACATTCCTCTGAATCCCTATCTACAAAGATCTATTTGGAAATTTTTGCACTATGATTAACATAGGGAAAGGTGGAGCTATCAGGATATACTATATTCTTGAATGCTGAATATTTTTTAAAAAGCTTGTTTGATGATTAGATGGATAGTAGAAATGTGTTAGTAGGGGTGATTTTTGAGGCAATGACAGAAAATGTGATCTGACTGATTGTATGATTCTGTAGTATTAAATTAATTAAAAATAAAATAAATATATAGAATTTCCGGTAAGCATATGGAAGATTGCCTCAGCAAGTAGTGACATCAGGGTGATATTTTCAGGACTTGGAAGCTAAGCAGAATTAAACATAAAGGTAAAGGTTCCCCTCGCACATATGTGCTAGTCATTCCCGACTCTAGAAGGCAGTGCTCATCTTCATTTCAAAGCTGAAGAGCCAGCACTGTGCGAAGACGTCTTCATGGTCATGTGGCTGGCATGACTAAATGCCGAAGGGGCATGGAACGTTGTTACCTTCCCACCAAAGGTGGTTCCTATTTTTCTACTTGCATTTCTTTCATGCTTTTTTCATGCTTTCGAACATAGGTTGGCAAAAGCTGGGACAAGTAACAGAAGCTCACTCCGTTACGCAGCACTAGGAATTCAAATTGTTAAATTGCCGACCTTTCTGAATGACAAGCTCAGCGTCTTAGCCACCGAGCCACTGCATCATAACTAATTTAGTTAGTCCCATAATTAAACATAGTCAGTACTTATATGGTAGATTCCTAGGGAATCCCAGGGTTGTAGGCTAGACTGAAATATCAAAAAATATCTTGAAAGAAAGGGAGGGAGAGAGAGGGAGAGGGAGAGGGAGGGAGGGAGGGAGAGGGAGAGGGAGAGGGAGAGGGAGAGGGAGAGAGAGAGAGAGAGAGAGAGAGAGAGAGAGAGATCATAGTAGGTAGAAGAAAGGTATGGTAGTTGTCAGAGCTTTTCAGCAGGAGGCCCAGATTAAGAGTGTACAATCCTGAACTGGATGGGGTATAGGGAAGCATTTCAGAGTTGCTGAGCTCTAGAGTCTCTCAGGATACATCTAGTAGATTAGAAAGTTATAGTTCCATTTTGCCAACATTCTGTCCTTTAGAGGTTTTGGACAGGTTCAGCAGAAGTTTATGGCTCCTAACATGTTATTTCAGAGGTCAGGCAGTCCTTTGTAAAAAAAAAAAAGCGGTTCCCTACATCTGAGATTAAGGAAAAGAGAAAAAATATTCTTTTTGAACATATCAGCAAAAGACAACCAATTGCCTGTTTCAAGCCTACTTTTTCATTTTAAATATCTAACATTCTGATTCATGACTAGAAGAGGACCAGAGGTGGGTTGCTCCCGGTTCGGCCTGGATCGGGCAAACCTGTAGTAGCTGTAGCGGGAGGCTCTGCCCACCCATCTGGATGCTTCTGTGCATGCGCAGAAGCATTGTGCATCCGAACTGGTAGTAACAAAATTGGCAACCCATCGCTGAAGAAAACCCTCTGACAAGTCACTGCTGGGAAATTGGGTGGCTAGTGATAGGAGAGGCCACCATTCTGGTATGTTTGAAAACACCATCTCAGGAAGATAGGATTATCCCTTTCACTGGTAACTTTGATGAAATGAAGGTGCCAATTCCACTTAATCTAAGGAAACTTTAGCCGTAGCTTTCAGAAATCTTTTTTTTTTTGCCCACTAACATCATTCCACTAATATCAGAACCTTTTTTTTCTATTAACATAGACATTGTTTTGACAATGCTTTTCTGTTTTTGCCCATTTCTCAAAAAACAGTGCAATCTACTAGTTATGTTGAATCAGAATCAAGATACTAAATCTAAGCAACTATGTGTATTAATATAAATGATGCATTGCTTTCAAGCTTATATTGATACACTGTTGACTGTGCTCACACACATCAAGTCTCAAATCTGATTGACAGCAGAGGCATCTTCCCTCAAAGGCTTGCCTTATATTTATAAATTCTCCCCTTGGGGGTCGCTAGAATCTAAAAACCAAACAACTAGACAAAACAATCCCCCACACAGCCCACCCCTTTTCTGTCTTAACTGCTATCAAGGTGATCTTATGTAAAGATGAAATCACCTTCTCAAATGTTCAAACATGTTTGCACATGTTATCCTTAATCCTGACCTGGCTTTCAAATTTGGATGGATGTGTGTGCACACACACTCTCACTTGCAGTAGCATTTACTTGTCATGTAATTTTAAAAGAAAGAGGAAGAAAGAAAGCAATGGTATAACTGGATACGGGGTTTAATAAGAGAAACTGCACAATGCCGGTGTTTTTAAACAACTAATTGATGTGAACTCATTAGGCATTCTGGACACAGCATATGCAAGCATGCAAACACACAAATATCAACTCCCTCACACAGAGATGAAAGTAATATCTTAGGTGGGCAGTGTCCAATTAACAAGCCTGAATACACCCACATGTTGCAAGTTCTAAATGCCAGAAAATGGAATTTAGCTTACTGTAAAGAATAAAAAAAAACCAAAAGCTTGTGGAAACAAGCATACTGGAGGATAATATGCAGATTGAATATAACAGCTTGCTAATGCCTGATTGCAGTGATTCCAAACTTCTTCCAAAACCGTAACATCCAAGACACATGCCAAATCAGCTGCCAATATACAACTTACAACCCTTTTATATTTGCAATGTTTCATATGTCACATCCAGATTATTCAGATCTGGAGTGCCTTGAGGTCCTTTACACCATGGCAATGTGCCATGCTGATGGATATGTACAGTAACACGTGCCTTGTTCATTGGTTGTTGACTTGGATCACAAAGTCCTAAATTTAAGATATTTGATTGCAGAGCATATGGGTGACTGAGCTAATAATTTTCTTTTAGCCCAAATTATCTCACAGTTTTGGTGATTAAATGAGAAGAGAGGAGGTTCTGTACCTTGAGTTTAAGAGAAAAGGATATAACTGCAATCAATTAGCAATCAATCACTCAATCAGTAACCGAACAAGCAAGTTGTGAGGTATGTCCAGGCAACAGCACCTAACTACAAAATGAAAAAGCTGGTACCTAAAGACATTCATCTAATATATGATTTATATATGTGCTTGCATGTACTAGATTTCTACAAAAAGAGCAGTAGAATATATTAGAAATCTAGACTGGCTGAAGATATTATAGTTAATTTATCGTATAGAAGAATAGGGGAGACATGTGAGACATAAATAATTCAGTCAGTCAATCAGTCAACAATTTAATACTGATCCAAATTGTTTGGCAGGAGAAATTGCTCTTGATTTGAGAATTATGGGCAAGCATCATCCTGTGTGGTATTGCAAATACTAGGTACTGTATATATCTAACTCTTGAACATGATTATAGATTGTAGGGTGCTCTGAATGCTGCTGAATGAATGCTAGTAGTCTTATTCATACAGCCAATACTGAGAGTTGTAGTCCAGTAACATCTAATGAGCCATAGTTTTTTACAATTTCTGGATAGATGGAACATCACTAATTAGGGTCTTAGAAATAATGCTACTTATGAACCAATTTTTAAGAGACTTGGGCTTGATCAAGTCCCGAAGAAGGCTGTTTGGTTTGTCAAATACCATTTGGGGGATTGATGTATTAATCTAGTAGGTTTTCTAGGAGTTGAAAAGTTATTAATTTATTAGATAGTAATTTAAAATTCTGTGGGAATGAAAAATATACAATCTTATTTAATTAAGATTATGTATGTATTTTCCAAAGGTGATAGGGAAATGTACCAATTTTAATTAAGTCCACATAAAGTAAATAGATACACTGATTTATTATTAATGCTACATAATTTAATTAGGAACTGAGAATATGGGATCTACATAGACACTTTGGTTCTTTCTCATCTGAGAAACATCTTTCTCATTTTCATTTTTAAAGCTATTTCATTTTGTCATACGGCAAATATCCATACTTGATTTTCTTATTTATTCCCATGCATTTGTACTTTGATGTGCTTAAGGAAAACAATTCATTTTTTAAAAAAAGTTACTCATATTCTGTATAGGACTGTTGTTCAGCCAGTGAATATAGTCACTTAGATATTTTTGAGGGATATTTGCAGATGACACCTCAAGCAGGGATGACCCATCCATGCCAATGAACTAGAGTTGCTTGAAGAAGCAAATAAGGCAGGGCACTGAACTAAAAATTATTGTTAAAAATCCTTTTGATGAAGGTGAGAATGCTATTTACATAGTTCACTTGCAGCTATTCTGCAATTATCATTGATTTGGAGCACAGCTCTAAGTTCTTGGTTAAAAAACCAACTCATCTAGTGCTGGTTCAAAATACAACAAGGCACAAATTTTACATAGTTGCAGTCTATCACAATGCAACTTCAATTGCTTTTAAAATTCCTTCCTGGAATGGCTTCTTCTATAGAACAAAAGAGTAGCCAGCTTTACAACTAATTCTTCAAAAGAATATTGCTTACAAGCACAGCTTTATGCTCCCTGCAGTAATGTTCATCATATATGAGTCAGACATTCATTGCATATCTTCTGATGGTTTTTTAGGATTAACTTCAGTATAGGCCTAAAAGGGATGTAGTGGCTCAATGGCTAAGATGCTGAGCTTGTCGATCAGGAGATTGGCAGTTCAGTGGTTCAAATCCCTAGTGCCACGTAACAGAGTGAGCTCCTGTTACTTGTCTCAGTTTCTGCCAACCTAGCAGTTTGAAAGCATGTAAAAATGCAAGTAGAAAAATAGGGACCACTTTGATGGGAAGGTAACAGTGCTCCGTGCACCTTTTGTGTTTAGTCATGCCAGTCACATGACCATGGAGACATTTTCAGACAATGCTGGCTCTTCGGTTTAGAAACAGAGATGAGCACCCGCCCCCTAGAGCCGGAGAAGACTAGCACACATGTGCGTGGGAACCTTTACCTTTAGGCCTAAAAGCGAATCTTTTTGAAAATTTCTTTTTAATAAAAGAATGCCACGCATGATTTGCCAGGCATGAGGGAAAATATGTATCAAGCATAAATAAAAACAGACTTGAATTCCTAATGTTCATGTCAGCTAGCCTTTTGCTTACGGAATAACAGAATGAGAGTAACAACAAACATTTTGTGATTATATACACTCCTAGAGTATTTCTTGCTAATGCTAGATCTGGAGATTTCCCATGTCAGCTGACTTTCTTCCCTGGCTAGGTCAGTTTCCAAATAAATTGCCTTTTCTTATACATTTCCTCACAACCACCGAGGTTGAGAGAGGTTGAAAACACAGTTCTCTTAGAAAGCCCGATGCCTCTATCTTGTAATAAAGAAGGAGCCTTGCCAAAGGCATGTTTACTTCACAGTCTAGCATGAAATATACCATGAGAAGATGTTTGTGATAATACCATTTTAATTTTTTTTCTCTATGAAGAGTCAAGGCCAAACTAACATGGCTGGAAGATTCAGATTTAGTGTTCATGGTGCTGTATAAAGTCATGGATAGGGTCTCATTTTAAAAACAATAAAAGTGAAGAAATCCTTACTCAGTGCCAACGCTTTTTGTAAGGAAAAAAAAAAGCACAAATGATGTAGTGTACTGACAGATGTTTGGGGGAAAGGCATTTACTCCTACCATATGCATTTTGTCTCAACTCCAAGTACATGAGTCTATGCACATGGACACACATACACACACAGATCCGGCTATATTACCATATTTCGTTGAATTTTGGGACCAGGGAGAACAAGATTCAAATTCCCATTCAGTCTTCAACTTTGGCTTGGAGACTGGCAGGGTTATGCTCAGTCTATCTACCTCATGATGTCATTGTCACCATATGGTTAAAATGAAGAGAGATCGCACTCCCTTGTGTATATGTGAGCTCAAGAAAAAAAAGAAGAGGATTATAAATGCCTTTCAAAAAAGTAAAAAAAAATTAAAGTAGGCAACGTTGAGTATTATTTTAATAAAATCTGGTGGGTGTGATTTCCTTCATTGTCTTTTACTATTACTTTTGTAAATGTTTCACCAGAGCTGCATAGTTGTAGGTTATAATAGTACTGACCGTCTAAAGCAATACAATTACTTTTGTTGCCTTTTTGTTATTTACCATACCTGAGTGACACTATTTACAAAAGTACAGGGATGAACAACCACTGATTTTTAACCCAGCTGGCTTTAGAAAATAATTTTGAGAACATAAGAAGGGCAAGAATATGTACCTGCTGTCTTTGGAACAACAAGGAAATATAAATGGAACAAAACTTAAGAATCTAGTTTTGCAGAGCCAACATTCTCAATATTTGGCAGAATGAACACCTCACATCGCCAGATCTCGCCGCTTTAGCAGAGTAAGGAAGATACTCAGAGATGATTCACACCCTGGTCAGTGTCTCTTTCAACTTCTACCATCAGGCAGAAGACATCAAAGTATAGCCAGCCGAACAAACAGGTTTAAAATTGTTTCTATCCTTGAGCTGTGAGACTTTTAAATACAACCACAATCATTCCACGCACACGGTAGTTTTTTTTCTTTTTCTTTCTTTTTTCGTTTCTGTTATAATTTTGCACCAGTGAGGTTAAAACCAATTTCGTTGTATTTAAGTACAATGACAATAAAGATTATAAAGATAAAGATTACACCTAAACACCTCCACTTTCTTTTCCTGCCAATTTAATTCATTAAACAGTATTACCCATTTTTTTCCACAAATGTCAACTGGCTATATTCACACAACATACTATAATTGATTGTGCATACCCAGACTATTACTTTATAGTCCAATATATTTATATATTTTATAACCCCTGAAATGAGCTAATTCAGTAATCAGATTAAAAGACTTGTGTGGATACAATCAATCAATATGACTAGATTTACAATATTCAATGCTACAAAATGCTTCTTTACTCTTTAAAATGTCAAAATCAATGTTACATTTTTAGAGTTATTTGAGGACCACTTCACCCCACTTAAATTTGCATGTCCCATCAGATCCAGCAAAAGAGGCATGCTTGGATACTGTGTCTCAGGCAGATCCAAGGAGGCAGGCCTTCTCTGCCATGGCACCCACCTTATAGAACATTGTCTCCCTGAAGTGAGGTCAGCTACATCCTTCCTTATTTTCTAGAAGTCCCTCAAGATCTGATGTTGTCATCAGGTCCAGATGTCTCAGGTAAGATCCTGAGGTAGTTCCATTGCTGATTGAATATTTTGTGTGAGATTTTTTTTCCAATCCTCTCAATGACTTTGCTTGACATGTTTATTGTTTTATACATTTTTGATGTGTGTCTCTCAGAGTCACTTCTTGTAAGCAGCCCCATACGTGTGATAAATAAATAAATAAATTATATTCTCTTATGCAACAACTTCCAGCAATAGGTGTTTCAAGAAACATGTGATTTGTAACCCTGTTAAATGTTAAGCATTTCAGTGTGCAAAATGCTGAATATACTGCATAAAATGTGAAAAACAAACCAAAAGATTAAAATATGTTTTGAAATATGGTAGACAAAAAGGGTACATGGACAAAGTTAAACCTGAGAAAATTTGGGTGGAGGAATCAGGAAGCACTTCTTAATATAACAAAATAGACCTCAGTTGGGATAATGGAAATCCACTTGACTTGAGTTCTGTAAGAATTTAGAATTCAAGAATTAAGTCCATAATTGGGGAAATGATGTTGTAGCAACTTGAGGTTTTGGGGCAGCTAGAAGGATCAGAGTAAGCTGCTAATTCTAATAGGTGCATGATCTATAAAATAAATGTGGACTTAATAGTTAAGCTTCCAGGGAAGAAATGGAGGACTGAAGACAGGTTCATGAAGAGCAGAGCCAAAAACTCCAGTGGAAAGAAGGACCAGTGAGTAGACTTCGCCAGGCAAGGTAAGGGCTTGGGATCATTTACCAGTGCTCCAGACAGCTGCTCCTCATGAAGGGCCCACAGGATATTGGTCTCTGGTGGGTCTAAAGCTCTGACAGACAAGAAGGTAGCCATCGTGCTGAAATGGCAGTAACCTTTGAAAGGCATCCAAAGGTGCTTTCCAAAAGGCGACTAGACTTTTTTGAGGTTTTTCCCCTAAAAAATGTTTCGCTGCTCATCAAAGTAGCTTCTTCAGTTCAGAACTGGCAAAGGGAAAGACAGAAGAAAAAGTGCAGAAGAGGGTGATCAGCAATAAGATGGATGGAGTTCATTACAACAATGATGAATGCATCATTGGCAGGCCTGAAAAGCCACCTTCATTGAGCAGAAAATCTATGTGATTTCTAAGACATTGACTTGATGACATGTAATCAAACAATCGCAGGCCAGTTACAGAAGAACACAACATCCGAACATATGTTTAAAAATATCTGTCCCTACTTATTCTACCATCCTGGCAAAAGTCACAGGTAATGGGAGTGGTGAAGCAGGAAACTCTACTTCACCCCATGAATTCCATTGTACTGTTAATATCAGGTTAGAAATAATACTTCAGGTTGAGTCGTAATTTCCCAGGAAAGAGGAGAAGTTCTTTATTTTACTTACATCCATCCATCCACTCCACAGATCAGTTTGAACCAATGGGAACAAAAGTTTCTTCAGGGGTTTGATCCAAGAGGGACAGATTGGCAATCTAAGTATCAAGTTTTAAAACTATGGGTCTAGTTTTCTATCAAACATTGTCTCCTCTTTTATGGAGAGAAGCCATCATGGTGGATTTTTTTTTGTCAGCAGCTGACATTGGGGAAATTTGCCATTCAACTTCCTAATTGGTTATTAAAACTTTGAGGACAGCACCAGTTGTTGGTCTTGTTTCTGTGGACCATTGCTCTCAGCAAGAAGGGCAGACCAAAGCAAGCAGGCTGGCATACTTTTGTACTGCTTCCAGATTGGAGGCAAGTACACCAACATAACCATGAGAAATCCACAATCAATCAAATAAATGGAATAAATGTAACAACACTCTGTACTGGAAAAACATGCAGATTGCTAACATGATTGACAAAAGGTTACAACTGGATAGATTTTCAGAAAAATAAGCTGTTTAATTTGTCACAGCAAAAATGCCAAACAGATTTGTAGATTTGTTGGGCACCATTCTGAAAGCAGAAGATCGCTGGCTGTCAGCTATATATAGCACCCTTCAATTGCCTTTTGTCAACAGAAAAGGACGGCCTTCAATATTGAGGGCAGAAATAAGGCTTTAAAATAATAATAAAAGTTTACTACTTCGATCCTCTTCTGTTACACTGAATTTCCAGATGATCCTCTCCCATGCTGGTTGTGGCCTTCTGATAGTGATAGATACCAGCATTTGTTAGCAGAGTTGCACCAATTGCGCAACAATTATACAATTGTGAACCCTGAAATGTTTGTGCAGGAAGTAGCACTTTCATATAAGTGCCCATCTTTGCCTCTTGACACAATGAAAGATAGGTATGTGATTAGGTTTTTGAGAGTGTAAACAGCTTTACATCACCCACCAGCATTGTTACAATAGGAAAAGATGGTGATGAAGACAGATTGTTTCAATCATGGCAGGAGAAGTCACATATTTTGAACCAATCAGCAGGAAACATGACAGCCAACCAACACTTTCCTGTTCCCTGAAATATACATACACGCACACATACCTTTAGCTTTTCCCCCCTTAACAGACTTATTGCTATAGCAACAGGAATCTTAGGTCATGAGTCTTTTTTAAAAATGTCACCCCCGATTATAGAAGTGGCAACAGAATCTAATTTTCATCAGAGACATTATGGTTGTTTTTGCATAATTGTGTATTAATACTCAACATGACAACATTTGGTTAAAATTCATGAGCTCTGTTCTAAAATAAGAAATGATGGCCAAGGGCTTATTCCTTCTTTCTTTCAAAAACATTGTAAGACTTGAATTTGTATTTCAGCAGGTTCCATTTATTAATCTAACTATTAATGACAAAAGGGATGGACAAAGCAAAATAAAAATGATTTTGTTAAACTCACCAAACAAAGGGCAAGTTAAATGTAAATGCTTTGCTTGAGTACTGGAGAAATGTCATATCACAAGATGATGCATAGACGATATGAAATCTAATTTTGCACAGATTATGGAAAACCTAGACCCATTTCTGTAAATGTCAACTAATTGCTCCAGAGAACATTCAACCTCCCATCTCATTTTGGCAACTTCAAGAACTTCCCAGGATTGTACAATTATTTTGGGTCAGAAAATGTACTGTATTTTTTTTTTGTTTTTCCTTTGGCTTTTAAAAAAATAAACAAAATAAGATTATATAAGCATCAGTCCTCATATTAAATATAATTATTTTTGTACTTTAAACTTCTTCACTTTTTTGTCTTTACACACATAATGTTTATTAAGAATTTTGACTTTAATAATAACATTTAATACAAACTAAACTTAAGTAAAAGACAACAGAACAGAGTAGTACATGCAAAGAAAAAGAAAGAAAAAAAGAATAAAGGGAAAAGTATGAATATAATAAGAGAAAAATATGTAAAGAACTGACTTGCAGCCTACATGACAAATGTAAACAAATTTTGTAACTCTTCATCCACTCTAAAATTACAAACAGTTATCTCATCATCCCGTATCCCATCTCTTATCTATAATCTGTCCTGGTGTTAGCAGAAGAGATAGCCAGAAATAATAAAAATATCATTTTAACCTTCATCAGATCAACCAACTTTATATTCTGTCATTTTACTTTTAGCAGTCTTAATCTTTAGTTCACTCAAATGTTGTAGGATTTGATTTGTTATTTCTTCTTTGCCTCATTGCACAGAGTTCTTCAAAGCTTTTACAAGCTTCTTTTGTAAATCCAAAAGGAAAAAAATACTGTATCCAGGTCACTTTCTTAGTTTGTCATTTGTATTTTTCTTTTAAACCTCTGCCAGTTTCTTTCGTAGATCGAGTGAAACATTCTTTTTTAAATTCAGTCTCTTGGCCTCAGCTATAATTCTACTTTTAATAACATTTTGTAAGATAAAATTTGTTCTACATTTGGTACTTCTTCAATAACCTCTTTTGGACATAGTCCTTCCAGAGAAGCAGACATCATTACTGACATTGTTGATAGCATGACTACAATTTTCTGATTCCATTCTTCAAAACTTTCCTTCAATCTTTTTATTGTCATAACAGTTTGCATCATCTTATAGGCCTGTATATCTTTCTGTCTTTTCTCTTCCTCTTTTGATCTTAGCTTTTCCTTGCTCTGTTACATCACCTATCTTCTCCATATACATTTAAAATCCATTTCTTATCCAAATTTTGCCCCAAGTCTTGAATTTTACTTATCATAGCCTCTTTATCATTCTACCATTCATATTTCACATCTTCCATTTAAGTAGCTCCACAAACTTCTAGGGTACTCTAAAATATAATTTTGTTCATTTTATTTACAATTTATATTACATTTTTCCTTATGTTTGTTAGGAATATAATCTAACAGTTGGGTTGGCAATATATAAATCATGTAACAATGCTGTACCTGTTTCTTTAAATCATGCTGTAAATGTGATTGGTTGCTGTTTCCTCAATCGGCCATAAGATTGAGCCAGAATCACTGTTAGATGCTGATCTGATCTGAGTGTTTGGAAGCTGGCTGTTAGAAGTGCCATATAGTGATCAGCGTGAGCTATTGTAAGTTTTGCAATTGCTAGCAAACTTTGTGTACCGGACTGTTTGTACGATTATGGACTATGTTATTTGGATTATCCCTTAACTGAAAGACGTTGATGACTGACTTTCTTAATCATGTATGACTTGGACTGTTTGATGGACTCTGATACCTCTATTTCCATGAAAGTAAAAGCCTATTTAAACTGCAGTGTCTCTGTATGCTGGTTTGTGTGGTCTCCAACATCAATCTCACAATGCTTCTCTGAACGCACTCGGTCTCCCAACGGGGAGCTTACTTAACAATGTCTATTTTCCATTCATTCTCTTCTGTGTTCATATTTCTTTCATTTCTGTCTTTTTCTTTCATCTTTATTTTCTTAACATCCCCCCATCCTAATAATTTGCCCCTCATGTTGTATCTCTCCTCTCCTTTATATTCTTTTCTAACCAACCAATTCTTTTCCATTGGAGTTTAGAAACAGAATATTTCAATACTTAAGAGGAAATATTGAAGAAGAGGAAATTACAAGCAAGAGAGATCTCAAAAACATTATGATGGAGACAATCTAAAATAATAATAGTAGCAAGAGGAGCAGCAATGGAAATGCTGCTGCCATTGTCGATGCCCAAGAAAAGCACTCTGCTTCCTAAAGCAGATGGAGTTTGCTGGTGAGTCTTCAATTTAACAACACACCTTAGTAAAGGATAACTGAGCAAAAAGGCAGACTTTATTATTGGAATTTCTCTCTTGACATTAGATTATAAACTATAATTTGAGCTGAAACCTTCCAAAAATGGATGGGTGAATTCCTACATTTCTCTTTAGCTTTTTCTCTTTCTTTCAGCAAGAAGTATTTGGATTGTTTTGCCTAAACTTTGCCATTGGCCATCATTCCCAAGTCCAGAGTCCCATAAGGGAATAGATGACAAGCAGGAAGATGTATGGCCCAGATGGAAAATTGAGAATACTCCAAAGTAATGATTTCATGCAAATGGAAGTGATAAATCACATAGTGATAAATTATTATGGCACATTATTATGGGTTGAGTGACTTGCTTCTTCTTCTGTTGAGGAAAGGCATTCAAGCCTGCCTGCTATTCCACAAGGGATCATCAGGAACTACAGCCTGAAGAACAGTTTCCTACATCATTTAGTCAAGTAATGTAACTCTATCCATATACAACAGTGAATCAACAGTGCATTTAAAACATCTTCAGCTAAAAAATAATATAAGGGGAGCTGTTATGTGCAAAACCAAATCCATTTCTAGCATTTTCAAAAGAGAGGAGGAGGGGGGAGGGTGAGGAGGAACCCTCCAACCCCAAATACAAAGAGTGGCTGAATGCATATCCTCAGAAACAAATATGTCCTGGAATATATATGAAAAAAAACATTTGAGAGGGCTAGAGGGGTTAAGGATTCGTAACTTCCTCACAATCGTAAGGATTCGTAACTTCCTCACAATCCCACTAATATTTTGAAGGAAAACACATTTTCATATGCACCTTATTTCCTACTTTGTACTTTGTTTTTTCTGATCACTATCAATCCTCCCCCCCCCCCCCCTGAGTGATTCCACTAGCTAGTTGAGTTGCACCTTCTGGAACATTCTATTTAAACACCCCACCCACATATTTCCATTCTTCATCATCTTGTACATTCTCCTGTACATCTCCAAATTCAGCCTATTAGATCAACAAAATGTATGTATAAAAATTATAGATGAAGTGCTCCAGCTATGAATCTTCTGTGCAGTTTTATATAGTTACAGTGGACATCCAGATTACTTAGAGGGTTCCGTCTTAGTTTCTTATTTGACTTTTAAAGAAGTAAGGAGATTAAAAGGAAAATGTACAAGTGGCTAGAAAACAGAAGCCAAGAAAGAAAATAGAGAATACAAATATATGGAGATATAAATAATGAATACTATTATAAGTGTTAATATTATGTTTGTTACATTATAGGACAAGGTTATAGTGAGAGGAAGGCAATGCAGAAGGGAGAATTATAAAAGCTAAGAAGGAAAGCCGATAGAGAAAGCTGTAAAATTACTGTATATTATTGTTATGTACGTTCTGTGTTTTGTTTTGTCTTATTGTGTTTTCTTTTCTTTACTGTGTCTTTCCTATTGTTTTTAAAGATCAAAATATTTAATAAAAATTATTTTAAAAAATAAAATAAAAGGAAAATGTCTGAAAAATTTGGCAGTATCTAACAGAATTTGCAGGTATTATGTGGTCAGAACTCTCACTTGTCCATTTAAGATATACATCAAAGGGATTACTAATGTTTTTTGAAGATGGGCAAGTGGCAACTCTATTATTTTAAAGGTAACCGGTGCCTTCTTTACTGACAGAATTAAAATGTACATATTGCTGATAGTCTATAATAAACTGTTTCAGTGCAGTGTGCCTCAACAGACAGATTGGCTGGAAATTATGGAAGTTGCAGAACATCATATCTGAATGGCACTGAGGTGGGAAATATTATGCCAATAGCATTTGAAATCAATTTGAGATAGATTAAGGCATCATTGTTGGAAAGGTCCTCTGAACATATGAAGCTTGTGTTGCATCCTAGCAATGTTGCAATGTTCTCCAAAGATATATAGGGAACAATGCAGGAATCAATAACTGATGTCACATTATTATATCTATTTTAAATCACTAACTTTTGGGGAATCTCAGGTTACTAATGCAACTGGATGGAGACTGGGGCAAATCAAAGAAGAGTCTTCTGCATCAGATCAAAAGTCTAAATACTTCATGGTCATGGGATCAGTGGGCTCAACACATGTATGAAGGCTGAAGCATTTCACAATTAACAACTAACTTTCTGTAATGGAATATGTGGATGACGTTGGAGAACGAAGGGAAGAGATGCAACCTAGGAAACAATCAGACAGGACAGAGCACTCAGTAGCATAATGGTCAGCGAAATAAATTAAGGCCCCCCCCCCCCGCAATTGATCAAGCAGTTAAAAGTGGAGGTGGGAAGTTTGTACTTGCAAGGTTCTGTTAATGTAGCCTTATTGTAAAGTAGAATTAGTCCTTCTAGTTGTGTTTCCTTTCTGGTTTATCTGAGAGGAATGACTCTTTCACACCATATTCATAGCATTCAGATCCGTCTTCTATGCTGAAGGAGGTTTTGTGTGATTGCTTTCTTCCATATTTTGAGGAATGGCTGAAGAGTAATAATTTTTTGTTTCATTCTGAACATAGCAGAGGAAGGATTCTGGAAGTCATGAGGGATAGGAGCATGTTGACAATAGATTATTTCATATCTGAGAAGGCTGCCAAATCAATATTCCTCTTCCATTGTTGTCCATGTCGATTTATATTAAGAGGGATGATATGTCTGAATTTAATGATTACATATAGCCATCATGGCTAATGTCCACAAGTAAATTTATCCTTCCATGAATTCTCTTAACCCAGTATTTAAAAATTAACAATCAGATTGTAAGATTGTTAAATTCAGGGTACATTGCTTTCATGATGCTAATTTTGGCCATTTTACAATATCCCAAGTATTCCAAGATTTTAATGTTCAACACAAGTTGATTGTTTGACTTATTAAGTTCATATTTCTGAACAAAATGCAGACTCTGGGATTTGCATGGATGGTTACTAATTCTCCAATAGGCAATAAGGTTCCCAAAAAATTATTGAAGGTCTTAATTGATAGAAACTCACATTTGCAAGTTTGTCCTGGATGTTTGGATTTTTTAGTGCCATATGTCATCTTCAACAGACATTTCTTACTATTTCTAGTGCCTATGTGCCCTTATATATAGCCAGAAACCATTACGTTTGATGGAAATACACAATTATCTCTTCTGCCTCCTTACACCACAAGCAGAAGGTGAGGATTGACACATAGCCATCACACATGCTTTAATGCAGAAGGCAAACCATTTAACATGCTGAGATTAACATTAGAAATAAATTTTTTTTGAAGACAGCAGCCTATAAAATTAGCTTTGTGGTGTGAAAATGACAAAATTGCATCATTTGGAATGGAAAACATATGGACAGCAAGAGACTGCAACCTTGATTGTGTTGTTGTCTACCCACTTAAAATAGGTGAGCTATAAGGGCAAGGAACAACAACAACAACAAAAAAAAAACCTGCACCAAACATGAAATTTATATTTTCAGGTTATGGGTACCTTTTGGTATTCATCTTGGGAAGGATTGCATTAAAAATATCAGCCATATTATAAAGTCCATTTTCCTGAAATGCAATGATTGCATTTGTGGGCATGGATGATGTGTGTGTGTATGAAGAGGATTGTCTCTCTAAATTATTCCTCCAACAGCAACTTCTCCAGCTTAGCATATGAAAGAAAGAAGTTGTGAATGTGCTGCACTAAACATGCTTAAACAAAAATCCCTATTATATAATAGTTATGATTTTGGACTGGAATTAGAAGACTAAGGTTTAAAATCCCAATAGATTTAACTGGATAGCTTTGGCTGACTTACCGACTTTCTTAACAGTGAAGCTTGTTGTGTAGATTAAAAAAAGTGAGACTGCATGATTGTAAATGCAATGCACATATTTTCAGGCAAGAATATGCAAAGAAGATTGGCTCTATATAAGTTGCCCAGAGTTGCTCAATAGTAAAATGGGCAGCATATCAATCAATCAATCAGCAGAGGTAGTGGGTGCAGAATGTGTTCTGAGCCTCATCTACTGCCTCCATTCTCCAACTACAGGCTGATGTAGCTCCTGAGGACTGAGAGATCATGCAGCTTATGAGTCTATATGAATCATTTTTATATTTTTAGTTATGCACTCTTACTTTTGAGCTCTGTCTGCAATTTGTTCAGTTCTTATTGTATGAATATTTATGGCTATTTTTATAACTCTGATAATCAAAACATATGAACTGTAACTTTCCACCTCATGGAGAGACAATTTTTGCCAAATAACTGTTAATCCATTTCATTGTATCTGAAATGTTCTGGATGCAACCTTCAAATAAGATTAACTAAGTGTCACCATACAGTTAAAAATAGCCAAACAGTGGCATGGCCAGAAAGTTTAATAAAGAAATCCAGTTTAACTTCAGACTAATATCTCCTAATATTTTTGAGAAACCACTAAGAACACATGCTGTTTCAGGAAATATATTAATTTCAAATGGGAGATCCATCAATAATCTAAATTGTATTTTTTTAACCAATGGTACTTAAACGTATACTAATCTGCATCGTCCAGATATTTTGCCTCAAATTCTCACAGCTTCTTGCCACACCACTGGAAGTCTAAAATTGCATGCAGGGCATCAGGTTGTTACAGTGATTTAAATCAAAATGCCACCAGCATTATAAGTGGGGCTGGGGTTATTTCCACAGACCACATTTTCTGTATTAATACTTCAGAATTATTTTCAACTCTTTAGTAAGCACTGTGGGCATTCAACATTCTGGGAACAAACCTTGCTTTGTGCAACAGCATTTCTTCTTGTTTTTTCTTCAGCAGCTTCCTTTCCATATCAAAATCTCCTCCATAATGTTTATACAAGTTTTGTAGCTGCATAGAATTGTGCCAGTGGTGGAATTCAAATAATTTAACAACCGGTTAAATAATAACCAGCTGGGTAGGCGGGGCTCAGTGGTCATGTGACCGTGTGGGCATGACCAACTCAATGTCACTCAGGTCAATGGGCGTTTTGCCTTAGCTGTTACAATGTCATAAGGGTTAACTGGAGAGGCAGATTCTGTAAGCAGGGCACTAAAGATTAGGCTAGAAACAACACCAGAATGTTTCCTTCCTGCCTTCCTTACAGGATTAGCCATGTAAAGTGGGAAAAAAAACAAAAGGAGATTTCTTCCAACAACCAGTTCTCCGAACTGCTTAGAAAGTTAACAACCGGTTCTCCCAAATAGGTGCGAACTGGCTGAATCCCACCACTGAATTGTGCCCACTAATAAAAGCACATTGTCTTCTTATGATGGCTTGGCTACACAGTTCAATCACAAGTCAATCACCACTTGGATTTTTGATCTCACATCTCACAGGGTGAGACATCTCAACTCTGCACCATTCTGGAAAACTCAGCATTACCTTTCAAATGTTAATATATTTTTGGCTTCCATCTGTAAAAACATACATATTTATATTACACATTTTGTTCAAGAGCTCAAGGTGATACGCATATTGTCCCTGATTCCATTATCCCCATAGCAAATTTGTGAGAAGTTTGGGTTGAGAGTAGCCCCAACGTCACCCAAGCAAACTTCTGCATCTGGAAATGCATTTGAACTTGGGCCTTTCCAGTGCCAATCCAACAGCTTCTGAAATCGGGATCTTTAGTCCACGACAACATCTCAGTGTGAGGATACTTACAAACTGCAATACAACTCTTCAGTCACATGGCTAAGCCATTCTAAATCCCTATCAATGCTTGGTTTCCAGGCATTCTGAAAACAAATAGATACTTCTAATATCAGTGTACGGGTGCTGTTTGCTTAAGATGTGATCCAGCCTTTTCCATTTGTTGTGAAAACGACTGAAATGAATGCAACAAAGGCAGAACAGCTGAAAGCTGGTAAAGAGCTGATAATAGGCCAACACAAATCTGTGTTCTTTAATTCCATAGTTTCTTGCTTCTTTGCAACTATCACTGCAAATTCTAATCACTGACATTGACACATTAGCCACTTCAATGTGATTACAGTTTGTAACTGGCAGGGCATTTTAAAGTAGAGATGTGTACATATGCTCCTAGGTATCAAGGCAGAATCCAAAGACTATACATGTATTATGCCACATAACCTAAGTCTTTTATTAGTGCTGTAATTATTAACTCAGTGTTACAAACATAAAAGATGTGTCCTTTGGTTTGGCTAGCCCAGATAGCTTCAATTGCAAAAATGCTATTTGTCCTTGAAGTGGCAGAAAACTAAACTGCCATCAGCGGTGGGTTCCAGCAGGCACTACTACCGGTTTGCTCGTGTGCACACTGCATATCCGTGCTGCGTGTTTGTGCATGCACAGTGAAATTAAAATTGTTCTGTGCATGCGCAGAACTGAAAAACAAGATGGCAGTGCCTATGATGCCACATGGGGAACCAGTTCAGGGGCGTGGCAGGCTGCCAAACCACTACCGGTTCAGCTGAACCAGTCCAAACCAGTAGGAACCCACCACTGACTGCCATTAAAAGTACAGCTCTTATTCCCAGTCTCTCTCCTGCTTTTTCCACTCCCTGATAACAGTGCTGTCCTGATTTTATGTATACAGCTTGTGGTAGGCAGATGGATTGGTGAGTCCTCTGGCTTGGCTGCTCTCCCACTTCGGCACATACTCCACTGGCAGAGAAAACTCTGTCACAGCAATGCAGGGGGAGTGGGGCAGAGAAGATTCTGGCCATCATCTCTAGATTAAGTTCTTCACGTGTCTTTTTACTACATTCTATTCTGTCATAACCGGAGCTGGATAAAGTTAAAAAAGAGAATAAAAATGATTGGCATCACAAAGGGAAATGAAGCACAAGCAGCCTTTTTCCTTAGGATTGCTCTTTTCATTGTTTTTTTTTCTGTCCTGTCCTGTCCTTTTTTTTGTAGGATTTCCAAACTTTTCTGTGTTCTATTCTATATTGAAGAAGAACAGAGTGTTTGCTCTGCTTGTTTTAACTCTCTGCCTTTATACAATGCAGACCAATAAAATCATCTGAAAATATTGGCTTCCATTATTTTAATATTATATTATTCTGTTGTGTTATTTAACTCACTATATTGAAATTTGAGTCAGTACAGTTGCCTGATCCATCTTGCAGTATTGCACAGTTCTGATAGACCATTGGTATACAGCATTATTGTAGCAGTTGTACACAGAAGTAAGAGTACTGTTGTGGATACATGAGGCTGACTGGAACCCAGATGGGGAGGGGGGTGGCTTACCTGTCTGCAAGAGTCAATACCAATGGCTTTGATCCATTTGCCAAGCATCACTTGACATAACATGTGCCAAAGCAAGAACAGATTTTATTCACTTCGTAGCTGTTGCATGCTATTGGCTTAAGGGGGGAAAACACTGTTTCAACAATTCCACAGCTAGGGATACCCAAGGCCTGTTTGACTCATGGACTGGAGATGAGATCATGGAAACATCACAGAATATGGTAGAGGAAAAATGTTTGTAGGGTATGTTTGTTTTGTTGTCAGTTGCAAATAGCATCTGGGAGATTTAAGAAAATTAGTTTTCCAGTACAAAAAAGTAGGTTTAGTCTGATAATTCTCATGGAAGAAAAAAGAAAAGCAAGTAATAGTAAAGCTGTAGGTTCTTGCAAAAGCAATCTGAATATGCTCTCTCCAAATAAATGGGGAGTAATTACTATCGCTGCACTTTCAGGTTAATACATACCCCCCCCCCCCCAATAAGTTATCCTTAACAGTTCAGTTCTTTAAATTTGTGATGTAATTCTTCAGCTTAAAAAATTGTTAAAATATGTATATTGAGATGAATATATAAATAAATAATTGCTAGCGTAAATAATGTTAAGAAGTACATGACATTCAGAAATGCTTGCATATATTGTAAATAAAACCTGTGCAACCATATGGATATTTTTCACCGTAAACATGTAAAAGGTTTTAACCATTCAGAAAGCATTTGCGATTGGTAAAAGTGAAAAATTAAGAAATGAAATGGATTAATACTGCCATTGCTGCTTCCATCTTTAATCCATGACAACTCATAACAGAGATCTATGTTACTACTCAAGGAGATGGTTAGTCAAAGTATTATAAGAGAAAGATAAATGCATTGTAAGAAATTAATGCCTTCAATTCTCTAATAATGAGCAAGTACATTCTTTTTTCAAGTTTCTGTAGTAAATATTGGACTATTCTCTGATTAAGACAAGAGTGAAATGCACCACTTTTTTATTTAGATGGACTTGATTCTGGAAGTACTGCTCCTTATTAATTCAGCAGGCCTTAAGAAATCCATCACCAAACTCCATGCTGGAATTTCTTCACCAGCAATCATCTGCACAATGTACATCCATTCAAAGTGTCAGATTCAATGTTTTTAGGCAGAAGAAAAGCTTTAAGATTTACAGCAGCTTGCAAAGCAATTGTTCAGGTCTAAACTACATGTGATTGAGAATAGATGTTGACTGGGAACACTAAGTCTTCCCATATGTGTTGCTTAACCAGGCAAGCAGATTGATGATCCTCATACTTTATCTGTTTTATAAAACTATTTTATAGATTGAAAGCAAAAACATTCAGTCCAAAATCAAAGGTGTGATCCAGTGTTGAAAAGTCCAAAGACTTAAAAAGATGAAATGTTGAAAGATGTTGAATGTTTCTTACCTTAATGCAGAAAATATTCACTATTTGCTGAGCTAAGTAGGAGTTAAATAGGAGCTCATTCCACTAAAAACATTAGAGTGAACATTCTTTTTTAATTTTTTTGCAGTCACTGAGAGGAGTCCTCCCTACTTCCTATGTTTATTCAACAGGCATATGGATTTCGCTCAGTTTATGAGCTTGAGTTTAGCATGCTTGCATCTGCTTTATTCAAGTTAAAACTGTCATAGTAATTGCTTAATAGCTTTCTTTGCAAACGTATAGGGCAGTGATGGCGAACCTATGACACGCGTGTCAGTGCTGACACGCGTAGCCATTTGGGGTGACACGCACAGGATTTCATGCGATTCATCCTCGGCTCCTGCACGGCCGCCGAGGATGAAAGAATCTGTGCTGGAGGAATGGGGGGGGGACGTGTGATCTCCCCCGCCCACACTCACTTACTGTATCGCCGCCGCCCCTTTCTGAGCACAGGGGCTGCTGGTAAGGCGTGCGTGCCGTGCGCACACACGTCATCAGCGCGGCGAGGGAGGACCCGCAGGAGAGGAGCGCGGGAACAGTGCGCGCCTCTCTCCAGTCAGGCCGGCACAGAGAGTCTACTCCTGGGAGTATCGGTTACGACCGCACCACAGCAGGGAACAGCGGAGTGCCAACGGGAACTGTGAGCACCATTAGCAGCAACTATAAATTGCGCAAAATTATGTTTTTGTCGAAGTGACACACAACGCGAGTTATGCTCGATTTTTTGCCGATTTTTGACACACCACGCCAAAAAGGTTGCCCATCACTGGTATAGGGCTTATAAATGGCCAGAAAAAAAAGGTAGCTGAGCTTTTAAAATTTTGCTTCTGGTTCAGCTATCAAAAACTGGTAGACTCTGATATCTAACTTTCTCTATCCCTGAAAAAGCCACCTCCAGACAACTTATTTAAATTGTTAATATGCTGGAAAAACTCATCCTTTCCCTTCTGCAGTTTGAGTAGGAGAGCCGTTAATTCCCGGATTTCTATTAAGTACCCCACTCCAGTGGAACTGAAGCAAATCGCCGTCCTCTGAAGAGCAGGAAAAAAATGACACCAGATTACAATAAATTTTGTCAAAAGGCAATACTTTAATCTTCAAAACTTTCTACACAAAGTGCAATTGTCTCTTGTGATATTTTTTTTAAAATTTCATTTACTGAGGAAGAAATTGCAACGAGACTTCCTCCTTATGAGGTTTCTGTGATTGAACAGATTCCAAAATGAACACAGAAACAGAGAGGGGCTGCAGAGACTTTCTAGACTCTCCATTAAAGGGACTGGACTAAAGAGCCACTGAAGAAAATAAAACCAATCAGGTATAAACAGATTTTCCACCCCCCCCACACCCAATTCTCAAATACGGCACGGAAGCCTTATTCTAAGCTAATAAGCGCAAAGAGCCAATTTTGTTGCATTTTAATAACTTCTCTCTGGGAAGAATAGATATTTCCTCTTTTTTCTTCAAAACCATTAGTAAATAATTAAAAGCAAGAGACAAAATATTCTCTAAAGATAACTTCGTCTTCCGTTGCCATAGTAACCAGCCTTTCCTAGGCTAAGCCAGATATTTTTTTTACTTTGCTTGTGTAGTGAAATAAAACATAAGCAAAAAGAATCCAGTTTTTGAAGGAAGAGTAGGATGTGGTTGATGGCATAAAGATGTCTCTGCTGTCATGTGTTCAAATTATATACAATATAATGCAAACTACTTGGGACTTCTATTGTCATGAATAAGCAGTAGCACCTTTAAAAAATAAAAATAAATAAATATTACCTGCAACAAAGGCCAGCATACATTCTACGGTTCACAACTGAAATTATTAATGTTTTCAATTGGTTCTATTCATTTCCTGCCTTGTAATTCAAGACATCTGCCGCATAGGCACACACTAAATTAAGAAGGCAATCTTGTATATATCTATTTGTGAGTAAGGAAAATTCCGCTTTAAATCTAGACATCTGGCTAAGCATCTCTGGATCACAAACAGAATCCTCTTGCAACTTCCTGCTGGAAACAACCCCCTACTTCTAAAAGTTTAAATTAAGTGATTAAAGTGTCTGAAAACACAGACACACATGCAAACACAAAGGAGATGAGTCCCGAATCACAGGCATCAATTTGATTCATGCCTACTAACATAAGAAAAATGCTTCTTGAAATATTTGTTAGTATTAAACTGGCCAGAATGTTGAAGCATGTTTATGTGACATAGATGAAGAAGTTTTGCTGTTGTTGTTGTTGTGATGAGATTAGAATATCCTATCCAGAAATCATATAGAAACTATGGCCCAGATTACGAGATGGTCATCAGGAGGGATCAGTTTAGATGCTTGGTCACATGTAGAGCTCAATGCCTAAAGTGTGGCAAGTATTCTCTCCCTTCTCTAAGTTACGCTGAAGATCTGGTCCTCATATTACAGAGTGGTTTACAATGAGAAATACTACTGTACATGTGTCAGTTCCATATCAATTGGAAGCCAGGATTCAATGTGTTGTTAGCACTTTCATACTAATGATTATTCAGGAGGACACCTCCCTCTTTTATGATTTTCCATATGATTTAAGATCAGCTGTGAACTCTACATGTATTTTCTGAAGAAATTTGGTATGATTAAAGTATGAACTGGTATCTAGAATTATATCCCTGAAGATGAACTGGCTCCTGGTATCAGCAAAGTGCTTCTCTTAATTTTTTATGTGATATGATTTATGCTAAGATAGTTGTTGGGTGTCAGATCTTGGAATGCCACTGCATAATTTTACACACAATTTTACTCAGCTAATAATATCCTAACAGAATATTACTTCATACTGTAACTTGCATCAGATTACAATGCATCGGTGGCCAGATTTGGCTTATCCCCACCTTCTCATTGTTAGGAATATTATTTTATATTAATATCATCAGATGCTACTATTCTTTAATTCAGGACTGTTCTTTTTTAAACGTAATCCAACCTAGAACTTTAGAAGAAAGTAATTTAATTTTGTGTTCTTACATATAAACTGCCCAAAATTGTAAGACAATATTTTCTCAAACATGAATGTTGGAGACCCATCATCCTAGCACTGTTGGAGAATGAAACTTAAATTTGATAAAGCATACATAGGATTGGACTCTATAGTGATACAGATTTCAAAGTTGTCATACTGTCTGTAGTTCACTTTTAGGGCTCTGTAAATAACATATTACATAAAACTATATACTGTCCAGTCAAAATGAAAATTGAGTATAAACCTGATGCAGGGCAAAATTGTGGTCAGGGAGGAGTTGCGGTCCCTCTTCTCTTGTGAAAACCTTTGGTCACTTCCAATCCTACACAAGGTCCCAGTTTCTTTTCATAACTATCTCACTATCTTTTTAAGGCTACATTTGTCCAAATCACAGACTGTGCAAACACTTTCTATGCATGTAAGTTTTCTTTTTGGTCTCTCGACTCTTCAAGTACAATTAAGCACAAATTCAACGTCAAACATTCAGCTCATATCATGACAATCTGGAACAATGCTGGCAACACATACAAATGAGAAAGTTATATTAATTATATAACTTACATTCCCATACATTTGAGCAGACAGGATCCAACCAGAACATGACATTCCTATCTACCTATTGGAAAAGATTTACACAGCTCTTTTGGCTGGCAGACGGAAGCTGCAGTGCCTCGGTTGGTTTCTGCATTGCAGCTAAAGTTACCATTTAACTGCTTTGCCATAACTACAAATAATCACAGAGTTATGATAAACAGAAATAACTGGGTCTGCAGATGGAGTAGTGCCAACGTTCATTTCATTTTTTACTATGCGTTGATATGGATGGCTTCCTTGTCCTTTCAAAGAACATTAAAGAGGTCTGCTTTTCTACCTATCATTTCTGCTCCTCAGAGAACAAGCAGAAAGCATGCTACAAGCTAATGTGCATGTGTGCACGCACACACAGACGCACACACAAAACATTTAAAATTAGGACTATTATTGCTTTATTATTGAAGACCTTGACCCTTCTCTGAAGCAATCAGGAACTCCTTCCTTCTTTTCTGCATTAGTCACTCTTCATTTCACTTTTGTACTCTCTAAAAACACACGTTACTTTTCAAGAGATGCATTCATCAGGATTTCATCTCCTGCCCATTGTAACCTATTTGGTATTCATTGACTCATTACACTAAAAGCAAAGCAGCCATCTGATGTACAAATCAGCATTGCCATCTCTTCTAAAATTCTCTGCGAAAGCCCTTAATGTTGAAAGGCTGCTGAGCCCAAATGTGTAAAGGTGGGTTATTAAATCAACTGTGACTGACTCAATTTTTCAGGGAAAAGATATACTTCAGCTCCAGGGAGAAGTCTCCCACTCTCCTACTCCCCTCTACCTTTCCAATCTTGGGATATGGACTGAGCCTCTCTTGGAAGATGAGCAAGTTTCAAGGAAAGGAGATTTCCTGTTAACATTTCCCCCCCAGAGCACTTGAAATCAGTTGCCAACTTTCAGTCAGTCCTTGCCTGGATCTGTCTTTAAGAATACAATACAATACAATAGCAGAGTTGGAGGGGACCTTGGAGGTCTTCTAGTCCAACCCCCTGCCTAGGCAGGAAACCCTTTACCGTTTCAGACAAATGGCTATCCAACATCTTCTTAAGGGCATTCACAACTTCTGGAGGCAAGCTGTTCCACTGATTAATTGTTCTAACTGTCAGGAAATTTCTCCTCAGTTCTAAGTTGCTTCTCTCCTTGATTAGTTCAATCTATATCAATAAACTACTGAAATAGAATATTTTCATGTAAAGTTAAACCTTCAACTGCCCATTTCTGTATATCATAGCTCAGCCCAAGTCATTTAAGTTGCCAGATTTTTTTGGGGGGGGGTGTCATAACAAAATAATTGGGGAATTGTACCTATGATTGTTGCGTTCTTGCCTTGAAATAGAAAACGATAATATTTTCAGAAACCAGGCTTTCTGCCTGATGGCTTGGCTAATAATGAAAACATTATGATAAAAATGTATCTTGAAAGTGACTGAGCTGCTGAAAATGTGGTTTATAACAGGGAAAGAAGTTTATTGTGGGAATGATCCCAGATGCCATATAACTGAGCAAGTTCCAGCTATCCAGTCTTCTTCCTCTAACACTCCATCCTCCATATACAGCCATGCATACACATGCTCACTTAAGGCCAAATAACACATGACATTAAATAGATAGTTTGCTGTTTGCTGTTATTCTAAAAGAGAAAATAGCAGCTGGATCATAACTGGGAGAACAGTATTTTCTCCAGTGCCACCCTATTAATGAAACTATTGCTTGGCTTAAAAGAGAAGCTCTCACTGATGCTAATTTCCTTTTCATTTCAAATAACAGCTCCCACAAGTGTGAAATGGAATTTTTGTCAGGAATGTAGTGCAAAAGTCACCGCCCCCCAATCTAGTAATGGATTTGACAGAGATTTCTGGATGGGTTTTTTTTCCTCCTTTTATGTTATAGTTCCAGTCTTGCTTCTCCCATCCTAGCAATTATCTATAATTTCAAAAAGTTACATGCAGTGTCAAATCATGACATGCAGCTTGGCCTGATTATCAGTAAAAAAAAAAATGCTAATCAATTACTTTGCATTCTTAGAATGGCTGGAGGCATCTCATCTGAGACTATTTAACTTAGCTAACAAAGCCATGAAAGGCATAATTGTGTTCTTTTCTTATGGAAACATAGAAATGGTTCTGGGAGGATCAAAATAACAGAAATAACAGGCCTATGTTGGATACAAAGAGCTTGTTACACTTCTTCCTCATTCTCTAGCTTTTTTTTTTCTTTCAATATATTTGTAAAAAATAGCATACTTTTCTTTAGAGATGGTTTTTGCATCTCTGGGCTTCTAAAATAGATTTTTTTTTCACAAATATTGAATAGTAAACAAAATAAACTACAAATCCCGATCCCTAAGCAGTACAAAGTGGTTTTCCCCACGTAACCTTCTTTCTAAATCCTCCCCCAAACAAACAAACAAACAAACAAAGCACAATCAATGAAAATCAGAGCACCGAGTAATTTACCATGTGGCTTCTGCTTTTGCCTCCTGGTTCTTCCTGTTACCCTCTGGAAACTAAAACTTCCTGAGGGTGTCCTACTGGGGAAGGCCACCTAGAGCAGGGGTGTCCAAATTTGGGAACTTTAAGACTTATGGACTTCAACTCCCAGAATTCCCCAGCTGGCCACGTCCACAAGTCTTAAAGTTTCCAAGTCTGGACACCCCTGACCTAGAGCTTTCAATTTTACACAGCCCACATCATCTTTTCTACTGGTTGTGTTCACATTTAAGGAGTCTGAGAATTTCACTGATGCTACCTGAGGAGTTTAACAAAGCTGAGCTTCAGATGCTGTGGCACCCCCTCGAAGTATCTCCAAAGAGTATCTTCATATAAATAGCTCCCCCACCCTCCCGCCAAGATGTGGATCATAGTTTTTACTACCACCACCATCACCACCCCACAAAACACAACATGAATTATGCAATTTTGCTTGAAAGAGATCTCCAAGCCCTAAAAATCTGGCTGGATTCCCCATTTCATTTTAAAGTTATTTTTTCCCCCAAGACCCTGCCCTTTTCATACTTAGCACTTTCTGGAAGTCCTAAGCTCTCTATAAAAAAAATAAATAAATCGTTCTATATATCTGTACATATATATTTGTATATGCAGAGGGCTAAATAGCTGCATCCAGCCAGCTAGTTATTTGGTTGGAGTGTCTTCTTCACCCTCTTAACTTCATCCCACTGTCATTTTTGCAGAGGTAGCGGCAGCCTGCAAATGTGGGATGTTCTCATATTGCTATCACTCTCTCAAGTCTCTGAGGTATGGTACAAAAGTCTTGTTTTCCACACATACACACAAGCGGACACACATACACACGTGCACACATACAGACATACATATTTATATTTTGTGTGGCTGCTTTTTCCCCCTTTCCACAGTCCTCTCATTGGGAACTGCTGTTGGGAAGTGGCAGCCAGAACAAGCCTTTTTCACATTTCATTCTTCCTCCCTGCCGCAGGGAGACTCATCTATGTCTCTTGCTGACTCTGGTCCCCAGTTGCAACTCAGAAGGAACCGGGGGGCTGTGGTCTGGAGTCCCAATTTTGTCCAAGCCCTCTGGTACACCACCCTCTCTTGGAGAAGGGCTGTTCTTGCAGAAGTCTGTCACCCAAGATGGCATGGATAAAAAACCCCTTGGGTCAACTGAGTAGAACTGCTTGGCTTCGTTTGCTGCAGAACTCCGTGAAGAAGAGTTGGCATGGAGACTGCTGGTGCTGTTGCACTTCTTCACAAGTGCCAGAGCTTGAGATGGAGGAGGTGGTGAAAAGAGAGAAGTCAGAGAGAAACTGCTGAGGGTCTCTGACTGCTCACTGCTGTTGCCTCCTCCCCTTAGGCTGCTCCCAATCCCTTCTTCATCAGAAGGGTCCATGGAATCATGATAAGTACAACCCGGACTAGTGCTTCCTCCACTGCTGTGGCTCCGCTGGTGCCTCCTGATGTTCTGGAGAGTAAAGATGCCACGGCCCCTTATGCTTTGCCTTCGGGAGGCAGGGGAAAGTGGGACCACCAAAGCTTTTTGGGTGGCTGCTGGCACTGGGCATAATACTACCGGGAGGTCTAGGGCGCACTGGGGTGAGTCACTAAGGTTTAAACTGTCTTCCAGTGTGGTCTGCAAGCTGCCTTCTGAGCTATTGCTCCTGCCATCATCAAGGGAAGTGTCACTCTCTGTGGTCTGCAAGGCCAAGAAATAACAAGCAAACAAAATTAGTCTTCTTATTCAGACAAGGAACATGGCATCAGTTGCAACATTATACATCAACTAACAAAAGCAGATGGTTGTTCCTTACCTCCACTCTCATCTGGCAGCACTAACAGTTAGTATGAGGACACAGTTTTGAATCTTACAGCAATATCAGCTGAGAACAATAGTGTGTTAACATCATTGCAAGGAACCTGGTTGACTAAAACATTTGTTTGGTGTCTCTTCTCACACCTAATATTAGCCATAAATAGACTGATCTTCCATCAATCTGTCTTAAAATTTTCAGACACTTTCAGATATAAGGTCCACTCACGCTGATTGTAGGTTTATTTAATAGCCAGGCCTCTTGGTTATTAGAATCACATAGGTTTCATTAGAAGGCTCCCAATGTTATATAGGACACATCCATTTTTTAAAATCTGGATTGCATAATTTGGTATGCATCTGAAATTTGTTTTAAATGGAGAATACTATTTTTACTCCTGAAGCAATTTCCTCATTTCTGTGTATGGTTCAACCTTGGTGGACATATGGGAGGCAAAGTCATTATGGGAGCACTTACCTGGTGAATAAGTGAGGAGTTTACATTTGGAGATTGCAGTGAGGCCCAGGAAGCTTGCAGAGAGATTTTAGGAAGGTTCTCTGGACAAGATGCTTTCTCTTGACTTGACAGTTTAGCAGAAACAGCAGGGAGAAAAAACTCTGTTTCAACTGGCAACAGAGAATGGGGTCCAGAAAATAAGGGGATTTGGTAAAATCAGGAGAAAGACATAAAAAAGAAGAAATTAAGTTTCCAATTTCAAATTTCCTTATTGGGCAGAAATCTAAAAAGTCAATTTAAATTATGTTTAATGGGGAAACTGAGAAAATCAAACTACTTGCAATCATGCATCTTGTTCTTTTCACAAATCCAGCCTCTTTCTTTGGTAGCTGTTTAGGAAGCACTAATTCATTTTGCTCTTGTTTGGTCCATCTAGCAAGGAACAACTACCATCATCCAGCTCTATTAGCCAACATGTTCCCTGGATATTTCCCCCAAGAGAACACAGTCAATAATTTGAGCATGGCTTTTAGTATTAGACAAATTAGCACTTGCCAGCCGAGCAGCATGAGTGATTTTGGCAATGTTTCAGGATTTTCTTCACATACATCAGGGTTGCACATTGAAATCACTTTGGTTTTAAAAAGTAATTCTAGTTACCTTTTCATGAGGCTTAAAAGTTGTTCTAGTCATTATGTCTCACAATAACTTAATTTATAGGACTGTTATAAGATAAGAGACAGGACTATCTATATTGCCCTCATGATTTTTGAAAAACAATGCGAAAATAAACACATTAGCCCTAGAATGATCAGAAGGGTAAGTTTAGACACTGAGTTAAGAGGACCTTTAAAACACAGATGAACATGTGGGAAAGAAAACATTATGACGCTTCAAACTTACACAATTACAAAGTTAATACTTGCCTTTTACAATACAGTTTCCTTGACTACAGATAACGTATGAAACATATTGCAGTTTCCAACTCAGTGTCTTTCAGATATGTCTCCTAGCTACTGTCCCTGATGAAAATATTAGACACATTTGGAATATACCCAATTGAAAAAGGCTGCGGTATTGTGTTACCGTATATACTCGAGTATAAGCCGACCCGAATATAAGCCGAGGCACCTAATTTTACCACAAAAAACTGGAAAAGTTATTGACTCGAGTATAAGCCTAGGGTGGGAAATGCAGCAGCTACCGATAAATTTCAAAAATAAAAATAGATACCAATAATGCCATTGCCCATTGAATAACATATACAGCCTGCCTGTGCCCATTAAATATACAGTAGCCATTATAAAAATTTGCTCTGCATAACAAATTATTATCACACAATACCGGTGTATTCAATGAAATACTTCACTCACCTCATGATGCTGATGTCCCGCTGTGATGATGATGTCCCGCCTCCTATGACACACGGCACAGTGATTCCTATCATTGGATCACTGTACCAGAGGAGGTGGGACATCGCTATGTGGCTGCTTGCCATAACAAGGAGGAGGTGGGACATCGTTGCAGAGCGGCAGGAGGGGGAAGAAGGGGAATCGTAAGATAGCCGTGCATTACATTAGAACGTGAGGAGGGGGGATGGTGCGGTGCACGCTGCGCGGCAAACTGACACAGAGGGAGGGGAAACTCAGGGGCGCTGGGCCATTCACGAGCGTCACCCAGCGGCATGACCCTGCCCCTTTTTCTCCTCCATTTCGGGCAAATTTTTCACTGACTCGAGTATAAGCCGAGGCGGCTTTTTTCAGCTCAAAAAGTGGGCTGAAAAACTAGGCTTATACTTGAGTATATACAGTAAATGATGCATATCTGTATACAGTACCATTTTCTATTCCTAGATCAGTGAGTAAAAAGAAATCTTTGGAAAACATCAATTTCTTCATAATTATATTGTTTATAACTGATGCATTTTTCATGCCTATAGCTCTGTGATAGTGAACCTATGGCACACGTGCCAGAGGTGGCACGCAGTGCCCTTTCTGATGGCATGCGATACATTGCACCAGTTTAGTTCTGCTGTGCATGCGTGTGCGCCTCCCGCCAGCCAGCTTGTCTTTCGGTCTTTGTTGTGCATACGCGGGGCGGGGTGAATGTGCGGGGTTGCACATGCATTGCATTTTGGGGATTTGGATGCATGCACGCATTTGCAATACATTCCATTAACACGAAAGAGCTTTAAAAAAAAGTAACTATCTCTGTTGGGTACCATATTAGTTCAGATTAACTATGTGGCATTGCCTACCTTCATTGGTCTCATTATTTAGCCAAGACTGAGCTTGACTGAAAGGGATTTTTTCCATTTCGTACTGGTAGTTTTCTGGAGGCAGAGAAGGTCCTGTATTTGTTAAAGGGAAGAGACATTCTTCCAAGCCTGTATTCCTTGTAGAATTAGGGCTGTCTTCACCATCCTAGTCAGAATAAAGATATTTGTCTCATGAAGCTTCGTAAAAAGGAAACAAAATTATTTAAACAAGAGGAAACTTTTCAAGGTTGAAAAAATGTGCTCAAGTATGTATCTGATACATTGTCAGCGGGCATTAAATTCCCATGGGCATTTAACCACGATATGAATGTGCCCTGTTAAATTCTTTATTCTGTTTCCTCTCCATGGTATTGTTTTCATTTTAGCCATTCTCTAGCAGTACAATCAGATGACTATCCAGAACCTCTTGAACACTTCAATCTTGCACAAGTATGTTACTGGGGCTTTTGGTACTCTGTCATTCCCTCTCCCCCACTTTTAGGAAGAAGCAGGCAGAGGAGGCAACCCCATAGGTAGCTTCTTATGGCCTGCTAAACAATTGATTGTCTGGCTCTAAGAACAGCCTAATAGAGCCAGAAAGATTGCCCCATTTTACTGAGTTTCCATGTCACTCTACAAATCAGTTATCCGATGTGCTTCAGGAACTACCAGTACTGTGCTTGGCTGATGGATTCCCAACAGAATTGTAAAACAGAAATGCCAACAGAGAATGTAATCAATCATTTTTTTTAAATGCCAAAACAGAATCTATAGAAGAGGAGAGGGATCAGCAGTCAGAACATAAACGTTTGTGTTATGCAGGTTTAGTTTTCAACTAGCTCACGGAGGATTGATAACACTTTAACTGAGCTGCGGGGAAAGACGCTAGATATGTATCAAAGTTTTATTGGAGCTCTTGATTGAGGTAATTTGCTTTATACATTTCAGTAATTGACTTCCCTTATTGAAAAAGTTCTGGTGGAAAATGAAAATGTTCCATCCATATGCACATATGGACTTCATGTTTCATGAAGGAATCTACATCAGAAATAATATGATGAAACAAGTAGGATGAAACATGCAGCCCTTGTTATCGCCCTATGTGAGCTTAGGCAATGCAGTTTCCTTCACTAGTATGGCCTTTAATATTGAGTTTTAATACTCTCTTGAAAACTCAAAAGCTTTATTGTTTTAAGATTCCAATTTTTGCACACTTGTGTGAAATGGACAATTTTATGCAGCCATCAATGTTACTCCAATAAAACAAGATAAACAAAAAGTGTGGCTCCAGTGATCAAAGGTTTCATACACTTGATATACGGTATAGTAAATTAATTCAGAACATTTAAGAAAAAGTCCTATAGAATTTTGTCATCCATCCACCTACCACCCATCACTCCTTGACCCTGGAAAAATGAATTCTTTCAAAGGAAGATAGTTCCTATATATAAATAATTTACCTTTTCCTTGGGACTTGGCTGGTCAATGTTGGAACTATCTCCATCATCTCCTAGCAGGATAGAAGACTTATCAGAATTGAGCGATAAGGCCTCCATTTCAGCCAGCTGGATCTATAGTAAGGGGTGGGTGGATTTCAGGAAAGAAGCTGTCAAATAACACTCTTAACCGTCACATCGCTTTAGAAAAGAGATTGAAGACAAGGAAGGAAGTCATACTTGACATACTTTACAGAGCCTTAGCTCAATTTTACACATCATGAAAGATTTTTAGGGTGAGATGAGGATAAACAAAAATAAAATACACTTTTCTACGATGGCCCATGTCATCTGAAGAATTCTCCATTTCATCTTCTGTGGAAGGAAAATCGAAAGCCTCTCAATCTCACCAGGAGTGGCTCCATAATATCGAATTTAAATTCAGTATAACTGAGTCTACATTAAGAGACTGAGAAATCTCTGAGAATTCCTAGAAGGTAGTCTGGGGATCATTGAGAAAAGGACTGCCTTGTCTTGGGAAGCAGTGTTTATTTCCATCAACAGGCAGTTTATGGCTTTGGTGAAGCCTTCAACAGTAGTAATCATGCAATTCATATGAAAATCATGCAGCTGAATGGCTTTTCTTTATTATTTTTCACTTACTTTTTAACTCTTGAGCTTAATTCCAATTTACTAGCACTAGTTAGTGCTACTTACTAACACAAATTATGGTATTTATTTCCAACTTACTGAAAAGAAGAAACCATTCTATTCCTTGTTATTATTCAACTTCTGTTTTCATTTTCTTTTTAAACAAAATTGTACATTACGATATTATAATATTCCTTGTTTTCACATCTCTCACTCAAATTGCTGGGTTTTAATTTGCTTTCTACAACAAATAATTCCCCAACACCATCTCTCCATCTTCTTTAAGTATCATCCCTTGAAGAAAGGATAAAGGGATTCCCCTCCCCTTTTCATTTTATTGGGTTACCTTCTCTTTTGTTTTTCATTTTGCCCAGCTTACTAGTACTTTTTTCACTTAATGGCAGTCTCTTAGGAACCTTTGAACCTATTTTGGTATTGGCTCTTTCTTGGTTATTATTTTATCTCTATTATTATGACCTAATTTGAGAGATCCTTCAATAAAGTTCTGCTTTCCTGTATTTGTGCAGAATATTTTGCTGGTGTAAACAGTGGTAAAAAGTGATATGGAGAGCTGATGGCTTTGGACAGGATCTGTAACAAAATTAATGGCAGTGCCAAATATTAGGACTCCTTCAGACGACAGTTTATTTGGAATTAATGGAAGGTATGACTGAAGTAGATTTCCAAAATGGTAATCCACTATCATGATGTAATCTGTCACCAGGATATAATGATGGCAATCTTCACAGCACTAAAGCCACAGTATTTCCATGGAGGCTCTCTGCTGAACTAGTATTGTTTAGAGCAGTATGGACACAATCCAGTGCCTAGTCATATCTTGAAATGCCTTCAAGATCAACATGATTTATGCATGCTTCTTAATGTGCTGGATTGTGTCCAAGGATGCATAATATGGAAGTCTTTACCAAACACAGCCATCACTAATCATCTACACATTTAAAAAAGAAAAGAAAGCCAGCATCACATCACATCAAAACACAACACAACTACCAGCCACAATATCTGTACATATTATACAAACACAAACTTTGTATGAATGACACCTCTAACTCATTTAGTAAACTATCATATGCCTAACTGAACTTCACATGAAAACATGCTTAATTGTTCCATTGTTTTAGATACAACAAAAAAGCTATAAGATTGTTATTAACAGCCATCTCCAATTACAAATGGTAGATCACTTGATTGAGGTTGCTGTCAGCATTCCAAATATCATGCAGAATTAAATCAGAGTCCAAGGCAGAGCTATCCTTAAAGTTCCACAGTTTGTGCCAACATGTCTGTCTTATTAAATTGGACTCTGATTTAATTCTACATGATATTTGGAATGCTGAGGGTTGCACTGTTACTTTGTAAGATATGAACCTCTTGTCTATTGAATACCAGGATAAAAAGAACACCCTAATATAGTATAAAAGAAAATATCAAGCTCAAATCTATAAGCCTCCATTATATATTAATAGATCTTGTGAAGACAATTAGCCATTTTATATACCTCCAGTATGAAGTCTAAATACATTATTTAAAAAGTTTTCTAATATGAAATATCAAAATTAGAATAATACCAAGAAGAATAAAAGATTACTTCAGTGAGATCAAATATATTTGAAAACTATAGATTGCCTAGACTACAGGATACTTAAATGTGTTAAAATATATTAAAAACCTAATTTCTGCAAAACAAAATTCATAGTTTCTTCTGTGATCAAGCTGTTTTACCTCTCTATCTTGTTTCAGATGAAAAGTTAATAGAATTAAACTAATTTATTTTCTCCTCAACTTAAGTTTAAATGTATGTGAATAAATTGAGCATTTTGGAAATCAAGATCTGTGTACCACCTGTGAGTAACTAATATTAAGAAGTGAGTTTCTGAAGCAAAACATAGTTAGAAATGTTGTCACTTGTTTCTAAATATGTTCTTAAAATCAAGATAAAAATTTTGCTTTGGTTTTCTCCTTGAATTATTAACACAAGTATATTACAAGACAGGAAAGGGAGTTGTATAGTTTGCTAACACTGGTAAATTGTGGTCTAAAATTCAGAGTGATTTTTTTTTATAATTCTTACACAGATTCACATTTACCATCATTACAAATATTTTGTGAAATATAACCACTGAGTCCTTCTCACAAACCAGCAATGCAGCTACAAATATTGACTGATTGAAAATATATTACTGGACCAAGCATGAAAAATGTTAAATAAATAAAGAGGTGGGTTTTTTTTTGTTTCTTGTTTTAAAAAGGAAATTTATCAATTAAGCCTGAAAGATGCTCATGTTTCAGCAAATTAAAAAATTGAAATGCTCACTGCTTGGACATAAATTACTTAACAAATCCCATTGTAATGACATAAGATGAGTTATTTCAAAAAGGGTTACATGGATGAACACCAGCTAAGTATATCCTTGATCACTATCCTATGTGCCATTACATTATCCCACTTGTTGTTTGACAATGCCTATAGAAAAGTGATTGAAAACAAGGTGCTGCAGGGAATGAATTATTTTGTTTGTAGGCTTTACAGATGTGAGGGAGTCTCATCCATCTAGAAGAAGGTTGTCCAAAATGAAACTGGAAGAAGGTAATAGTAAAGCTATATTGTTGCCAAGAAAACTATAACGATATAGCTAAAATATTTCGATAGGGTCGAGTGACAGATAAACATACTCGCATATCAGAAGACATCTTCCAGTTACTGGGGAAGAATGTCAAACTTCACTGTGTATGATGAACATGGACAGATCAGATCCAAAAGAAAATTTGGTTATACTTATTGAAGATGGATTTCTTGTTTAGAAGGACTCATCATTAAAACCTGGAATGTGAGATGTTTGCACACAACAAAAGTGAAATTATTGAAGTGAAAATAAAGTGTACTAAACAGGATGCTGTATTTTTGATACAGTTGAATTTTGGTGAATCAAATTAAATGATTATTTCTATTCATAGCATGATACTATACTAACAATGAGCAGCAAAAATGGATGTGACAATATATGAGTTTGCTACACTTTGTGACAGGATAGAACTAGTGGATATGCAGTGAACATCAATGTTATACAAATGTATGCAGCTGCTACACATGCAATGGTGAAACAAATTCTGTAACAAATTGTAAGCAGCACTAAAACCAACATCAAAAGATGACTCAGTATTATTAATTGATGAGGCAAAAGTTGGAGAATCAAACCCCTAGGTGTACCAGTAAGATTGGTCAAAATGTAAGACCAACGTGAAGACAGATTTAACATGAGTAACTTAACTTAACATGAGAGAATGTATGGAAAGACATAAGAGACACATGGATATTAAATGGGGAAAACATTATTTTGGATAATGAAATGTCTGCAAGAAAATAACCAAGCTCAGAGAGCACCAAGGACCCCATGTAGGAAAAAAAAGTCAAAAGGGTCAATCAACTTTCTATACAAGTGATTATTAAAGCAAATAACAGCAACAAAAACTTTGAAAGTAAAACAAAGGATACAAAGCATAAAGAATAATGTTTGTAAACATGAAGGATGTGCAACAACCAAATACAGAGTCAAATAAAAAATGACAGGGAATCAAAAATGTCAACATAGAAAGGACATAGTAAGATAATGATAATTAGGAGTTTAAGAAGGCCATAAAATCATATGAAAATGTACATTTTAGGTAGGACTACTCAAGATTAATCCTGGAATGAATGAAGGCAAATAAGGTTAAAGGAAGATTGAAAGATGCACATTGAAATATTTTCTAAAAAGGCATTATAGGAAATAAAATTTGAGGAGAGAATATATACCGAAACTGACTCTGCTGGAAAGTAAGTTACAAAAGATGAAGAGACAAATGCTATCAGTGCTACATCAACAAATATACAATAAGCCTATGAGGCTTAGATCTGTGTATATGCTGATTTGAAAGAAGAATGATGCAATTGTCAATTAAGTGTCAATTACTTAATGCACTAATTCATTGTGTAAGCAATATCTTCTTATGTTCTTATAAACAGAATCAAACATGGAGAACAAATGTGAAATGGATAGGCAGTTTCAGGCAAGGCAGAAAGATAAGAGATCTTAATATAAGATGGATAATGGATTGAACAAGAGGAAGTCTTACTTTTGATTTATTGACTCTAGCAAGGCCTTATGTAGATTATGCCTGGAAATGTGTTTATTAAAAGTAAAGATGGGCAGTGTGCTAAGGAATTAAAGAGTTTAGTTGAAGGAAAGAATACATTTAGACAGGTTCATGAAAGCTAAGTACATTTATGTGATCAGAATATATTATAAGAGCAGAATAATTAAATCAATTATACTTCCAGCAGCCTTGCATAGTTTTGAAATCGGGTTACACAAAACAGATGCTTTTGGACAGTGGATCTGGAGATAGAAAGGGAGAGTTTCAGTCCATCCTGGATCTAATCAAGACTGATTGTTCCCTTGAGGTGATGTTCAGATCATCATTTGCATGTGATAGGAGTGGATGATGATCTAGAAATAACTGTATTTGTCAAGTAGACAAGAGAAGACAATGGAAAAGATGGACCAACACGCTCAAAGAGTTTAGAGGAATATTCCTGAAAGAACTACAAGGTAGATATGCTAAAACAGCCATGCAGTTGCCAGGAATCCAGCCCCATATAGAAGTACCTGTCACATTTGTAATTTATAAATGCATTATGTAGCAGTCATTTATAATGCATTTGGCATGTTTAAGAAATATTTCTTATACTTTTCTTACATGATCAGATGCAAATTGTTACAGAAAGGGCATTGATGGAATGTGGGCTGGAGTCTCACATTCTATCAAAGTCAGCAGCTCAAGTTTGACACAAGAGTGCCAGGCGATGGGATGAGCTCCCATCCTAGCTACAGCTCCTGTCAACCTAGCAATTGGAAAGCATCCAAATGAGACTGGGTAAAAAGTAGGTACCACTTGAGCGCTGGCTCAGTGGCCTTGAAATGGCCCCCTAAAGTCAGCAACGACTAGCAGAATAAAATCGTACAGGGACCCTTTACCTTTCTAGTATCATGGCAGGTAAGCTATAAAAGTGGGCCAATGAGATGCAATGCATTGGACAGATATGTTGCTGGCATGAAGAGTTTCTTGGATTAAATACTTTTTATCTTGGCAAGTTTTTTTTTGACAGTATAGTAATTTAAATAAACTTTGGGCTATATCAGTTAATGAAAGAGTTTCGGCACACTGATACTTCAGGAAAGACTGAGGTGCTGAATTTTTTTGGAAGACTTGAATGGTAGTTTTGAAGATTATTCCAGCTGCACTTGTGCATGCATAACCATTTTGCTAGTGATTCCAATGGAAGTGTTGCCTATGCAGGCAAACCATTGAGACAGCCATGAAAGTCTTTCAAAGGAAGTGGCTTTCTTAATGCATTGACTGCAGTGCTTTGCTCACTTAACATGCATTGTGAAGCCGTAAAGGAAGGAATTGTAGTGGAAGATGGGGGAAAATGTTACTTGTATACTTACAATTGAATAAACATGGTAATCTAAGATATTGACGCCTCCATGATACTTAGACCAAGATATAAAATTCCCTAGCTTTATTATCAGCCAAGTATCTTCTAATGAGACTCTTGACTTGTGAATACTCAACTGGACTTCTCTGCCCTCTGAAATCTATGCAACTAAAATATTCACATTAATTGCAAAGAATTGACAATAAACAATTCTATTAGCTAAGATATGCAAAAATGTTTGATTCAGACTACCTAAGCTATAGTTCCTTACAACCATCACTCAACAGGAAATCTCTTTACTTCCATTTCCTCTGCCTTCCACTAGCACAATTTAATTAAAAAAGGAGCCAAAGGTTCAAAACTAAGACAAAATAAAATGGTAGCCAGCATTTTAAAAAACTTAAAGTGATTTTACCTTGAACTAGACTACTTTAGAGTACTTCTTAGATACCAAAAAACAGAGTTCCACTTAAAACTAAGCATATCATTTAAAAATATTCTCCAAACCTTGAAAACCATGAAACAATGCACCGTGTTCCTTTCACAAATCACTCTACAATATGCAAAACAGAATGCTGTATTCTCTACAGAGCTAATACTGTATCTCATCTTTCATAATGATAAAAGGTGGAGGTTTTTTTTTTCATATATCCTTGTCAATCTAGCTGTCTTTCCATTCAGCCTTTGGCTAATACAAACATGCCTTTCCTCCTTTGAACTAGATGCCTTCAGGAAAGCATGTTAATAGCAAAATGTATATCAAAGTTATCTATAATCAGGAGGCAATCCCAAGAAGACCTTGTCCTTAGTGTGCATGTGTGTGTTCTGAAAAGTATGGGATGTCCCCTCCCGTATCCTCGCACGCAGGTTACCTCTTGCTTGTCATGGTTACACTTCTCGCACATGGCCGGCGAGGAGTAATGATGGAAGACGGAGCCCGATAGGTTATCGATGATCATTAACTCCCCGTCGAAGGAGTCTTTAATTATTAAAGACACACTGTCCAGCCATAAGTTCTCCTAGGGGACAAGAAAGGGGGAGGATGGGAGACATTATTTTAAGAACTCCATGTTTTTGCTTGTTTTAGTGTTCTTTTGCATAATGTAGTTATCTTCTGCCACTTTCACTCATGCTGGTTAATTCTGTGGCAAATAGTCACATCTGAGTACAGTCCTACAGAATATGAGTAAATGAGGCAGAATATAGCCCTACACAATGATGTAAAATGAAGGGGTCAATGGATATTGGGCAGAGAAGCACTACTGAAATTTGCTAAAGAACCTCACAGGTGTTCCTCAAGTTACTTAAATAATTTTGTGTTTTCCTACTGTATCTCCACTATTGTACCTTAGGCCTGCCTCATGGTATCTTTTTAAATTTTATTTTCCAACTTTTTGCAAAATCCAGATTTCATTCTATTCAGCACTAATTGGTGTTCTAAGTTCTGACTTCATGAGCATTTTTCAGTATACCAGAACTCTTAGCCTAGAACTGAATTTTTGCCAATCACAGGTTGCTTAAATATCCATTTTTTCCATCATAACTCTTTACATTCTTCTAAACTAGCTTTGTTCTCCCAAATTAATGTGCCAAAAACTTGCTAGCAGCAAGGAAAAATGCTCCGCCTACCTGTGCTGGAGAGTAACATGTCATGCATAGATGTCCTTCAGACTCCTTTCTCCCACCTCCTCCATCTTGTCCAGGATTCAGTGAGCTCATGCTATGAGGGCACAATCCATGTGCCATCTCAAGCTCAATCTCAGCATCCATTTCTGCATCCTCCTGTGCTTCCTTGTTGCTGTCATCTAGGTGCTTCATAAGGACAGCTACTACAACATTGATGAGGACAAATTGGGCTGTGAGCACGAAGCTAACAAAGTAGAGTGGAGAGATGAACTGTAGGTTGCTCAGGCAGCTCCGATCATCATGAGTGCAGTCACGTAGTGTATCCTTGAGGAATTAAGTTAGGCCAAAAAAGTGAAAAACAAAAAGAAAGAAAACCAAACAATTCCCCATACAACACAAATACATGAGCACAAAACACAGAGAAAAGGGAAACGTTATTTTTAAAAAATGAAGACAAAATTTAGCTGCTTTCTCAATCAAAATATTTAAACAAAGCTCAAGATGTATGATGGATCTGATGTATGATATTTCTGGAAACAGAATTTTCTCACTCCAACCTCTATTTCATTAATTCTATCACTTTCTGGATCAACAAGAAATCTGACACATAGGAAAGTCCTAATTAACTACAAAATAATATCCCTTTTTATCTTAGCACATGAATAGAAAATAATGCAGCAATGGCATATTTATCCTTGTCCCATGTCCCAATATTCTATTGAGACAGAGCATTTTGCACTTTGAGATATATATTTCATAGTACTGAGTATTTAATATGAAACATGAATATTTTAGTGACTGGAGTCTATGCCAACATGTCACTTTGAAGAGCCTACTTATGTGAATTCGATACTTTCCTGCACTGGATACAAATTAGGACAGATATGGGATAGTGATCCTACTGAGCAAGATAATATGAGTGAATAGCTGTATGTAACAGAGAATTTATGAGGGTTGTCTTAGCCAAATCACATTTCATCCAACGAGTTGGTCTAATTTTGTATTACTACAGTACTCAAAATCCATTTGCTACCCAAATGTTATATTTTAAACCTTGTTTTACGAGATGGTTGACTGTAGCTATCCCAGTGGAAGTGTCTTCTGAGGAAGCACATGCATGCCCAGAAGTTCTCTAGGGGCTCCAAGCAACTGCTCCAAATCGAAAAGCAGCTGAGGCTGTTTTTATGGCCTTTAGGAATAGATTCACAGAGGCACTTTGTGTGTTATGTACTTCCTCCAATGATTTCCCAGACTCAATATTCTTTAGCTTTAATGGAGCCATAAACAGATTTGTATTGCCATAGCTCTTATATGATGCTTCAGGAATGACAGTTTGCTTATGTACTGTAGTGTCTTAGTACTATACTATCCCTTCCCTTCTCTCTTGCCTATTCAAGAATTCACACTCCACACAAGCTCTAAAATATTGCAAAAAAAAAAAAAAAAAAAAAATCATCCCATCCCCCAAATGATAGGATAGATGTATCATGCCCGGTTCTGTCTATCATTATCAATAACATTCTAACATTTTTTTGTAATGCCAGGCATTTGCAGTCATTGATTGGATACTTGCAATGTAGAAATCACAGTATACACAGCATGCTTTAAGCTCACCGTAGGACCCTGGCAACTTTCCTTTTGTTTCCATTTCAGGACACTATTCATGACAGCACAAAACATGTCTCCAGAAATGGCCCCAATTACCTTCATAATGCCATTCCAGTTGTCACCAGTGGAAACCTGGAAAAGTGTGAGGAAGGCCATTCCAAAATTCTCAAAGGTGGCATGGCGACTCATTCCTTCACATGGGTGCTCATCATTGCATACTGGAAAGAAGGGGTTTTATACGTGAAAAAATAGACATGAAGCTGAAATTTAAGATTTGAAAAGGCAGTTTATAAATTTTAATCTTGTCTTTACAGTATATGCAAACCTAGATAGAAGAATGATCTAATCAAAATACGAATATCTCTAAAAGAACCGGGATGAGGAGATACCCTTATATTTTCGCAAAATGCAAATGTGTTGTATAATGCATACCAAGCTGGTTTCAAATAATAATAATGTTTCTTATTTTTCACATATTTGCCTTATAACCTCCTTCTCTTTCTCCAAAACTTATTTCTCTGTTGCTTTTAGATTACACTTATTAAAAATATGTTTCTTTGAAATGAATTAGCATGATGTGTAATCAACAAATACATTGTTAAAAGTAGGAAGAGTGGCTAAAATAAGTGACTGAAATTCCATTCAAATTGTAATTTATTTCAAGATTTATAAGGCTGTCTAATAATGTGATTTTGGGCAATGCCCAGCATAAAAAATAATAAAGAAAAAATCCACCATATAACAATAACCCGATATAACATATAAATAAAATTTACACATAACAGAATAACCAAAAGGGGGGACTCTCAATAAGCTCCTAATGTCTAGCAGAAGAGACAGGTCTTAATGGCTTTCCTAAAGGAAAAGTAGGTTATAAAATGGGATTTGATGGGGTAAAACCTTGTTCCTTGGTTATTATTATCATTTAGCTGTTTTAAAAGAAACTAAACTGTTATATGTCAGAGGAAGGAGGGGAGAGAGATAGTTTCCAGAACAGGAGCAACCACAGAAAAGCCATGCCTTCTAGATTCCATAAGATGATAAGATCTAAAAGATGGAACCTGAGGCAGGTCCTCACTGTGGAGAATGTGGGGCAGACAGATGTTCTTGGTAGAAGCCAGTCCCTCAAAGAACCTGGTCCTATACCGTGTGGGGTTTTAAAGTGATAACCAGCACCTTGAAGCATACCAGAAGCCTATTGGAAATCAATTAGGCCTGTAGAATATGGTCTACATTGGCATAATGGGATGTGTCCATAACTCTCTGCATTGCTATATTCTGGACCCACTGAAGCTTCCAGATGATTTTCAAGAGCAGCTCCATGTAGAATGTATTGCAATAGGCCAACTGGGAGGTGACCAAGGTGTGAGTGACCATGAGTAGGGCCACCTGATCCAATAATGAGTGCAACTGGCAGATAAGGTGCAGTTGTGTAAATACAGCCTTGGCCACAGCTGCCACCTGCTCATCAAGCAGGAGCCCCCAGATTGCAAGCCAAGTCTGAATGGGGTAATGTCACGCCATCCAGAATCAAATATGGAAATTTTGTAACTCCTGGGTCTGAAGTACTCAAAGAGTAAATAACTATTTCTGTTGCTTTCTCAGTGCACAAGCCAAAATGTGATTGAGAACAGAGTGAAGACAGAAGCAATTCAACGTAAAGAGGGAAATAATGAGGCAATCTAGTCCAATATGGTACTTAAATTCATTTCATACATGTTTATTTCAATTGCTGTAAAATCTGGTCATTATCACCAAAGGCAAATGGGTTATAAAGTGATGAATTAAAGTTATTACAACTATATAGGTTTAGCCCTGGATTTCTGAAAAGTAGGTTATAAAATGGGATTTGATGGGGTAAAACCTTGTTCCTTGGTTATTATTATCATTTAGCTGTTTTAAAAGAAACTAAGCTTAAAGGACAAAAAGATGAATTTTTCTTAAAATAATTCTCCTTAATAATCTCCCATGTTAAAACAAAACAAAGACACAATGAAAGTAGATGTTATAAAGAAAAACATACAGATGAAGGGTCCCTTCCAATGATAAAAAAGTGGCAACAGAAATTCTATTCTTTTTCAATATTAGAAATGCCTTCAAGATTAAGAAAATAAAATTATTTCTCTCTGAAGATGTTGGAAGAAAAACATGAATTGCCTGAAAACATTAAATAATTATCTACTTTGCACAGTATCAATGGAAACGCTCAGGAGTGGGCTGCTACAGGTTCTTCCGGGTTCATGAGAATCCGTAGCTAACGTTATGGCTGGTTAGGAGAATCTCCAAATCTCACCCCTGGATGGCCGTGCCCACCCCACCCCACCCCTCCCAGGAGTCTCCACATGGCCTGTTTTGGATGTGAGGTAAGTACAGGGCCTGTGTGCAGGCTTGGGGGGGAGGAATGGGCCTCTCGGAAGCAATTTTTGCCCTGCCAGAGGCTTGAGGAAAGCCTCTGGAGCCTGGGGAAGGCGAAAACAACCCCCCCTGCCAAGATGCAGGAGGCCGACTAGGCCACACCCACCATAGCCATGCCCATCCAGTAACCAGGCATTGTTGTTGAAATTTTTGAAGACCACCCCTGAAAACACTTAGACTAACGGTGGGCAATATGCAAGAGGAATCCACGATAGGCTAAATTTCTTAATAAGATGAAAACAATCAGAAATATTCTCAGATCATTCAGCTAAAGTGAAACATTATTGGAGTTTTCTCTTTATGGCAGCCATGAATTGTAAATTACAAATGGCAGGCCTTTAATTGAAGATTGTTTGACATGAATGACTGTCCACTCAGAATCTAGTTTAAAAATATACAAAAAAGAAGAGCGCAGCCCTTGACATTACCAGTAAACAATCACCAAGACAATAGAACAAGCAGGCATGCATGTATGTAAGTTATCTAATTACTGTCCTCAAGGTGCGTTAGATTTCTATTTAAATCATAGGAATTATTTCCAAGTTAGCATATTATTTTGGTAATTACTCTCTCTTTGTAGAAATGCTGGAAAACTTACCAAGTTTGCCAAAAAGCTCCACTCCTAGAGCAGCGTAGATGAAAAAAAGGAGCATGAAGAGAAGTCCAAGATTACCAACCTGTAAGTAAATCAAATTAATGTCAAATAATTCATAGGATCCACAAGGGGAAAAAAAAGACCGTAGTTTGTAAAAGAAGAAGAAGAAGAAGAAGAAGAAGAAGAAGAAGAAGAAGAAGAAGAAGAAGAAGAAGAAGAAGAAGAGACTGAACACATGAATTAGCACAATTGGCAGTCCAAATGTTTACCAGGATCAGACAATATAATTGGGCAATTCAAAGTACGCTTAAATGAAGTTGGGAAAAAACATTAGTACAATCTTGAAATTTATGTTTGACATGCAACATGCAGTTCTAGAGGTGCACACAGCACAAAAGGTTTGGGTGAAAGTCCATCAGAAGTTGTTACCAAATTAGAAATTTTAATATGATCAGGAAAAAATAAGTAAATAAAAATTCCTATGAAGTTAAGTCAAATTTAATTTTTGATCTATCTTGATCGATGTTGGAGAGATTGGATGAACCAGGAAGAGGAGTCAAAGAGACAATTAGTCTGGAATACCTATGTGGACACAAGAGGATGAAGTCTGATTCCTGCCCCCCTTCCCCCTATTGCCATTGAACATTATTTAATTTTATCCAGGTTCAAACTGTCAGTCAGAGAAGATCTCTGTGTATAGTCTTGAGCAATAAATAGCTAATTGAACTCTTCATGTGTGGATAATATAGTATTATTCTGAAAGGCGGGCTTCCTTGGTAGCTTCTTATAAAACAGTTTCCCAGAATGAATAACATGCAGTTTTCAGAAGCCCATCACACGTACCTGTCTGCTCGGTATTGTGGTTGACAGGCTGAGCATCATGTGGTTACACATTTTAGCAATAGCAATAGCAATTAGACTTATATACCGCTTCATAGGGCTTTCAGCCCTCTCTAAGCGGTTATTTTCACATGGAAACATGTGCCAAACAGACATAAAACCAATGGGGTTAGAGGGTAGATGGGAAGAGAGATGCAATTCTGAAATGCTTTGTTCTAAATTGCAGGGAAGCATAATGTTATGGATAATTTGATTGTCCCCTGCAGAGTCAATATACAAAACTGGAAAATTCAGCCTAGTCACTTAAATGTAGAACATTTTTGCTGCCTTGAGTAAAACTCAAAGCGCAGCCTTAACTATGGCTTCATCTTTGCAGCTTCTATAATGTAATTTTATTAAATGCTTTAGGAAGAAGTAAGAAGGCACTGTGCTTTTTAGAGTTCTTGGAGTAATTGCTGATGCATGCATTAGAAAACACATTTTCACACGCTGATAATGAGAGTTTTTCAATGGTTTTTATCCAATTACGGAAAAAAAGTAGCCTTGAGATTTCCCTGGAGCCCAGGAATGGGAGGTCAAGGATTGTAAATGCTGTATTTATTCCCAGGAGGTGGATGCAGAATATTTTATGGTCTCTGAAATTCCAACCTTCTGATAATTGCTCTGATACTGGATGTTGGTCACATTGTAATAGTTTTGTATTTTTATTAAGTTAATTTTTAGTAACATTTAAATTACATTTTCTGGATCCATAGAATACCAAAAATAGAATAATGTAAAGTATAATCAATGCCCTAACATTACTAGTCTAAAGAGTAAAATATGACATATCCTGCCTAAGATTTCTGGAAAGTATAAAACAACTGGTTGTGGCTTAAAAAAAAGAAAGTGATACACACATACTGAAATTATATCGTGATTTAATAAGCTAAGTTCTGCTGTAGATTTATTTTCAATGGCACACCTATAATATGCATAAGATTGCTAACACTATATAAAATGCCAACTGAATTTTGCTGAGAAAATAGTATTAGTAGTTGACAATCAAAATAAACATGGTATTGTTGGAATAAATGTCTTTCTGGATTCGGTTCCAAGTGGGGAAAAAGACACTGGAAACATGGAGGTTACTTGGAAAGATGGTTTAAATGGTGGACAGGATCACATGGTTTGAGTTCCTGAACAGGATCACATGGCTTGAGCTCCTGAGCAGAAAAGGGCAGAGATGCTGAGAATCCCTGATTTTATGCCCTCTCTGGGTCCCACCCCAGAGCTTCCTATTCCTGTGTAAGAAATGCATTCTGATTGGTTGTCAGACTCCCAGGGAACGGGGACAGGGTTTTAGCTAACTTTTTAGGCTGTTCTGAGACCCAAGCTTGTTTGCCTTGCTGGCTGATGTAATTTTCCCAGGTAACTTATGGTGAGTTTCTGTTTGCTAGATGGATCTGCCTGAAGGGGGTAGATCTTTGTTATGTAGAATAGACTTGCTCAGACCTTAATGGCCCATTGACAAAAGTGGGGGACAGCTGTTTCTTCCTCCCTTTTAGAGGAAATCTTCAGCCTTTTAATATTTCCTAAAATATTTCATTTTCTAGGAGAGGAGCGGGTTTTAACTTCCTACAATATATAAGAAGATTGGAAACAATTAGAATTGAAATTGCAGTCCCTGAGAAAAATCTGTTTAAGCCTTTCTATGTCTCCTTCCTTTATTTCTACAACAGAAATGGAAATATCTATTCTCTATACAGTAACTGCTACAGTATTGGCCACTGAATCTGCATATTCTAAATATCCAGGTATAATAGTTCTAGGTATCTGCATATCTTCTAATCCATATCTAACAGCAGTTGTGTCTTGTGTGATATGTGAATGCTTTTTATCAGGTAATAAAATAAGGCAGAAAATAGTTAATCCCTGTCTTCAACACAATGGTTGCAAACCAGCTCCTCTAGTTGTTTTTAAGATAATACAAAGTTTTTGGAGAATCTATTGCTATTTCTAATATCACAGTTCAGTTCTTTGGCAATGCAATTTTATGCATTACTCAGAACAATGTCCTTCCCTCCCTTTTAGAAATTTGCAAGGTCATCCAATTCTACAGCAACTCTGGGTAGCATACAATAAAAGGAATCATACATTTCTACTCCCACCGCCCTTAACAACACTGAAGTCACTTTTAAAAGTCTTCCTGGAAAAAAAGGGACAGATAATCATTTCCAACCTGATACCCTCATGAACTAGTGGAACTGTAACTATCAGTAATTCAACAAGCATGGCCAGTGCAACTTTTGGGACTTGTAATCCCATAACATCTAGAACACATTAAATTTGGGAATATAGGCTACATGTATATTATCTGCCATGTGAAATTATTACAACATTACAGTGGAATAAACATTGTGTGATTTTATGAGCAATGTGATCATAGGTAGCCAACATATCTATGGAGTCCTTCACAGAGACATTTGGGGAATGGCAATCTTTATGTATTGTTATAGTTTGGTATCATTCAAAGATAATTTTTAAAATGATGGTGGGCAAATAATTCTCTATAAAAAGGCAGTAATTTCATCAAAAAGAATTCTTTTTTAAACATTGACAATTCTGAAATAGGGAATAGTATACCACAATTCTCTCACTTGTAAATTGTGTGGCAGTCCCTATTTTCATCATGAAAAAAGAGTGACTTTGTGACCATTTAGACTCTCATAGGCCAAGTCTACAAGTGCCCTGTATTAGACCAGGTTTCACCTATTTCGTGCCTTTCACATGGGGTAGAACTTCTGCTCCTTGGGAGAAAGTCCCAACATATCCCAAATGTGTCTGGCTAGAAAAGCATAAACTGTGTGTCAATGTAATGCAGACAAGTAGTAAGACCATACAAGGACTTTATGTTGACTACCGTTCTATTTTCTCTCATGCACATGGAGGTACATTATCTGACAAGTTCACAAACAAGCTCCTTTCTTTGGGACAAGAGTAAATGAAACATCACCTTTGCCTTAGAACAGCTGCTTATTTGGCAAATGCATCATTTCTAACCCTTAAAATGGCTGGTTTTTCTTTCCTTTCCTTACCTAGCCAGTTACCTGTGCTTATTTATAAGGAGAAGGAATCTCTAAAACCGATTTTAGCTGGAGATGGCACTCTAGTTTGACAAAGTGAAGCAAACAAACGTTGCTCAGAATTTCTGTCTGCATTTATAAATCTGTCTGCTTTTCTGTGTATTCTTTCTTTTATGATTATTATCTTAAATTCAAGGTTCTCTTCCTTTTAGGTAATGCAGCATTTTTCTGGTTCCTTTGAATTAGTGTTGACTGTCACAATTGCTGGAAAGTTCCTGCAATTTTCTTGGATAGATTTTGGCAGTGGTTTGTCATTGTCTCTTTCTTAGGGCTAAAGAAAGTGATGGCCCAACTTCATCTAGTTGGATTTATACCTAAGGCAGAACTAGAACTCATGGTCTCCCAGTTTCTAGCTTGGTGCTACCCCCACTATACCAAACTGATTTTCTTAAATACAACATTAGTTAATATTAATAGCTTGCCTCATCTGGTAGAGGAATTAAAATAACTTCATTATCTAAGTAAGATTGAAATTCATATAGTGGATGCAAGCATTGGCAAAGCTTCTGGGGAGAAAATGATGTCCTCAGCAACTATTCCCTGGCATGTGCTCATCAAATTCTGAGAATTTTAAATATATGACACAAAACTAAAGGCTATTATTATTTTTTGTTAGGATTTACTTTGAGAACAAAATCCATGGACTCTTAGTGAAAAGAACACCCAATCCAAGAGAGAAAAAGAGAATCAGAATAAGGAAAATAGCAGCAGAGTTAATGCTGTAAAAACACTGTTCAATGGGGCCTAAATGGATCAAAGAATCTAGGGAACAAATGCTAATTACTTAAATAGAGTTTCTTATCCTGAATTGTAGAATGAAAGAGACTGAAACTAATGCATATTTGCTTAGTTGAATCACCATGCAGGTAGTTCTTGTTTAGCGACAACTGGGACTGGCAATTAGATCATTCGATTAAGTGGTTGCTAAGTGAAACTGCAACAACCCTTAAAATCCTACTTCAAATTTTCTTTTGCTTTCCAAACTTGTGGAGGTAGAAAATGTGAGGATAAATCGTAAAGTTACTTTTTATTACCATGATAACTGGGCCATTATTAAATGAAGCAGTTTCTAAGCAAGGACTTCTTGTACTGATTTTGTAAGTGGTGGGCATGCTGGATCAGCTGCATTTCTACTTACATAAAATTTTAAAGAATCTGTTACTAGTTCAAAGGCCTCTGTTTCAAGGGGTGTGGTACTAGAATAAGGCAGGGCTTTGTAAGCTATGAAAGGTAGTCCTTGACCTATGACAGCAACCGGGTTTGGAATTTCTGTCACTGTGATGAGATCATAAAGTGTGATTGGATTGCTTAACCAAAGTCAGTGGGAAGCTGGAAGGAAGTTGCATGTCCCACTGACAGGCAGATAAGTGGCGGCTGCTGGGTGGGGGAAGAAACCAGATGGTGCACAACAGACACAACGGAAGCTGAAGAGGGTGCCAGGGGTTACGTGACAGGTGAGATGGAGATCAGGGAGGGTGTGTAAGGGAGAGAGGGGATGTCTGAGAGGTGTGGTGCCAGTTGTAGAGGTACATGGGCATGTGAAACAGATGCAGCACAAGTTGGATGTGCGACAGATGTGGTATAAGTGGGAAGGGTGTGAGGGATTGCATAAGAGGTGCAGCACAGTCTATTTTAATCCATTTATTAGTCCAATAGCTGCAAATTAACTCAGTTCATTTAGTAATATGTAGTACACAATTGTTTTCCCCACTTCTGGGGAACAGGAATAACAGGATAAGAGAGTTGGGTAGCCTTAGAAATTACTGATCTAAGTATTTTATATTTTTCAACTTTACAATTTAAGCACTCTTATAGCACTCTTATACTTAAAAATAGCTTTTCTTACCTGTGGCAGTGCTTGCACTACTGTATCCAATAAAGCTCTCATCCCAGTTGCCATCTTCAAAAGCTTCAAAACTATCACGAGAAAGCAAGGCAAGTGGTAACTTATTGCTGGGGAAACAAATGCTGCTTTGTTTTTATCTCTGGAGCAGTAGATCATAGATTAATTTTGTAGTTGGGATATCTTCTACCAGGGGTGGGTTCCTGCCAGTTCTAACCTCTTCTATAGAAGTGGTTCCACAAATCTACAGTGCCGTTTAGAACCGGTTCCAGCTCCCTCCCCCCGCTCATCCACACATCATCAAGATGAAGAGCGAGAGGAGGAATTCTTTGAATTGAAGTCCACAAGTCTTAAAGCAGTCAAGTTTGAACACCCCTAGGGTTTTTTTTTTCTAAAGGGTTAGGGGTGCAAGGGTCTTGTAACTTGACAGCTTTAAGACTAGCGTGCTTCGAATGCCAGAGTTTCTGAGCCAACATTTTGGTTGCTAAGCAAGAATGTTTTACAAGTTGGCCATGCCCACCCAGTCACATGGCTGCCAATCCACTCCCACTCAGTCACATGGTTGGCAAGCCACTCCTACGCAGTCACATGGCGGGCAAGCCACTCCCATAAAGCAGGCCACACCTACAGAAGAGGTTTTAAAATTTTTTGAAACCCACCACTGTCTTCTACTGAATGTAGACATGAACATGTATAAATATCTGTGGTCAATGTGAAATGTACACCATTATGTTAGAGCTAATTAGAATTTGAATCTAAAATTACCTTTTTGTTTCAGATTATCAGCTAGCTGGTAATTAGAAATTGTTCTCACTCTGTATAGGGAGTCATGTTTTAAGAACTAAATGGGTGCAGGGTGTGTCAAGGGCCCCATTTGCTGGCTGTATTGATAACTCTTTGAGTATCTCATCTGCTATGTATAATTATTATTATTTTATTGGTTTACAATTTTATAGTGTCTTTATTGTAATATATTTTTTGAATTATGTCACCCAGGATCATTGACTAAGATGGGCAGCTATAGAAACTGACTGACTGAATAAACAAACAAACTAACTAACTATACTTTGTTTAGCTCCTTTTCTCTTCATGTAAACTATTGCTCAATAGATATACATAAATAATATAAAAATGAGGTTGAATAGAACTGAATTTATTCAACTTAGATGTCACCCAATTCCAAATAACTCTGGTTGGCTCACAATGTAACAAAGTAAAACTAGATAAAACACACAATGGCAAATCCAGTCAACAATACGACTCACAAAGGAATCCAGCCATCTTAGTCCAAGGCTTGGGAAAAGAGACAGGCCTCCAAGATTCTAGGCAATGCTATTAGGGTGGGAGCCAGCCAAACTGTAGGAGGATTTCAATCCAGAGGGCAGAAGCCATGACAGAGAAGGCACCTTCCTGGCTCCCAAAAGATAATGCTATTGAAGTGACCTGAAGCACATTTGACTGAACACAAACCCTATCAGTTCATATTGGCTAGGCAGATACCGTGGGAGATGGACAGTTCCTCAAACAGCTAGTCCTAGGCAATGTAAAGCTTTATGGGTCATAACCAGCAACATAAATTGAAGTAGCCAGTACAGCTGTCAGAACAGAATTGTCACACAAGCATATCAAGGTATGTCCATCACTGCTTACATACTTCTGGATGAGTAGAAACTTCTAAGTGGTCTTCAACCCCAATAGAAAGCATTGCAAGTGGGGTGACTAAGACATGAGTGACCGAAGGGCCTCCTGATTTGGTTATGGTAACCTAGTTATTTTCTCATTATATTGTTGAACAGTGCCATTGTGTGAAGGCCTAACGTGAATTATTTATTCAGCAATTTAACTCAATTTATCACCTTAACAAGTATGAATCTAGTCACATTATATAAACAAGCTGGATGACTGTCTGCACAATTTTTCTTTCAATACAGGAAATAACAGCCAACAACTCTGGTTGGTTTAGAAATTGTTAAAAACATTTAAAAGCAAGAAACAAAACAAAACAAAAGAAAGAAAGGTTTCAGACAAAACAAAAACAAAAACCCAAACTCAGATAGGAACAGGAAAAGAAAGAAAGACTGTGGGTGTCAGTCATCCTCATCAAAGGCCTGGGTAAAGAACCATGTCTTCAACGCCCTGTGAAATACCAATGGGGTAGAGGCCTTTTGGAGTTCAGTGAAACTTCATTTCAGAGGGTAGGTATCGTTACAGAAAAGGCAAACTTCCGGGGTCCCGAAAAATGGTGTTGTTTAATTGATGGAGCTCATGCACACTAACCCTACCAGACCAAACCAGCCAGGCAGATACTAACTAATGACATAAACATCAGGGTCCCATTGCTATCTTTGTACTGATGGATTGTTCCCCAAAACATAGCTATAAGTCAGGTTATTCTTTCCAGCTCCTCCTCTTACCTCGGGCAATACGAAGCACTCTCATGATGCGGATGATGGTGGGATTGATTGGAAGGGCAGCATTGATTTCAATCTCCTCCAGAGTAATTCCCATGACTGACAGCAGAACAATAGCTAGATCCAGCTGGTTCCACCTTTAAGAAATTGAAGAAATAAGGCACCTTTTCTTCCTCAATGAAAGTTGGAATCCAGTTATTTATTTATTTTTTCCTCAAAAAAACTAAACTAGGTTATTTAGAATATTGCATCAATCGAGTAAGCCAATTTTCAAAATTGAAATAAATATACATATATTTGTTTATTAGTTTAATTTAATATCCTTAAATAGTTTAATTGATATCCTTTATTTTGGTGCCCAATATATTTTGAGGAAGTTAATCTTTATGGGTGTGTTTTTTATTAATATATGGTGATACTTCATACTGACCTAGATCTGATTAAGTAAAGGTAAAGGTAAAGGTTCCACATATGTGCTAGTCATCCCCGACTCTAGGGAGTGGTGCTCATCTCTGTTTCAAAGTCAAAGAGCCAGCGCTCTCCAAAGATGTCTCCGTGGTCATGTGGCTGGCATGGCAAAATGCCGAAGGTGCACGGAACGCTGTTACCTTCCCACCAAAGGTGGCCCCTATTTTTCTACTTGCATTTTTACATGCTTTTGAACTGCTAGATTGGCAGAAGCTGGGACTAGTAATGGGAGCTCACGCCATTACACAGCACTAGGGATTCAAACCACTGAACTGCCGACCTTTCTGATTGATAAGCTCACGTCTTAGCCACTGAGCCATCGCATCCCCTAGATCAGTGTTTCTCAACCTTGACAACTTGAAGATGTCCGGACTTCAACTCCCAGAATTCCCCAGCCAGCATTCGCTGGCTGGGGAATTCTGGGAGTTGAAGTCCAGACATCTTCAAGTTGCCAAGGTTGAGAAACACTGATCTAGATCCGATTAGTCTACTGTAAAACTGAATATATTGACTGGACAGAAACTTTGTGAACATTAAATTAGGGTTTCCTGCCTAGGCAGGGGGTTGGACTAGAAGACCTCCAAGGTCCATTCTAACTCTGCTATTGTATTGCATTGTAAATATTTATTAAGACAAAAAGACTGACCAAATAAAGTAAAACAATAGGGATTTCTAATGAATGAAGTAGTATTTACCCTTGTTTATATTTCCTTTAATTTTAAATTTTGCTTTGTAAAAACATTTTAGTTACAGGTTTGAAGAATTCTTTTTTCTGGTGATCACATGGATTACAATGTTTCCCTTTTCTTTTAATGTTACACTGATTTTTCTTCTACCACTTATTTAATAAGATGTAATACTGATTTTGATTACAGAATCCTGAATATGAAAAAAGAAAAGGAATTGTTTATGGTAATCTCTTCAGTTATCTCATCTCCATGAAATACTGAACAATGTCTGCTGATTTCTACTTAGCAGTGTTAGTTGGGACTTTCAAATCCTGGTACACCATTACTCTTTACAAGAAGACATTGGGAATGTGTCCCTTAGTTTTAAGAATAATAATATATAGTCACAATAATCAAAGTACAATATGCATCATTTCTGATCATCTGATTCCCCCAGAATGAGTGTCATCTTAATTCCAGCTCACCTGTCTTTAAAAAAGCGTCTCAGTCCAAAGGCCACAAGCTTCAAAACTGCTTCCAAAACAAAGACTGTAGTAAACATGTAGTTGCAATACTTAAGAGCAGTCTCCAGGGACTATGAATAAGAGGAAAAGAAAATATTACTAACATAAACCTCTGGGACTGCTGTGGTCTGTAGCTGGCAAAGAAAATATGGAAGTGCATTTCCTTTTTTTAAAAAA